>NC_086180.1:57343563-57658416 GCF_023053635.1 Elgaria multicarinata webbii | reverse complement strand
CCCAGCTTTATGCATTTTATGGTATTTCTACTTACAGACAAATTGTTCTTCTCAATGGGTATCCAGATACTTGGATGGTATTTCCCTATTTTTTGGAGTGATGTAATAATTTGTAGAAAGATAATGTGTACTTTAACTGCTTCTTTTTCTTGTATGCATGCAAGTCTGCCCTCCTGCCCCCAGCTTCCTCTTCTTCTTTGAATGGAACACTCAGCATTCAATTGTTCCGCTGTTCTTAACATTCCGTAGCTCCTGGAAGCTCACAGGTCCTATAGGAAACACCCCTCAGGTTACAGTAAGGATCAATCTACTGAAATAGTTCAGACTCTCTCCCAGTCCAAATCCAATGCTCAGCTGCATGCAGAAGACTTGTGCTCCATTGACGTACACCTAAAGTAATAATACTGACATTTTTCACATGGAATAAGACCCAAGTTAAAAAGTGCATGCTCTCTCTTTACTACTGCTGTACGTTCCATCTTTGGGTGGACACACTGCTTCCCAATCACAGCTATGCTAAAATTATGGGGGTGGGTGAGTTTACTTCATTTTCTATGGGCAGTACTCACTTCTCCCCAGGGGAGGTGCAAGGGGAAGGCAGATCTAAAGGAACCAGGAAGTTTTATTTCCACAAAACAAGATATGTTATTCTAATATTTCTTAGGTCTATAAGTTCAATTGCCATCAACATTCTGTAAATCCTGGAAGTGCACAGTTCTTGTTAGGCTAGTTTGAATTTGTTTGTTTGTTTAAATGTTTTTTGTTTATTTTTGTTTATATATTTCTACATACTTAGGATGTTGGCTGATTTTTTAAAAAACTGGATTGCCAGTTTCATTTACAAGGCTGATTGGCACTCAAATGCCCCTCCCTGTACAATATAGGGAGGCTTTTGGTGGAAGGAAAGCAGAAAGGATACATTTTCTCCTTTAGAAACTCTGACTCACCCCCAACCCAATATATGCAATCCTGGAGAGGATTCAGATTGGGAAGATATGTGCCTTATGCTTTCAGATGGATTGAGCAGGGGATTGGACTCAATGGCCTTATAGGCCCCTTCCAACTCTACTATTCTATGATTCTATGAGGTTAGAAAGCTAATCTCCATACAATATTTGGAGAACTTTCAAGGAAGGACATTTTTTTCTCTTTCTCACTCACTAGAAACCTTTCCTCATCTTAATGTAGCAGGACTGAGCAACCTATGGCCTTTGGTTTAATTTCAAAAGTCCTCTGGAAGTGATAGTTTGGATCTATGGCAAGAGAGAGAGAGAGAGAGAGAGAGAGAGAGAGAGAGATCTTTCCTCCAGCAGATAGCTGGGCAGGTATCAGAGAGAGGGGTGGGGATGGCAGAAAGAGTGAGATAACCCTCTTTTGACTTTGGCCTTATGCACCACAGGCATTGGTTCTGGACATCACTGGCATATGGTGGTTGACAGATTACCCCTGTGGGTTTACTGCCCTCAACAGAAAGAAGAAGAAAAAAGTTTTCCCACAATGGTACATAGCAGGGATGGTGAACTTGTGGTCCTCAGGCCAAATTTGGCTCACCAGGCCAGCCCAACCAGCCTCTCCAAAGCTCTCACAAAGGAGGGAAGAGAATGACTAAGCCACAGCTTTGCTCCTCCTACACCTTCCCCATATGAGAAGCAAAGCTGATTGAGTCCCTAACCAGGGAAAGCCTGTGCAGAGCAGAACAGGCTCCCTCACTAAGGTGCCAGTTGGAGGAACACCAGCTAGCTCTTTGGCCAAGACTTGATGACATCAGAGGATAAGCCCCACCCCTGAGGTCACAGATAGGGACCTGCCCCCTGATATCATGGCACCCCTGAGGGGAGGTCTGTGGGAAGCAACCTGGTCCTGAAATCAAGAGCTCCACCAGACAAGCATTTTATTGCATGATCGTTGTTGGGCACTCACGGATTTTTATGGGTCCCTCTCACAATTACGTCTGCCTCCCGCCCCCTTCTATTCTTCTTCAGCAATAAAAAAAAAACACCCAGTAAGCCCAATGTATTTTTAAAGATGGAAGTTGCTGCTATCTCGTGCTGTGTGGAGAAGCAGTGCAATCAGAATAGCCAACTGAATGGGCCACATGCACGTTGTTTACTTCCACTTTCAAAAGATGAAGTAATGAGGGACAAACATGTGGGCAGAGAAGCAAACACAATTTTTCTCCATGTGATGATGTTCTCAAAATGTTTTCCCCTCCCTGCTGTATAGTTCAGCTCCATGTCTGGCAGCTGAGACATTTAGGAATTTATAGTACAGTTGGACAAAGCTTCAGGGGTGTGAGAAACCTTCTCCCACCCATGAGCCCCAAACAGAACTACAAAGTGCCTGAGCTATGAAGCAGAGGTGTCGAACCTCTTTCTGCCTAAGAGAGAAGCACTCAGGGGCTGCATTTCAATATGGGTGGGGCCAAAGGCAAAGGAGGGGGGCAAAAATACCCACAGGTTGTAAAGCTCTTCAAAGCCTTAGGGGAGGCATTTCAACCTCTTACAATGGAGCAAAAACCACACAAAAGTTGGGAAACCACCAAATAATTTGTGGGAGAAAGGACAGGGACCTTCTGGGGAGCTCATAGGGCCAGAATGAGATCCCAGGAGGGCTAAATTTGGCCCCTGGGTCTGAGGTGCTGCAACACTAGTCTACTCTATTGAACAGGAGAGCTCCTCTTTTTTGGCTGAGGATGTACTGCAACATTTTTTTTGTTTTCCAGCTATTTTTAATTCAGGGTTTTTACGTGTGTGTTTTTAGGTAACTGAGAAAAGCTAAGTAAAAGTCCCTTGAATATAATTCTCCTCCTGAGAGAACCTAAGGCTGAAACCTAAACACACTTACTAGGGTACAAGGCCCCATTGAACATAGTGGGACTTACTTCTAAGTAAGCATGTAGAGGATTGTACTGTCAAGCCTTTTAATTTACAAGATATTTGGGCCAAATATTCTTTTTTAAAACCAAGTCATGCCTTCCTTTAAGAACCAAAAGCCAACCCATTTCTTGTCTGATCTCCTTTATTTAAATAAATATAAATATAAATTTGATATAAAACTATTCACATACAAACAAGAGCATCCAAATTACTCTAATTTGGATAATTTCTCTCAGCTGCCCCCACCACATTTATTTTATAAAAACCTGTACAAAAAAGAGTGTCAGACAGTGCTTTACATTTTCCAGTTTCTAAAATTTCTCCCACAACAAATGGGATCCCCCCTCCCTCCATGGAGATTTTTGGGAGGGGGAAGAGGGAAATTTCTCCCCCACTTAGGGGGATAGCCATGATTGGCAAGGCTGTGTATTAACTCAGGAGGGGAGGAAAACAGAATTTCAGTGGTTTATGTTACATTAATATATATTCAGTAGTGGCTGGTGGCTCTGATTTCGGTGGGGCTGTGATTCCATTCTGGGTTTCAGTCAGAACCAGCCAGAACTTTAAAGGGGCTGGCCAAGGGGCTGATCCCTACCCCAAAATGGGCTCAGCACCTTTGATAGCTCCTTTAGAGTTCTGGCTGGTTCTGTCTAAAACCCAGCATGGAATCACAGCCCCATGGAAATCGGAGCCACCAGCCTCTACTGTATTTACATTCCACCAGATCTAGCACTAGCCCTGTGGACAGAGCCCTTCAGAGTCTTTCTACCCCCCTCTGTGCAGATGCGAGACCCACAGGCTCAAGACTGACTTTGCTTGCGATAGGCAAGGAGAGCAACCCGAGTCCAAGATGGGCCTTTTCATAAAGGAGAGATCTCTTTGTCTTCATTAGCCGAGGCCGGCGAGAGCGATTCCTCGTCCTCTGACCTGGGGAAACGTCCTGGGTTGCTGCCGGTGCAATTGCAACCGCCATGTGTGTTCCTCTGGGTGCCTTTGCCTTCCTTCTTGTGCTTCACCCTCCGGTTCTGGAACCAGATCTTCACCTGCTTCTCAGACAGGTTGAGGTATGTGGCGATCTCGATCCGCCGCAGCCGGGACAAGTACATGTTGGAGGAGAACTCGCGCTCCAGCTCCAGCAGCTGCGTGCTGGTGAAGGCGGTGCGCATCCGCTTGCCATTCTGCAGCGGGCCGGTTCCATCGGAGCCTCCTGGAGTGGGGAGAGATCAAAGCAGCCTCGGTTAAAAACTCAGGAAAGCAAAGCTTATGCCCCGGTAGGCAACCTGAGGCCCAGTGGAGGCTGGTGGCTCTGATTTCGGTGGAGCTGTGTTTCCATGCTGGGTTTCAGTGAGAACCAGCCAGAACTCTAAAGGAGCTATCCAAGGTACTGAAACTACTTTTCAGCACCTTGAATAGCTCCTTTAGAGATCAGGCTGGTTCTCACTGAAACCCAGAATGGATACACTGCCCCACCAAAATCTGAACCACCAGCCTCCACTGGTGAGGCCTGCTAGATAGTCTGGACTGCAACTCCTGGACTTCAACTCCCATCATCCCCAGCCAGCATGGCCAATTATGGGGAAGGTGATGGGGCCTGTAGTCCAAAACAGGTGGCTTAAATAGATGCCCCCGCCTCAGCACTGAAGTCCCCCCCCCCAACATCCAGTCCGAGTCCTGCAATAATAAGCAGTACTCAAGAACTGCTCCCTCACGCCTGAAGAGCCCCAAGCAACCCACCTCCTGCCACCACTGGGATTTAGGGGCAGAGCCTCCGGGCAAGAAGTCTGCCTGCCTGAACATCTTGTTGGGACTTTTGGCATTCATTGGGAGTCATTTTGAGAAAGAAAGCACTGGTGGGTTTCTTTCTCAGCAGGGTGAAATGTCTTGAGCGGACAAGAGACATAAGAAGAGTCCTGCTGGGTAAGACCAAAGGTCCATCAAGCCTAGCATCTCGCTTCCCACTGGGGCCAACCAGATGACTCTGGGAAGCCCTTCTGAAGGCGATCCAGCCCTCTCCCATTTTTGCTCCTCCCCAGCACCTCATGCCACGGAAAAGACCCATCTCTGATGAATATGGCTCATCCCCCCTCCAAACCTTCTAAAGTCGCAGCCATTGCCACATCTCTTGGCCAAGTCCACCCATGAATCCTGCATTGTGTGGAAAAGGCTTGACCACCAATCAATCTAATGTGGAGGACCTTGAGTTCTAGTGTTATGAGACGGGGGAGAGAAAAGCCTTTCTGAAGTGAGCGTGTAGACACTTTCCCATTTCAGTTTTCTGCCTGATGAAGACCTTTCTGAAGCGCCAAAGCCTACGAAGTCTACCACTGGTCTGACAGGTCATATCCTTTGATTCAAAGGAGAGAGGTCAAGGCTTAAAGGCTGACTGAAACCCACACCTCTGACATAGGGGCCCTCTCTTTGTGATCCTTCCCAAAAGTGATAGGACTAGTTGAAGATACTTAGCAATAAGAGTCTACTCCATCTTTCCCCAGCCTGGTGCCCGTCAAACCCCCATCATCCACAACAGCTGGCCAGTTGACTGGGGCTGATGGGACCTGTTGTCCAACACATCTGGAGGACACCAGGTTGGGGAAGGCTGATCTACTCCAAGGCAGTTAAACCCCCCCCACCCAAAAAACAAACAAAACAAAAACCCAACCCACTGCCTTGTGAACAACTCAGAGTTCTTTCCAATGTTAAGTTCTGATTTCACCTTCTTTTCTGCTTTTTTATAGGCAACTGTCCTGGCTTGTTTGTCTCAGGTGGCTTAGCTTCGGGAGATTACAGCCTCCTCCTGCTTCACCAGACCAAATCTCAGAGTCTTTCCAAGGTAAGCCAGCAGGAAACCAGCCATAGCCCTCTTACACCTCAAACGTCTTTCTCCCCTTTCCGAGAAGAGGAACTTCTCTCGCTTATGGGGCCATCCTAGGCGATCATTTACATTCCCGAGAACCTGCCTCACTTACTTTAGTGAGGCAGCTTCTCGGAGACCTAAATGATCTCCTGATAGAAGGTACAGGCAGGCAGAGACCTCCAAACAGTTTACTCTAACAGTTTACTCCAACAGCGATAACTCGAGCTTGAGCAAGCCGTTTTGAGCTACCACCCCATGCCTGAATCAGAGTATCTATGTGGATTGCATTGAGACCAACCTGGATTTCAGGTATATAGACTGAGATCCTCAAAGCAATCTCGTTGACCTTGGTTTACAGCTATAGAATACTCAGGAGTATTCCAAAGTGAGTGAGCAGCTACTTAAGCTACTCGCTGGTTTCAGTGTGACTGATCGCACGTCTAAACTCAGATGACTCCAGATCGCAGGTTTAGAATGAGGCTCACCCTTGGAATACTTGCTAAACTCGCAATCCCAGCACTCCAGAGACGCGTGTCTCATAGAATCAAACTGAATGCCGATCTGGCCTGGACTCAAGCCTGAGATCCTCAAACCATGGAGATGTTCCATTGAAGTGAATGGGACTACTCGTGAGTCTTGGAGGGAATGGCTTGTGGGGAGTGCCGCTATTCTCAGACTTAGAGAAGCATCCGGTGGTTAAGTTTTGGTTCAGCCTGTGACAGACACGATCTGCTCCATTCCGTGCCCAAGACACACCCTCGGCTCCCTGCCCCTGTTCCCTGCCCCTGTTCCCTAGGAAGCAGCGTTTTCGCCCGCTTCTTTCCGATTGCCAGGGACACCTGAGAACCTCCAGATATTGTTGGACTGCACCTCCGATCAGCCCTACCCAGCACAGTCAATAGTGAGGAGTGAGGGGGAGCTGCAGTCCAATAAGACTGTACAGGACCCAATGAAACACCCTGGTTAGTTCCACAATCCTCCAGCGGCTTCGCCCGGGGTCATCCTCCCCACCCACGTCAAACCTGGGGCAAAGGAAGGACTGCAACTGGGAGGGAGCCCAAAGCATCCAGCCCGGCGCCCCATCCGCTCTCCGCCTGCTCGCTCTTCACAACTGCTTCCCTCCGCCTCGGAGGAAGATGAGAGGGGAGCCTCGCTAAAGCAATCCTGCCACTGCTACCCCGCCTGTCCTCGCACTTTGGGCGGGCCGGTGAGTGGGGGGGGGGAAGGGAGGGGACGACCGGCTTAACGCTCTTCGGGATCGCAGTGGAATCGCTGGGGCCCGTTAGGAAGCCGCTGCCCTCCCTCGGGCCACGATGGACGCGGAGGACTCTTTTAGGCAGCCGGCGGGGGCTTGCTCTAGACACGAGGGGAGCGACTTTCTTTGGGGTGGCCGTCGGCGGAGCCAACAGGTCCCGAAGGCAGCGGTTTGATTCTTTGGGACTGCGGAGGTACGAATCGGGTTTCGGGTAGAGGGGCGTCGCTCCAGAGGCTGGAAAAGGGCCGCTTGGAGCCCAGTCGCCTGCCTACCTGTCTCTCCCTGACCCTCCCACGGCTCCCCCCCCCCGGGGCCCCACCGCCTGGATCGGCCCCTTGCCCAGGTGGAAAGGCGGAGGCTCCTACCCATGCCGAGGCAGTGGAATCGCCGCGGGTCGCTCATGCTGTAGGCGGCCGCCGTGCAGACAGGTGGGTGGCCCAGGGCGTGCGCTGCTGCCGCCGCCGCCGCGGAAGCCCCCGAGCCGTGCTGCTGCTGCTGCTGCTGCGGGGCTGGCTGCTGGGGCGCGTGGTGGCTCATCCGCGGGCAGTACTGGCCCTCTGCCCCTGCGCTGCCGCCGCCGGCCCCCGCGGGAGCGAAGTGGCCCTTGAGCAGCGGGATGGCGGCGGCGGCGCCTCCTGCGGCGGCGGCGGCGGCGGCGGCGGCTGCTCCGGCCCGGGCCGAGGCGGCGTGCAGGTGCGAGGTGACGCAGAGCGGGCAGACGCAGAAGGCGCCGCTCTTGCGCGAGGCCGGGCAGGCGGGCCCCCCGGCCACCGACAGCACCAGGGGCGAGGCCGGCACGCCCAGCGGGATGAGGAAGTCCTGCCCGGGGGGCGGAGGGGGCGGGTGCTCGGGCAGCGGAGGCGCCGCCGGCCGCGCCGGGTCCTTGATGATGAGCGAGTCCACATAGAAGGAGCGCGACATGGCCGGGCGAGGGAGGACCGGGCAGGCAGGCAGGCAGGCGGGCAGGCGCGGCGGGGATCGGGCGCTCCTCGGCAGCTGCTCCTGGCCAGTCCTCCCGGGGCCAAGTCGCCTCCGCCAAAGCCCCGTGGGCCGGCCCGGAAGGGGCTTATGTCGGAGGCGCGAACAAAGGGGGGCTCGGAGAGGGCTGGTCTTAAAAGAGCCAATCTCCCCCCGCCGCCACTTTCCCTTTCCTCTAGACCTCCCCTGGATCTCTCCCGCACCCCCGCCTACTGCGGGAGCGGGGATTTATCGCAACTCTTTGACACGTGATGCCTGGCAGTCGACGCGCATCTCCCGCTCCCGGGGCTTCTGATTCGGGAGCCCTTTCAGAGGATCCCCCCCCCGCCCCACTCACCCACTCGCCTGGGCTGAAACAAAACGGAGAGAGGAGGGGGGCGCCTGGCAAGCGGTGGGCGTCTCGGTCATTTCAGTGGGACTCCCGAGAAGCCGCTTCTCTCTCCTGCTCCTCCACTGGGGCGCAAGCAGCAGCCTTAAAGCTGCGCGTCGCTGGACCAAAAGTTTGCTGCTCCACGCTGGCCGTTGCCACCCGGCCCCAGTGCGCCTCTTTCCATCCGCTCTCGTCATTCGCCCTCCGTTCTAGCTTGTTTGCTTTGGGTATCTTTTAGTCTCGCCTTTTCTCCCCCACCTCTGGTGTACTCCGGGTGTTTCGGACTACAGCTCCCAGCATCCTTGCTGGCTGGGGCTGATGGGTATTGAAGTCCAAAACGCCTGAAGAGCCCCAGGTTGGGAAAGGCTGAATGAGCCTACCATGTGGCCAAACCACAGTTCACGCGTCTTATGCTGGGGCGACCCACCGAAGCTCGCGACGCTGTCCGGTGCCATGAGAAGGGAGGGGTGCCCGGTAGAAGAAACACACACAGCCCGCTTGCGTTTCTGGAGTTTTGAACTTCCAGCCTAGCACCTGCATAGCTCTTCTCTGCAGTTTTTGATTTTTGATTTTTCTTTGATTTGCATCCCGTCCCATTGACTACAATGGTACTGTTCACACAGGAGAATTGGAACGTGTGTCTCATCAAAATAGTGCTGGGGAACCAGATGTCCTTGGACTCCACTTCCACCAGCCCTAGATACTGACCAGGGGGTCCCTTGGCCTGCCTTAAGACTTCGGTCTTCTTATCCATACTTGCTCAGAGCAAAGCCCTTTCGAACTTGGTGGCGCTTACTTCCGAGTAAGCCTCGTGGGTCGGGCCTGTGCGTTCAGGCCAAGATCTTAGCAATTTTGCTGTTTCCAGAGGGCACAACATTCAAGGAAATGTCGTGACAACCTTTTACTGCCTACTACAATGTAACTTCAGCACCCTGCCTCGAAGAGTGACGCAGCAGCACAATTTTCTGCACCTAAAGCTCCTTTTAGCATTCTGAACACTTGTTTTTCAACAATAAAAAAGTATTCGTGACCATCACCCGTCTTTTCTCTGCGTGCTTCCGGACCCCCACCCCCTTCCCGTTAGTGTCGGTTGAATTTATTTCCAATCGTTCCAACGCTTCAATCCTAAAAACTCCATTTGGGAATAATTGACTTCAGTGCAATTCATTCCGGGGTAAGGCTGCCATGCTATACACATGTATTCGTGAATGAGACCCATTGAAATAAGTGGGGTTTCCTTTCGAGTAAACATGTATAAAACTGAGCAAACATGTATATAGTAACCTCTTCTGGAAGATCGAGGGGATTTGTTATCATTAGGCTGCACTCCTCATCATATTTACTAGTAGAGAGTAAGCCCCACTAATCACAGGAGGATTTGCTTCCGAGTAAGTATGGTATGATTGCACAATTAATGATGGGATTTCGAGAGGCGAGTAAGGTAGTTAACATTAAAAGGGAAATTGTAATTTACTCTGAGCAAGCAAGTGCCATTGAACTCACTGGGACTTGCTTCTCCTTAGTAAACGATTTGCATAAGTGCGTAAGGGGAGTAGGGAACGGTGGCCCTCCAGATGTTCTTGGGACTGCAACTCCCATCACCCCTTGACAGCATAGCCAATAGTGAGGGATCATGGGAGTTGCAGTCCAACAGCATCTGGAGGGCCACAAGTTCTGCATCCCTGGCGTATAGGATGGGAAAGTAAGACACACCTGCAGCATGATCCTTTATTATTTATTCAGAAGTACGTCAGACTGCATTGAACATTTGTGCCTACCATTGCCCCTAGACACCTACTCAGAAGTTCAATGGGACCTAGGCAAGTGTGCATAGGATTGCTGTTTAACAGCACAGCCTTACACATGTCTGCTCTGAAATAAGTCTCTTCAAATTCAGTGGGGCTTACTCCTGTGAAAGTAGGTATAGGATTGCAGCCAAAGCCTACTTCTTTGGAGATTAAGGATGCAATCCTATGCATGTTTAGACAGAAAAAGCCCTACAATTCCCAGCATAACCCATCCAGCACTGCTGGGGGTGGGGTTTTTTTCTGTCTAAACATGCATAGGATTGAGACTTCAGTCCCACTGACTCAGAAGTGCCCTGCAGTGCAGTCCCAACAGCCTGATCCTATGCATGTTTGCCTTGAAGTAAGTCCCAGAGAAAGCTGGGTAGGATTGGAGCCTCAGAATGCTCCTCAAGTTCGATGGTTAACTGTGCTTAGGATTTCAACCTTACTCCAGAGTGAATGTGTTTAGGATCGGGATGCAAGAGTTATTCGTGTCTCTTCGCAGAGTGGATTCTAAGGGCTTTTCAGAAGAAAGGTGGATTTTGTCAAATTGGCAATTAGTTGAGCACACAAAGCCCTTCAACTCCTCTGGACGCTTCTGGGCCAAAACGGAAGACTTTCAAGTCAAACTTTGGCGATCGTTGCAGGGCTTCAGTCCGAAGCCTTTAATGCAAAGAGAAAACGTCGGCCGGAAGGATGCCTTTGATCTGCCACGAGTGCGCCGAGGCGGTCAGGCCGAGGGAAATTGGCTAAATGGCGAAAAGGCGCGCTCGCTCGGCGATTCCAGAGCATTTCAGATCGCATTAGGAGGAGGAGGAAGCCCGGGACACTTCGCAGCCGATTACGCCCTTTCCCAATGACCTGTTTCAGGGGAATTGCAGAAGCGGCTTATAGAGTGAATGGAGGGGAGATCGCGGCGGCGGCGGCGGCAGCAGCAGTCCTGGCGAAGGGAGGCAGAAAACCACGAGCGGACCCCAAACCAGACGGCGGGAATCCAGAGAAGGCTGCGATCCTCTGCCTACTTACTCGCGAGCAAGTCCCGTTGAAACTAGGGGCAGTTTGTGACGAGTCAACGCGCAGAGGGGCTACACGGATACATGTCCGAGGCATGGGGAGAAGAATTCCGTGGTGTCCTGGGTGCTTAAGGAGCAGCCGAGGGCTTTCCCACGTTTTTTAAGAAACCGAATAAGCTAAAATGCACTCCTTTCCGCGTGAACCGCATATACATGAAGCCGGGGCGAGGAACCTGCGGCCTTCCAGATGTTTTGGACGACAAATCCCTCGTTCTGGATTGGGATGGGTGCATCCAGGCAGTCCGATTGTGCGTCAGCAGCATCCAGATCAGCCCCTTGGGATAGCCTCGCTAGGTCCACGGATTCACAGCCCGCCCTTCCTTTCCTCCCCACCCCCAAGAAAGGATCCCCCTATCTCATTTAAGCCCATGCACAACAATGGGGCAGGTCATAGGAAACGGAGTTAGAGGTTGCAGCCCATGGCACAAAACTGGCTGAAGTGTCGCTGACACAGAAGCTCACTCAGGGTAGGACTTCGGGTCGGAAGCCCAAGGCCAGTGGAGGCTGGTAGCTGCGATTTTGGTGGGGCTGTGAATCCACTCTGCGTTTCAGTCAGAATCAGCCCGAACTCTGAAGGAGCTATCCAAGCTGTTGAACCCTATCCCCGAAATAGGTTCAGCACTTGGATAGAGTTCTGGCTGGTTCTGACTAAAACTCAGAGTGGATTTATATCCCCACCAAAATCGGAGCCACCAGCCTCCACTGCTCAGGCCTCACTCAGCAGAATGAGTAAGAGGAGGACACATTTCAAAGCAGCCTCCCATGACTGTGTTGCCTTCCAGCTACCACCCCAGCATGTTGGTTGGGGAAGATGGGAGTTGCAGACCAACACATCCAGAAGGCACAGGATGGGGAAGGCTGGCATAAGCTTTCCACTGCAAGAGTCTACAAGCCATCAGAAATATGAAAAGTTATTGTCAGTTGGCAGGTGTGTAGAGGGGGGGGAAGGTGTAAACAGTGAGGTCCGTTCATGACATGCACACCTGGAGAAGTGCTTGTGTAAAGATTAAGAGGGGCTTACCGGGTGTGTAGAGGGGGTGGGGAGTAAGCATTTTCGATGTAGAGATTTATTTATTACATCTCCACCCCACCTTTCTCCCAAGGAGCTCAAAGAGCACTGTACTTCTCTCCCCCCTTTACCCTCACAACAACCCTGAGAGGTAGACTAGGTTGTGAGAGGGCCCAAGGTCGTCCCATGAGCTTCATGGCTGAGTAGGGATTCGAACCTGGGTCGCCTCAGTCCTAGACTCGGAGATCTTATTTAGCCCTGACAAAATTCCCGTCTAGCACCCAATTCTGAAAGGCACAGGAGCTCCATTTTCTTTTGCATTTGGTCACCTCCAGCTGACGTGAAAACCTGCCATTTGTGCAGCTGTATCGCAAGCACATTTGGTTACTTGTAAATGGCGTCAAAGGATACTCTGTTAAACTGGATTTCACCCTTCTCTCCCCAGTATACCAGTACCAGCACATTACCAGACCCTCCCCCCTCCCTAAATTCTTCCCCTAAGACATGGGTAGGCCACCCAGTGACCTTCAGATGTTTTGGAGTACAATTACTTGTGTCTAATGTATTTGTTTATTTAGCATTTTGATCAAGTTTTATCAGTGTGTCTGTAAGCCGCCTTGAGTGCCAGTTTTGGTGGAAAGGCAGGGTATAAGTCAAATAAATAAATGACCTCCCATAAGGCCCTTCCAGCAGGACAAATGGTCAGGGATTGTGGGAGCTGTAGTCCCGGTTTCCAGCTGCAGCAATGTCTTTCCGGGGGTGCTGGGGCCAGCGACGGATAGCAGGGTCGTCGGGAGGCTCCTCTCGGTCGGAGGATTTATGGGTGGCAATTAAAGTTTTATGAATTGCTGCTGAGACCGCCGATGCCGCTATTCGAAGGCGATTAGGATTCAATTAGAAAGTGTTTACTGGACGGTGGGGTCTCTGGAGGGTAAACAGGCAGCTATTCCAGAAATGTGCTAATCCACGGTCTTGTGACAACAATTAGGCAACCCAGGAGAGGCAGGTCAGCCTGGCCAGCTCTTGCGGCCGGGAGCAAGCCCGAGCGGCTTCCGAGATTTCTCTCTCTCCCGCACAACGAGTCCCACCCTCCGTCTGAAAATTCAGAAAGAGCAAGCAAGAGGGACATGGAGAGAGAGGTTCCACACGCAATCCGATCCTAATTAAGTTGTTGTTGTTGTTGTTGTTAGAATTTATATCCACCTTTTTTCCTCCAAGGCACCCAAGTACATAATCCTCCGCCTCTTCATTTTATCCTCACAACAACAACCCTGTGAGGTAAGTTGGGCTGAGAGTCTGTGACTGGCCCAAAGTCATCCAGTGGGCTTCCATGGCCGAGTGGAGACTAGAACCCGGATCTCCCAGTCCAACACTTTAGCTACTACATCACACTGTTTATCCTACGCTGTTTATTCCGAAGTAAGACTCACTGGGTTGATTCCAAGGTTAGTCGAACTGAAGTGCCATTCATTTCAATAGGTTTGCTCTTAAGTAAGACCAACACCGGATACAACTCACTGGATCTCATTGGACTGCAACCAAATCTTAGGACTGTGGTCAACGTTACGGTTTGACCTTTAAGGAATCTCTCTCTTTCTCTCTATAGATGCAAGATCTCTCCCGTGGCCTGGAAGGAAGTAACAGTGCGATCCTATACACATTTATTCAGAGAAGCAGGGATACTCCCAGGGCCGGTGTGTGTATAGGATTGCAGCCTCAGGTTGTAAATCCCAGAGTCAATTACCATAAGGATGATGGCTGCAATCCTAAATACACTTACTAGAGAGGACACCCGTTGAATACCGTGATATTTCCCTCTGAATAAAGATGGATCGGATTGCAAGCTGTAAAGAATCCTTTCCAAACAAAGTGAGGCAGAAGAAGCAAACAGACGTTTTGGACTACAACTCCCAGCATCCCTGACCATTGGCTATGTTGGCTGGGGCTGATGGGATTTGAAGTCCAAAACACTGGGATGGTGGGGGGAGATTAAGGTTGGGGAAGGCTGAAATAGGCAGGGCTTAGGCTGCGAAGAGCAATTGAGACAAAGTCCAATGGACACAGAGGAATTTATTTCCAAGTGAAGATGCTTAGGATAACATTGATTTCAATAAGAGATTGAAATCCAACTATTTCAGTGGGAGTTGCGACTAATTTATATTTACAGCGCGATCCTAGGTATGTCTACTCAGCAGTAAGTCCCATTGAGCTCAATGGGGCTTATTTCCGGTTAAATTGGTATCGGATTGCACTCAGGCCTGTAAGGGGAGGGAAGGGGAGTCTGCCTCCTCTAAATTTTCTCTCCCTCATTTTTTTTTTTTTTTTTTTTTGCAAACACATAATTAAAAAATCAATTTATAATTTTATCTATAACAGGCAGGCACCCCAGGCGAACTGTCCCCCCTACTTTAGGACATTTCCCCCCACACCACCAACCCACCCCCAAAGTGGCCATTTATGATGTTGCGCTCCCGAGGTTTCTTATAAAAGTGGATTTCCACCAGATTCATCTCTCAAACTAGAACAAGCTGACCTCTTGTAACCACAGGTCAAAACAACAAGCTCTCTTCGCCTGTAGCTGCTGCAGCAGCGAGAAACAGTTCTACGCTCCCTTAGGAATGACCTGGTGCGCAAACCAGCTCTATGGTGTTTACTCAGAAGGCCTGATCCACACCTGCTTGTTCGCTACTTGACAACGAAAGCATCCACTCATAACATTCACGAGCGAATGAATAAATTACAATAATCGTAAAACCTCGAATATTTATTGGCTAGAATCTGAGCTACTGGGCCGAAATACTGCCTGCACGTTTTTCTGTTTCAACCGATTCAATGAGTCTAGCCAAAAATAAAAGGGTTAAAGAGACTTACACCACAATCAGAAGCAATAAAGATTTTCGCCCAGGTTCATAGGCTGCAATCCATTGAACTGGGAGGAAACCCCTTTGAACGCGATAGGATGTACTTCTGAGTAGATATGCATAAGATCACATGGTTACAGTGCAACCCTCGATTTTATTTTTGTTGTTGTTTAAGTATTTATTAAGTTATTAACTGGATCTTAAATGCCTCTCATTGATGTTCTATGGGTTTTGTAAGCTGCCTTATGAGGGGTCCTATAGGCACTTTTAAATGAATAAATAGATAAGACAGAAATCTGTACATCTCAATTCAGAATTACACTCCATTGAGTTCAATCAGACCTACTGAAATGTACAGGATTGCAGCCTTATTTAAAAAAACAATGAAAGAAAAGAGGGCAAGAAATATGTCTAAGGGGGGCAAATCTTCTACGGAATCCTGCCTTTGTTTCAAAGCAAGTCCCATTGATTTCAGTCAGAGTAGCCAACTTTTACCCCCAGGAGGGCTCTTGTGCCTTTCACAAAAGTATAGACAGCAAAATCCAGCTAGAGGGAACTTTCTCTATCCTTCCACTTCAATGGCGAGAAAAGAGTTGGGATGAGTGGTTCAGTTTCTGCTTTGGCGCAGAGCACAGGAGCAGAACAGTTGGCAACCCTCTTCCAACTGAATGCCTTGAGGGAAGCCTTGAGACTGGAACTCTCAAAGGGCTCCCTACTACTTAAGAACAGGAGAAGAGTCGTGCTGGATCGGGCCAAAGGCCGAGCTGGTCGACTATGCTGCTCCTGCAGGGGCCAACCAGATGCCCATGGGAAGCCCCCAAGCAGGACGGGAACTAAACAGCACCTCTCACTCATGTTCCCCAGCATCCTGCCTCCAGTACTTGAAAAAACAGCCACTTACTGCTTGGGAACTCAAGGGCCGTATACAAAGATTCCCGGATCAGCATTTGAACCAGTAATTGCTCTAACAAACCAAGTGCAGCAAGACGGAGATGAGGCAGGCGGGCGAGAGCGCGCGCAAATAAAAACAGCAATTTGAAGGCAAGAGATATTCCAAGCCAGGCGGAATGATGCAAGGCGTGCGCCCACATCACATCGACCTCGTTACCATTTTATTTTTCAATAATTCTGTCCGATAAAATTTCATTGTCCATTAAGTAATCCCCGAAATGAGAGCTCTTATGAGCCTATAATGAGCTCTAATTGCCACGACTAGTCGAGCCACGTGGAAGGATTTAGAAGGTATTAAGCAGTTGGGTACAGAGCGCGGGCTGTTACCTTGCCATTACTTTCATAATTCAAGGAGAAAATTAGTCCTTTTAAGGGAAAATCCTTTGATTCCCTTCCTTCTGCTCGGGGTGACAGAGTATAGCTTTGTCTGCTTTCAGTTCAAGACAGTGTAACAAATGAGAATGCCACAAAATTGCCCCCTCCCTTTCTGTTAAAAAAGAAGAAAAACAGAAGAAGAAAAAAAGAAAAAGAAAAGCCAGAGCTGTTCAAAAACAACATCAGAGATTTTCCCCACCGCCTGCTCGCCCCCTTTACAACTTGTAGGATCGCAGAGCCACGTTTATCCCCAGGCCTTTCCGATTTCGTTCAAACAGATTTCCCCTTCCCTGGCGCCCTCCAGACGTGTCGGATTACAACCCCCATCATCCCCAGCCCAACAGTTTGGAAGGCGCTAGGAGAAGGAAAGAAAGAAAAATAAAAAGTAACACAATGGTTTTGTTTGGCAGCCTCCACCAGGCGAGAGAGCCTTTACCCTGAAAGAAAGTAGCGCCCACATGAGAAACGCGTTCCCTGGAGAGCTGGTGGATACTAGGTGCTTCACTTCCCAAAGGGATCCGGGCAGGAGTTTGAACTTTCCTGGAATGGAAGCTCAATTGGAATAAACAAGGCTTTCTTCAAAGACAGCACACGGGCGAGAGGAGGTTTGTGCCATTGAGCTCAATGGGGCTCGCTTCGATTTAAACGTGCTTAGGAGGAGACCCTTTCACATGTGCTGAGGGCTGGAGATCCCTTCACGTGTGCTAAGGCGTGCTCTTCTACTTGCTCTGGATGCTTTCTCTTACAGCAGATGGGACTACTCTGGAGCAACCGCGTTGAGGCTTCTAGTCTCGCTTCCCACCACACTGGGGCTCCGCATCAGATGTGCTGGGAAGCCAAGTGCATTGAGCTCAAGGGGCCGCACTCCCTACCTAGTAAGTGTGCTCAGGAGTTACAACTTTAAAGCACGAACTAAGGCGTATTTACTCGGAAATAAGTTCCAGTGTCGTCAATGGGGCTTTCTCCTCAGCAAATGTGCATAGACGCTTCGCTTCTCCCATTGATAGCAGTTGGGACTTACTTCCGAGCGGGCGGAAATTTCCTCGTAAGAATTGGAACCTCAAGATGAGACCCTCCAATCGTTTATACTGGAACGGGTCCCTCGCCCTCGATCCAGGCCCCTTGCTTTCACTGGGCCCAGGGCCAGCTCCGTGGGAGAAGTTTGTCTCACTCAAACAACCGCTCGATCTTCCGTGGTGAATTGGATCCAGGTTTATGCATGCTTAGAGTAGAACTATCTGGATCCAAAACCGTGGTGTTAGGTGTGTCTGTTTCCGCATAGGGAACCGTCATTCTACCCCCCACCCACCCAAAATCATACATCCTGTATGAGAAATTGGCCTTCCTTCCCAGTACTAATTTTTCAACGTGCCTGTATTTAATAGCTTGGAAGTCTAACGATCTACAAAAACCTCAGAGGTGGCTTTTTTGTGGGGGTGGGGGGGGGAGGAAGGGGGGTTAATTTCTAACTTGATCCAAATTCCACTTGGATGGCACCCGAGCACTTTCCAAACACGCTCAGCTTGCACAGGGCATTCCAAGATTCCAACCTGTGCTGGGCTAATTCCAGAGTGGAGAACCAACCGTGTGGTGTCTTGGTTAGAATGTTGGCTGGGGACTGGGGAGATCCGGGTTCTTGTCCCCACTTGGCCCATGAAATGCTCTAGGTGACTTTGGGCCAATCACTGGCTCCGTTCAGAAGGCACTTTAAACCACAGTTTTAACCACAGTGGTTAAGCCAGAAAGCACTTTAAAGCACGGCTTTAACCATGGTGACTAAAGGCAAAAGGGCTTATTCACCACAGTTAAAACCATGGTTTAAATTATCTTCTGAAAACGGCCCGGCTTTCTGGCTTAACCACCATAGTTAAAGTCATGGTTTAAAGTGTCTTCTGAACGGGCCACTGACTCTCAGCCTAACTTGTACGAGGCCTTGGGCTCTTTGGAGGAAAGACAGAATATGAATGTAAGAAATAAGTGTGGTGGTTTGGATGACAAAAAAGAAGAGAACCTTAATTTGTCCCTTCCTTCCCCTGCTGAAGAATCTAACTCTCTTTTCTTTTCACGGATCTTGGTGGCTTTCCTCGAAAAGTTCCCAAAGCAAGCGCTGGGGTGGGTGTGTAAAAGGCAAACAGAAGCCGGGCCTCGCCCCAGCTCCCCTTAATGAGGCCATTCTCAAAGCGTGAACAAGCCCATGAATGTTTTATTGAAAGCGCATCGTTAACTTGTAGCCATCCTTTTTCTCCCGAGCGTGGCATTGTGATATGCCTGCCTGTGGCACATCTTACCCAATATCGCCCCCCGATTTCTCCATTCTCCGTAACCAGGCAACACTTTCTGAATACCAAAAATTGAAAAGAACCGCTTAGTCTTCAAGAAAAGTCCTCAATAATAGTGGGGGAAAAGAACAAAGATCCAGGAGACAACAAAATGCCACAGGGGTGACTTTTCGAGAGCAATTATCTCTCATTAATCAGAAGAACAGCTGCAATATTAATTTTCTCGCTTTCTTCCTCTCTTTTCAAAGTCTTCTCTTCTTCTTCGCTCCCCCCTCCCCCCTTCCCCACTCCCAACATTTGAATAATCATAAATTTTGACTTGATAGAAGAAGCAACATTTTCAGGGGCTGAATGCTACAAGGCCAACGTGGAGGAGGAAATCGCTGGTTAGTTTAAGGTTGCCAAAGAGTTGGTTGAAAAAAGGGGGGAGAGGAAGTTGGGGGAAAGGGATCCTCAGTCCGCCCCTTTTTTATTTTTCTTTAGACCACAGATTCGCCTCCCTCCACCTCACCCGGTTCACTTCTGGACACTTAAAACACGCGCAAACAAGCAAGCATGGGACAGGACGCACTTTGTGGCACTTCAAAAGGCCCATGGTATTAGACCAAGGGAGAAGTTCATTCAGCAGAAAGCGGAGCAAGAGGTCCTCTTCCTTCCCCCACTCCGCCACCCCCACAACCCCCCCTTTTTCAGGCTTTGTAAAGATTCTGATTGTTACGACTGTGTCAGTGGAGGTGGGTGGGAACAAAGTTCTCTCTCCTCAAGATAGAGAGGCAACAGGCAGCGATACCTTTATTGTGCATGTGCATGTCTGGGGGGGCGATTGTGTGTACATGCGCGCGCACACACACACACAGGGGAGAGAGAGAGAGAGAGAGAGAGATTTCCAAACTTACTGCCTTTAGGCCACAATCCTATGCCTGTTTAGAAAGAGAGAAATTAGAATTGTGGCCTTAGGCACTTCTTCTCACATCCACTGATCTGCTAGGAACAAATAATTACAGAAGGTTCCGGGCATATTTTAGGGCCCACTTCAAGGGAGAGTGTGAGCTTGGGGAGAAGAGCACAGTCAAGAGCCTTCACTGTAGTGGCCCCTTGTCTGTGGAATGCTCTTCCAGGGAGATCTGCCCGGTGTCTTAACTGTATACATTTGGAGCAGCCCTTGTTCCATTCTGGCCCTCTTTTCACAGGGTCCCACTCAGCCAACTTCTGGCAGCTTGAACTGTGCCGGATAAGGCCAAAGGCCTATCTATCCAGCATTCTGTTCCTACAGTGGCCAACAACCACATTCCTATGGGAAGTTCATAAGGAGGACCTAAGTGCAACAGAACCCTCCCACTCATGTTCCCAGCCACTGGTATCTAGAGGCATGCTGCCTCCCAAACTGAAAGTGCCTTCATTGATAGCCTTCTCCTCCATGAATTTGTTCAATCCTTTTAAAGCCATCTACCTTGGTGTCCATTACTACATCTTGTGTTAGTGAATTCCATAGTTTAACTATTATTATTATTTATTTATATAGCACCATCAATGTGCTGTGTGAAGAAGTCCTTCGTTTTATATGTCTTGAATCTCTCACCAATCAGCTTCATGGGATGACCCCGGGTTCTAGTGTTAGGGGAGAAGGAGAAAAACATCTCCCTATCCACTTTCTCCACTCCATGCATAGTTTTGTACATTGTGATCATGTACCCCCGAACTTGCCTTTGTTCTAAGCTAAACATACCCAGATGTTGTAACTTTTCCTTATTTCGGGAGCTGCTCCCACCCCTTGATTATTTTGAGGGTTCTTTTTGCAGTACTACAGAGACACAAGGAAAATGCTGTGGCAGTGTAGCTAGTGCTCCTCTCTGGTGCTGCTGGAGAATAAAACCCCGCTGGAGTGTGAGCAAAGAAGTGAGCAGCAGTGCAGAGAAAAGCGCTGAAATGGGGCTTCTGTATCACATGCCAGAAGCAAGCGCTGCAGCAGCCAGCTGGTGGCTGTTGAACATGTTCTGCCTCTTTAGACCACTCCTGCATGAGCTGGCTCTGCGACCTTGGGAGGGGGAGTTCTGGGACACAATTTTGGTTCATGTAGGAATACCTGCCCACACTCCATTCTGCCTAGAGCCGCAAGAAATCCTGAGCCAGCTCTGTCCAAGGCCAAGTGCCAATGAGATTGCTTGGCTCAAACCATTGCAGAATAAAGTTGGGTACCATTCTCCCACGTGTGGGAGAAGGATAACCTAACTTTTTCCTTCTGGTGCTAAGGAGATAATGAATTAGAAATATATTTAATATAGATTTTCCCTAGGTAGTCTAGATTAAATATTTGCAATATCCCTTTGAGGTAGGCAAGCATTCTCCTCATCTTTGGGTGGGGGGTGGGGGGGTCAGGAGGGCAGGCTGAGGGCTAGAAACTTGCCTAAGGTTTTCTAGCAGAGCTAGGATTGGAACTGCAGACTTGAGGCTTTTAAACCTTCACCCCCATTTCTTAACCACCCTCCCATATAAACTCTTTTTTTAAATTTTTTTAAATTATTTTCTACCATACTTAAACATACACCATTACAATTAAAACAAAACAACATACTATATAAATGTTGAATAACATCGATATCATATCTATATAACATAATCAAACTTAACATACAAGTGCACCCCCCCACCTCGGGATCTCATTCCTGATTCCAAAATCTCATACTTTCTTCTGCTGGTGGTTCCCCACTTCCCTTAGAAAACACAAATATTAGGAACTGTTTCCAAATTCCTTCAAAATCATTTGTTTTAGCTATACCTCTTCTCCATTTAATATTACAAGTCAATTTATCATTAATAGCTATATCCCATACTTCTTTATACCATTCTTCAATACAATATTCCCCTTGAATCTTCCAGTTCCTAGCTACAATCAATCTTACTGCAGTCAGCAAATTCGTTATCAATTCCTTAGTTTCTTTTTTACATTTTAAATCTTCAAATAGTGACAGTAATGCTACTTTAGGTGTTCGCTCTATCTTCATTCCCACAATTTCTTCAATCTCCAAAAACACCATCTTCCACAATTTTTGTACATATTTGCATTCCCACAAATACGTTCCTTTCCCACATAAACTCTAATGATGTAATAATCATGGCTTTGAAGTTGTGGGAATAAATGTTGCACTTTCATTGGGAAAAGGGATAAAGGAAAATATCAAAACCTGCAATTGTGTGGTCTGCCACAATTCATATTCTTATTAATTTATTTTATTAACTAATATCAGACTCTCCAGAGTTTTGAAGAAAGACACAAGCTAGTTGCTGTTCATCATTTATAATAAGTTAACCTATTTCAAGGTTCTGGAGCTAATGACATTGGTTCAACATTTATTTAACTGGTTAGAGTTTTGCATCTAACCAGAAGCCTACTGATAGCATTGTGTGGCCTTAGCTAGACCTACCTTTTGTTCTGGGGCAGGGGAGGGGAGATCTCACATTGGGATTAACATGAGATCTCTGCCCTGTTTACACGTAAGGCGCGACGACCTCACAAAGAGAGGCGTCGCACCCACCATTTTTTAATTTTTTAAAGAGGACGTAGCGCACAAACGCTCGTGCGCTAAAGGTAAGTCTTTTTAAAAATTTAATGTGGTTTCCCCGCTCCCCCCACCCTAACCCAGATGGGCGCAGCACTCCTGAGGAGTGCTGCACCCCATGCGCAGCTCCCAGCTCCACGCAAGTAATCACGTGGAGCGGGATCAAGCTCAGCCTGAGACCATGGAAAAAGTGGGCCCAAAGGGGAGGGCTATATCCTGGGGCAAGGGAGGGTTGATCCCTCCCTGATCCCGGGATCCCCTGTGCATCATCTGGATGCACAGGGATGATCCTGGGGTTCACCCCGGGATATAGCCTGGTCTAGCTAAGGCCTGTGTCTGTTGAACATCTAGATAATCTGTTTGCATTGAAGGGATCACGATTTTTTAAAAAAATAATGGGAGGGGGGAGGGAAAACAGTTGAAAATGAGCTGATGATGGCTCCATCCATAACAGGAGCCAATAGACTAAATTGGCTTAAACACAAATTCTGAAGTGTTTAAATTCACAAATTCTGAGCTTGTGAGAGACATAGCAGAATGTTGTAACCATGACCAATTTGAGCAGGAATCCAAGGTGCTTACGATATTCTCCCTCACTTAAATGTCAATAACTCTGATTTGTGTCTAAAGTGCATTGTGAGGTAGTGTGGTGAAGAGGTTGGACTGGGACTGGGGAGATTTGAGTTCTGGTCCCCAGTCAGCCATGAAGCTCACTGACTCTCAGCCTATCTTACCTCACAGGGTTGTTGTGAGGATAAAATAGAGGAGGAGAATTGTGTGCACACCATCTTGGTCTCCTGGCAGAAAGGTGGGATATAAATATATAACAAACAAATAACAATTTAAAGCCCCATAAAAGGATAGGAAGAAAGGATTGCTGACCATCCCAATTAATTATGTGTCCTCCTTGGTGGAGAAAGGGACAATGGATAATTCGGGTAAAACGGTTTGGGAGACAGATTTGAAGGTACAAATAGGACAACAGGGTTGGGAGGGAATATGGAAACAAAGAGCGTTGAGAAATATGTCAGTAAGAATAAAAGAGAATTATTATAAAATTGTATGGAGGTGGTACCTAACTCCGGTTAGATTGAACAAGATAAACAATCAGCAAACAGAAAATTGCTGGAGAGGTTGTGGGGTTAAAGGAACGTATTTGCATATGTGGTGGGAATGTAACTATGTTCAGAAATTGTGGAAGATGGTGTTTTTGGAAATTGAAGAAATTGTTGAAATGAAGATAGAAAGAACACCAAAAGTTGCATTGCTGTCGCTATTTGAAGAAGATTTTAAATGTAAAAAGGAAATTAAGGAACTGATAACGAATTTGTTGACTGCAGCAAGATTAATTATAGCTAGGAACTGGAAGATACAAGGGGAATATTCTATTGAAGAATGGTATAAAGAAGTATGGGATATAGCTATTAATGATAAATTAACAAGTAATATTAAATGGAGAAGAGGTATAGCTAAATCAAATGATTTTGAAGGAATTTGGAAACAGTTCCTAATATTTGTATTTTCTAAAGGGAGTGGGAATCCACCAGCAGAAGAAAGTATGAGATTCTGGAATCAGGAATGAGATCCCGTGGTGGGGGGTGCACTGTAGAGGTATTGATTACGTTATTAAGATAAGATATTGTATTCAACTGAATTATGTAGTATGTTGTGTGTTTTTATGTGATGTAATGTGTATGTTTAATAAAAAAAAAAAAAAAAAAATTACGTGTCCTCCTGATAGTAATAATTAACTAGTCTTTGCTTGGCAAGGGTGTCTATACTGCAGTTTGGCAAGTGAGGCTTTGGCTTTTCTGTGCCAAGGAATTCAAGTTTGGATTTCAGGAAACTGGATGGCTGTACCTAAATGTCCCAAGCCAGTCCCTCCAGGATGCACAGGTGTCAAAGAAAGGAACCCATGGATCTCTACTTGAGCCGACACTGCTCAGTTCAGTTCAGTGGTGGGGAATATTCTGTGCAGGCAAGGCAGAGCAAGCCCATCTTAAGAACATAGGAAGTGCCATGCTGGATCAGACCAAGGGTCCATCTAGTCCAGCACTCTGTTCGCACAGTGGCCAACTAGCCATCGGCCAAGGATGAACAAGCAGGACATGGTGCAACAGCACCCTCCCACCCATGTTCCCTGCAACTGGTGCACACAGGCTTATTGCCTCAAATACTGGAGATAGCACACAGCCATCAGGGCTAGTAGCTATTGATAGTCTTTGCCTCCAGGAATTTTTCCAACCCCCCCCTTTAAAGCCATCCAGATTGGTGACCATCACTACATATTGTGGTAGTGAGTTCCATAATTTAACTATGTGCTGTGTGAAGAAATATATGTATTACCATATGTATTTACTCTTACTATATGTATTTATCCTATTTAATTATTTATTAATGAATTACATTTATATTCATTTTCCCCCTCTTGCAAGGAACCAAAGCCAGCTTACATGCTCCTCTTCTCTATTACATCCTCACATCAACCCTCTGAGGTAGGTTAGGATGAGAGTCAGTGACTAGACCAAAATCACCCAGTGAGCTTCATGGTCAAGTGGGGTCTCAAATCCCAATCTCCTGGGTCCTAGTACAACACTCTAACCACTACACTACACTGACTATAATATTCAGTTAGCTGCTGCACCATGACTGTTACTTGCACCACCAATGTAACAAAGATGCTTTCAATCATGCAGGAGGCGCCCATGCTGTGACTCTACCCCACACCAGGCTGCTTCCAGGTGTTGAACCTCTTTCAGTCCAAGGACCAAATTCAATTTCAGAGAAGCAGAGCACATTCCAGGGGTGAACGAGGCAATGAGCCTGAGGTATGACAGCCCTACTATAGCAGAAGGCTGGGCAAAAGATAGATCTCCAGATGTTTTGGACTTCAGACCATTGGCCTCTGTCATCATGGCCAATGGTCGGGAAGGCTGGGACTTGGCAGTCCAAAACATCTGGGGGTCTATTTTCTGCCTATCCCTGCTCTAGCGCTACCAATCAAATAACATTGTGTAGCTATTCTATCTTCTCCTTCGTAATGGATTTTCTACAGTAAGAAAAAGATGGAAGAAATGGTAGGAAAACATGGGAGGGTTACAAATGGAAGCCCCATCTAGAAGCACCCTAGGTTTGGGATATGGTGGCAAGGATTTCAAGGAGTTTCAAACTGGGTTGCTCCCACATGGCCTAGAGCTTTTCACAGTTTTTTGGCAGTGTTGGATGGCGCTGCCCAGCAGCAGCTCCATGCTACCAGTGCAACATCAGATCCTTAATGGGGGTGGTGGTAGACTGAGACTATCAAATTCTGTACTGTACCACTTGAGACTGCATGCAAGGGGACTTTTTTAAAACACACACCAAAAAAACACCTTCCACTTTAAAAAATGAAACACCACACTGCATGTAGTAAAACAGCACGCTGGGGAGGTTTTGCTACATGGTTACATTGGAGAGGATTCAAAAATATGTGTCTCCCCCCTCCCAGTAACCCCCCACCCCCATCCTAATAAGTTCCAGGCCAAAATTTTACCACCTCTTTCTGCAAAATAGGGGGTTGATTCAGATGGTCTACCCCAAAGGCTTATGGCATGGATGTAGCACCTCCTATCGATTCCATGGCCAATGATTGTAAGCCCCCAAATGCAGAGGCTTCTGATTATCCAATGCAGGGCAGGGGGAGCAATAGAGCTGTTTTTTGCCCATCTAGTGAAGGTGCTTCAGAGGGGGCGGGGAAGAAGCTGGAGGAGCCTCAGGTCAGCTTGTATCCTGACCTCTCTGGTCTCCTCCCCTCCCCTCCCGGCTCACCAAAATGCCCCTCCCCCTGTCTGAAGTCATTTTTTCTGACCTCAGAGGGAAGCTGGCATGGTTCTTTCTGCACTAGTTGCAAGGGGTTGGAAGAGGGAGTGGGTGAGATCTCTGACTCCCCCTTCCGAGGTGTTTTTGACCTCAGAGGGGGGAATCCCCAGTATCCTATGTCTAGGGGCCACAGGAATGGTCCCAAATCTGGCCCTCCTAAGGTCCCAGTCCAGCCCTCCTGGGTTCAAAAAGCATGAGATTGCTCTCTCTTTTCTTAGGAGGACCATATCATTTTCCTGGTGGACACTTTCAACTGTCCAAATGCATTATATTCAATACAGCAACTTTCCATATGCTGACTAGGAATTATGGGAGTTGCAGCCCAAAACATCTGGAAGGTACCAGGTTGGAGAAGGCTGCAATACACTGTGCTCTTTCTCCATAAAAATGACCTACTAATGGAGTACCCAACATATTTAAAATAGCTTTTAAAAATCAGTCATCTTACAAGTATACTTTCAATAAACAGGAACTGCAAACAGGGCTGGTGTTTGAGGTGGGCAGGCTGGGTGGTTCCCCCAGGGCGCCAAGCTGAGCTAAAGGGGGCAGCAACCTGAGCTATGATTTTTAAATGTACTGTCAGCACTAAGCTAGGGTGTCAAAAAGCAAGTGTCTGTAACTTTTCTTTCAAGGTTCTACAGGTTGTTTGGGTACTAACTTACAAAAAATGATCTTCCTTCAATTAGCTTTAAAGTTGGTTTCTTTTTCAATTTCCAGTTTGATGTCATTTGTGCTAGGTAAAAAGCAGTGCAACACAGCTTTACTCTGAGGCAACATTACTGAGCACTGAGCAGTTCAAATAATATAAGCACTATATAAATAATAATAAAATAAAGCCGTAAGCTGTGAGAGGTCAGCTGGATACACACACACACACACACACACACACACACACACACACACACACACACTTCATTATTTTTAGAGATAAAAATAATGGATATTCTAAAATAAAGAATGCTTACCAAAAGATAGGAACTGCTACAAAACAAAAATATTACAAGGAAAACTTGGGATGGTCCTACTGTGTTGCACATTGTACTGCCACTGCCCAGAATGTGGCTTTTCAAACTTGGTTTGTGCAAACTATAGCACAGTGGCTGAGAGATTTAGGTTTTGAGCAATGTTGTTGTTGTTGTTGTTGTTGTTGTTGTTATTATTATTATTATTATTATTATTATTATTATTTGTTTATATAGCACCATCAATGTACATAGTGCTGTACAGATTACACAGTAAATAGCAAGACCTTCTCAATGGACATCACGCCTGCACCAGACCCCATAAATCCTCTGGGTGGCCCTGCAAAACTGACTACTGGGTGGCAGGAGGGTGGACACCAAAGGCATTTTTAACCCTAAATGCAAGGATGATGCCCCTTTGGTACTGTTGCTCCTGGTAAAATATGTGGATATGAATGTTTATTTCTGGTTCTTTTAGAAGAAACCATTGGCTTTGCTTGACATCCAGATATCCCCTACAAGATATGTGATGATATTCATCTGTAGAATTTTGATGGTTGTTTTGGTAGATGCTTTCTGTTTTATTTGTGTTTCCTTACTAGGATAGGAAAGTATAAATTTCCTGCATATGTCTGGAAGACCATTGTCCACTTGACACAGATGGCTTAGGTTTAAACTTTTAAACTTGAAATGGTAGATATGTTTGCATTTCCAAATGTTAACAGACACTAAGGTAGCATATGAGAAATAATGTGTGTGAAAATTTTCACAGTTTTGAAATTAGCTGTCTTTTGTTATTTTCTCTAGATCAAAATTTGTCGTAATTAATGGAAAAGGTATTATAATGTAATTTATCATAATGATCTGACAAGCAAATTCACTGGGGAAACACATAATTTTTAATTGAAGAGACCTACGTGTGCTAAAATTCATGCACTTTTTTTGTTTTGTTTTAACAAGGCATAAAACTAGATGAGTGATTCTTAATTTGCCATTCAAGGACCTTCTGTGGAATACCTTCAGAAGATCCATAAGACCAAGGATGGGGCCAGGGGGAGGGTATGTGGACATCTGGTGACAGCAGAGGCTGGCAGCTCTGATGTCAGCAGGACAGTGAATCTGCTCCGGGTTTCAGTCAGAACCTGTCAGAACTCTAAAGGAGCCATCCAAAGTGCTGACAGGTACTGACTGAAACCTGGAATGGATTCACCATGACATTGACAGTGGGGCGACCAGCCTCCACTGTCTGGTGAACCCCAGAGGGCCGGATTAGAATCCCAGGTAAGCCAAATTTCGCCTGCCACCTTGAAGTTGAATACTTCTGGCCTGCAGTGACTCCCCTAACACCAGGTCTTTCCAGAATTCCAGCACTGCTTGCAGATATTGGGGACTGAACCTGGGGCCTTCTGCATGCCAAGCATATGTTCTGCCTTTGAGATGTGGTCCCTCCAGTGTTGGACCTGGAATTTTAGACAAGTGTGCTATAATGGTGTGTTTCTTTTCTTTTTAACTAAATGTAAACCAAAGAGGAAAAATCTTGGAGTGATAATCTCAAAGAAAGAAAGCGAGATTACAGTTTACTTTTATTAGTGGGAATGAATAAAACAAATGACCGCACACATTCCTTGCTTTAATGAATCATACAAAGGATTGGAAGAGATGAAAAAAAAAAACCACACCACACATCGGTGTAATGCCCAGAAGCATCAAGGAGGTTTTCTTGGCAGAGTATAATGCGGAACACAAGTAGTTCTTTAAGTCCATCATGTTGCAAATTCTTTCTGGATTAAGGGATTCTACCCTCAATAATGAGTTGTATCATGTGGTCCTTCAGAGCAGCATCCAGCTGCATCCATCCATGGTTTTAACAACCGTTAAGCTACAAGGCCTGATTCTTCATAATGCTTTTATAATTATGGTTTGGAAAGTGGGCTATTGGCGCTTGCTTCCCCCACCTCATTCTTTGTAAATAATGTCATTTCATATCTGGGATATTAATCATAGGGTGCTTTCAAAGAAAACCACTAAGGAGAATCTGGTCAGGAAATCCAGACCACTGCAATCAAGAAAGGACTTTCTGTGGAATCCAGAAGACTTAGGATTTTACTCTTCCCCCTTCTCAAAACATCTTTCAGAGCAATGTTATCCAGAATTTATATCTCTTGGGCAAGATAGGATCATTACTATTAAGGACCATTCTCATATTAAGGGTGCAATCCTATGCATACTGCAGCATGCTGGGAGTTGTAGGCCTTTTTTTCTGTCAAAGCATGCATAGGATTGTACGCTAAATGTGCCATGGCATTTAATGGAGGGTGGCAGAACCTGGCCTCCTGGGGTTTTCTAGAAGGCCCCACCATTTCCTCCAACCACCAATCATTTGCTGCTTTCCTCACTGGCCTCCACTCCCATTCTAAAGCATTAAAATGCCTCTGCTAAGGCTTAGTTCCTGGTAGTAAGAGCTTCAAGCTAAAATATGGTAGTATTTTGGCCTCAGCTCCTCCCACCACTGGAATGCAGCTCCCTGAGAACTTCTCTGAAACGGAATTTGGCCCTCGGGCTGGAAGAAGTTCTGCGCCCGATTTAGTGTAAGCGTGGTTTTAAGCAACAGTTGCTTCTGTGTAGGAGATCCAGGTTGCGACTGCAGCAGGCGAGGCAGGGAGAGTTAATCCTTTCCTCTGCTGCTGTTGGCCCAACTAACGAATAGCTGCAATTTGCCTCTGGAGGCGCACTCCCACTGGCACCAGCTATGCCACCCATAGGTACTGCTGCCCAAAGACTCCCCATTGCACTGGTCTTCCTTGCAAGAATGCAGCCAGGGCACATATAGCTGGGAAGGCTGCCCATAGAACCAGAGGCACAGCCATCCCCTGCAAGGGGAAAGGTGAGCTTACAGCTCTTTGCTCTGCTATTCCCACTTGCCCAACAGTTTGACTGACACTAGAGTAAGCAGCACCCACAGCAGTGCAGCATGGACTCTCAGGAAGGCCCCCGCCACTGAAAAGAAGCCCCGCAACCACAACAAGCCACTGGCCATGAGCTCAGGGTCAACAATCTGTGGCAATTACAGCTCTCGCTCTTCCTCCCTCCCCTAAGCTATATAGGAATGGAATGAATGTACAACACAGTAGCATCATGCCTATATAACTAGGGCTGGAGACAAGTGCTTAAGGCACTACAGTGTTTGTAACCTCTGCATTCACCCTAGTGGTTGCAATCACAGGACACATACATAAGAAACAACAGCTGGTTTTATGGGATAGGTAAGCAGGATGATTTCCAGCAATCCTATGCATGTTTAGTAAGAAAAAAACCCTACAACTCCCAGCATTCCCAAGCCAGCATGCTGGAAAAAGCAGGTGTCGTCCCCCCCGCCCTGTATAAACATGTATAGGACTGCACACAAGGGTTGAATCCTATTTCAAAAGAACACAATTTAAAACATAATAGTTCAGGCTTCTGTGTTAGTCAGTTTGACAGCCCACCCAGCTTCAGTAGAATGTTAGGCCTTCCTCTTCCAGGGTTTTCCATCCAGAGTAAATAGCAGCAATCCCAGAGTTTGTTTTGTTTCCAAACTGCGATCAGAGACCTTACACTCTACCTCTGTATCCTTTATGGTAAGCAGCCATTCCCATCCTGGCGCACCACAGATGACTTGGACTACAATCCCCATCATCCTCAGCCATTGACCCTGCTGTCAGGGGAAGGTTGGGCTGGTATTCCAATACATCCAGAGGTTACCAGGCTGGGGAAGGCTGTATTAGAGTCAGGATGGCCTTTATTACAGGGGTGCAGAACCTCAGGCCCAGGGGTCAAATCCGGCCCTCCTGGGCTCCCAGTCCAGCCCTCCAGGGCGGCCCAAATGTCTATGCTCCTTTCCCCAGACCACCAATTGTTGTTGGTTTCTTGCCTTTTGTGCATTCTCCCCCCCCCCACCACTTCTAAAATGCCTCTCTTAAGGTATCATTAATGGTAGTAAGAGCTTTAAGCTACAATATAGTGGTATTTTTTAAAAAATATTTTGCCCCTTCCCTCCTTTGCCTTCCCCAACCCCACTGGCAGTAAGAGCCTTAAGCTAAACTATGATAGTATTTTTGGCTCCACCCATTGCCAGAATGTGACCCCCAAGAGCTCCTCCAAAATGGTATTCTGCCCTTTGGCTGCAAGAGGTTCAACACCTCTGATCACATTGACATCTTTTTGGCACTAGGTAAGAACTACTCTCTGTTCCCACGCATTTGATGGAATATGATGAGGTATCTATGTCTGCTGTTTTAGAATAGGACTATTAGGAAAAATGTTGTTTATTTAAATTGTTTTAGCTGTTTACATTGCTTTAATTTTTCTGTGTTAAAACATTTTAGAATATTTATATTTTGTCTTTTTATGAATTGTTGTAAACCGCCCAGAGAACTTTGGCTATGGAGCAGTATAGAGATGATGATGACGATGATGGCATCAGGGCAGCCACAGCTAGAAGGAAGTTCTCCATAGGATGCCTCCAGAACAAAAAACAGAGTACTATGAAACATTATGGCTGAAGAATCTGCCATTCCCAGCTGAGGGAGGGCAGTTTGATGGTGCAATCTATGGGAACCGTAGGGCTGTTAGCAACATCACCAATGCAGTCTGAATCAGAAACGAGAGGTAGCATTGGGAACACTGCTCCCAGCATAATTCTGATAATCATGTATCCAATGAGACCACAGAGGTTTGTGTCCAATGTCAGTCCTGCCTAGAGTAGACCCACTGATATGAATGGGGTTTAAGTTAGACTAACACTGGATACCCATCCAGAGCAAAAAGATCCATGAAGCACAATCACTGTAAAAACAGTCACCACACCACCACCATTCCACATGATGTCCAAGAAAATGAAAATTGCCATACACTTTAAACTCTCTACAATGACTGCTGCACAGAAATTGATACAATGAACTGCTTCCATTACAGAATTTAAACTGAAAAGAAGCTTGTTTTCTTCAGCAGTCCAAGTGGCTGCAATGAAGACTTCAGAGAAGCTGTCTGTAGTTTTCCTCCTCAAATTCATATGCTACTCAGTTGTTTGATTGCAGTCTTATCGATAAAGGACAAGCAGGTGAACTGTAATTACAATCTTAAGGACGTTCACTCAAAAGTGAATTCTACTGCATTTGGTTGGCCTTATTCCTAAGTAGGCATTTACATTATTGTACCTTTAAAGCCCCATCCTATGCATCTTTACAGCAGTGAGTGCCACTGTGTTCAATGTGATTTGTGCCCTATTGAATGTGCATAAAGATTGTAGCTGTGTAGGCTACAGCTCAATTCTATGCATGTTTGCTCAGAAATAAGACTCATTGTATATGGTTTAGTAAGTACAATTCAAGAAGCTTCCAATCCCACATATACTTATCCAGGAGTGTGTACCATTGAACTCTGTGGGGCTTACTTTTGAGTAGACATAGTCAAGATAGCACTGAAAGGAGCCCCCTCCAACTCAATGGGGTTTACCTCTGGATAAACATGGTTAGGACTGCACTTGAATTTGCAACCCTAAAGGCACTATTTAGCTGCTAGTAAATCCTATTGAAATCAGTGGACTTTATTTCAGAGTCAACATAGTTGGGCTGAAGCTGCTAGGTTAAAATGGATTTAGGGCGCAATCCTATGCATGCTCAGACCCAAAGAAGCCCTACAACTCAAAGCATGCCCCCACCCGCCATGCTGCCTGGGTCATGCTGGGAGTTGTTGTAGGACACTTTCCCGGTCTAAGCATGCATAGGATTGCGTCTTGTTGAAGTAAGTCCCAATACTGACTTTCTATTTAAAAAAGAAAGGGGACGTAAGTCATAAGATTCAAGGTCCAGGGATGATAGATCCAAAATCATATCAAGGCGGCCAACCATCCGTTTCCTTGAATTGCTCGCGTGCCGCCGCCCTCCCTGCCACTTCAGAGACGGCTGCTTGACAATGGCGCATGCGCTCTCCACAGCCGCTCCTCCCCGCCCCATTTCTTTCAACGCGCTTGGCAGTGCGCTAGCGAACGCGCCGCCGCGAGATTCTCGCGGGCGCGCGCGGCGGAAAAGAGGGCGGAGCTTTGCGCCTGCGGCTGCTCAGTCAGTGGCTGCCGGGGCGCCGGAGAGCGGATGTTGTTATTGTTGTTGTTCCTGTCCGTCCCCCTCCGCGGGATCATGACGGGCGCTTCCTCCCTGCGGTTCTGAAAGGAGACTTCGGCGGCCCTCTGCGGCCGGAGCTTCGGCGGCCCCGGTGGTGGAAGAAGCGGCTCTCTGGCTCCCGTGCTGGTCCTCTCTCCTGCCCTTCCCCTGGGACTCCTTCCTGGCCTCCTCCTCGCGGTTCCTCGGGAGACTCGTCGCGGCCCGGGCCCGGCCATGGCGGACTTCGACGAGATCTACGAAGAAGAGGAAGACGAGGAGCGGGCCTTGGAGGAGCAGCTGCTGAAGCACTCGCCAGACCCGGTGGTGGTGCGCGGCTCCGGCCATGTCACTGTGTAAGGAGGGGCCGGCGAGGGCGGGAAGGGAGGCGAGGCGAAGCGAAGCGAGGGGGTCTCTTGTGGGCCCAACCCCGACTCGGGCCGGCTGGGCTTCTGCCTAGCAACTCCTCCTCCCTTTAGAGAGACCTCTGGCCTCCTTCGTGGCTTTCTGTAGTCAGGCTTCGAAGCCGCCCTCTCACTTCCAACAGCTGTAAAGTAGAGTTCGTAATCAGCAACTACAAAGTAAAGCCCCTTTGGACTTCGGTTCTGCCCACCCTTGAAATGTGGCCCCCAAAAGCTACCGAAATGTAATTCGGCCCCCGGGCAGAAAGAGGTTTGCCTCCTCTGAAGTAGTAAACAATATACATGCGGCTTAGTGCTGCAAAGCCTTACATGTTACTCTTATGATTTATGTGGAACGTTTTCCTAGAGTTCAGAGTACTTTGCATTATCTCTATTGGCTTTACAATAACCCTGTAAGGGAGGTCAGGATGTTGTCCCATATTGCAGGTGGAGGTGGCATGCTGAAAGCGAGAGAGAGTTGTTTATAAACCACAAATTAAACCGTGGCTCGGGCAAGGTTTATTTATTGCACCTATATTCCACCCTATTTCCTTCAAGGAACCCAAGGCAGCATACATAAACCTTCTCTCCATTTTATCCTCACAACAACCTACCTGTGAGGTAGGTTGGGCTGAGAGGTTTGAATTGGAGGCTGTCTTGTGTCCATATGTTCAAATGTCCAGAACATATGGAGGGTGTCAAGTTGGGAAAGACTGGTTTAAAAGCATAATGTTTATTTTGTTTGTTCTTGCATTAACTTTGCGAGGCAGGGCATCATAGATTCCATTTAACAGTAAGAGATGGGCTAAATGAGGTGAAGAAACTGTGATTTTGCCAAGACCAGAGAGTGTAGCCAGAACTGAAGGAGAACTGATCTTGAAACTATTCTGATGCTGAGCTCTGCATTGCTCAACCTGATGTTCAACCTCTTCTGGCGGGGATTGAAACCCTAAAGGATCAGATTTGTAGTTTGAGGGTGTTCTTGAATCCAGCATTGTCACTACTCAGTGGCATGGAGCACCTTTTAACAGCTCAGGCTGATATACCAACTACTTCCTTATCTGTACAGAGATAGCCTAGCTACAGTTATCCATGCTCTGATCATCTCTTGGCTGAATTACTGCAGTGTGTTATATGTGGGGCTGCCTTTGAAACTGGTCAAGAAACCTTAGGTAGTCTAAAAGGACAGCAAGATTGTTAATGGGGACTGGCCAACATGTGGTTGGCTGCTATGAAGAGGGCCTTTTCTGTTGTGGCACCCAAGTTGTGGAAAGAGCTTCCCAGAAAGGCTTGCTTGGTGCCTACATTGTTCTTTTTTATATTTTCCCAGGCATTTTAGTCTTTCAATTTATTTTAAGAACATAAGGAGAGCCCTGCTAGATCAGACCACACAGTGACCAACTGGCTGTTGACCAGAGCTCCCACAAGCAGGACACAGTACAACACCCATGTACCCCAGCAACTGGTGTATATAGGCTCATTGCCTCTGATGCTGGAGGCAGCACATAGCCATTACAACTAATAGCCATTGAGAGCCTTCTCCAGGAATTCATCCATTGCCCTTATAAAGCCATCCAAATTGGTGGCCATCGTTACATCTTGTGGTAATGAATTCCATAGTTTTAACTTTGTGCTGTGTGAAGAAGTGCTTCGTTTTATTTGTTCTGAATCTGGATGACCATGGGAGAGAGAGAAAAATGTCTCCCTATCCACATTCTCCACAGCATGCATAATTTTGTACACCTCTGTCAGGTCTCTCCTTAGCCTCCTTTTTTTTCAAGCAAAACAGAAAATGTTTATTTTATATCTGTTTTAAATATATGTATATTTTATATTTGCAATACTGCTAGGTTTTATTTTGGGTTTTTTATTTTAAACTGTAGTTCTAAATTTGTATATTGTACTTTATCATGTTGTATTTTATGGTTTTATTGTTGTGAACAACCGAAAGAGCTTCGGTTATTGGGCAGTGTAGAAATGTAATAAACGAATAAAATTGCCCAAGCTCATGTTAGGCTAATAAAAGGCTAGCATGTTTCTGAAAGGTGCCCTTGGGATAAGGGTTTTCAACTTTTTTGCTTTTCTCTCCCCTCACTCTTGACAACTTCATGCTTATTGTTCGGGCTCTTCTTCCCTTTATTGCCAATCCCAGTTGAAAACCCAGCATAATCCAGCGTGTTCCATCTAGGATTTTTTTGTATACTTCCAAGTCTTTTGCCTCTCTTCCTGTTTACCCAATCCATGTACTGGGTAAGCAGAAACAGAGTAATTGGTAAATGTAATATTTACCTTTTCTAGATGCTACATTCATTTATAGTTTATAAAATAGGGGCTGGATCCAGGATTTGCCTTCATGTTCCGCTCTCAGAAGATTCCTCTGCCTGATTTTGGGGGATTCTCCCCTTGTTCACACACCATAGTAGGGTCTCCCAACTTTCTGTGTAGCATTTTCAGGGGGCTGGAGGGGCTTGGTGGGAAGGAGGTAGTGGAGAGATCCACTTCTACTAGCGTTGTTGATCAGCTTAAATCTGGATCCAACCCCAGATTTATACATCCTGGTGTTCTCCAAATATTTTGGAATTCAGCTTCCATTATCCCCAGCCAGCATGGCCAATGGTCAAGGATGCTCAGAGGGTACCAGCTTTGGGAATGCTGGTATATCTAGGGAAGTCTCATGTAATTTTGTGCCACGTTTGGGTCTAAACTTTTACAGTGGGTGATGTGAGGCAATCCCAAAATGTCTGTGTACATTTGAAAATCTAGCCTTTTAGTACTAAGCGTCATAGCGTCTGTATGACTTGCCAGGATGTACAATACAAGTCAAAGGAATGTGATTCCCCACACCCCACAATCCCAAGTTCATTATTGCAATTCTTGTAGAGCATGCTCCATTTTTTACTTGCCATCCATACAGACATAATGTCTGGTACAGTAAGGAGCCTGAGCTAATGAGGTTCATTATGACTAATATCAGAATGTAAAGTATTAAACCAAATAATGATGACTTGTCAGGAAGTAGAATGTTTGGGGTTTGGATAACTGAGTGTTTTTCAACATGACCAGCAGTGCTATAGCTGAATGTAAACTGTTTATGCTTTTGTTAGTCACAGTCCCAACCTACTCGTATAATAACAAGTTTCAGCTTTCTGCCAACTACTTGTGTTAAGACTTCCCCTTAACATATTCAGCAAATAAGATAGGCATGCCTAGAGCAGTGTTATTGCCTTCATAATATGGTGTGTGAATGTGGAACTTGCTCTTCTGTTTTTTAGCTCGGTCTCATTTTATGTTATGTTTTTAGTATTGTTTCCTCTGATCCTGAGATGGAGCATTTCCAGGATGTTGAAAGACATAACAAAAAGTAATGCCATTTAGAATGGATAGACTTAAATCATTGTGAAAAATGACCAGTTTAATTCAAGAGTCCCATATTGTAATATTTGAACAAGAATGTGTACTACTTGGCCTTTACCACTATTAAACAATATTGTTCACGCATCCCACATGGCTGTTGCATTACATAATTATGTATTTTAGAAAGGGATTGTAAAAAAAAATGTTATTTTCTTTGGCTCTGAACACATGCATGGACCTGATGCAAGATCACTTACTTGAAGACTAAATGCCTAGAACTTTGGCAAGGCAGTGTTTATTTGTGAGATCAAAAATAAAAATAAAAATGGGGGTTTATAAAAGAATTTTTATCCTGCCATTCTGCTTCTAAGAAATGTTCAAAGGCAGCTAACAATCAAAATAAAAAAAAATAAAAAAATCAACTTGGCTGGGGGCTGGGGAGGCTGGGGCTGGAAAGTAAGGCAGAAAAACAACAGAAAAAGTGTAAAATCCATAAAATCAAACATGAATAATTATCCAGTCAGGTAGTATGCCTGCTGGAATAAGTAAAAAAAATAAAAACCTTAGCAAGGTGTGGAAATGATAACAAAGAGAATATGAAATGGATTTCCCAAGCCAGGAAGTTCCACAGCAAAGACCCTCATGCATTCCAGACAAACAAGTGTACCTTGTTTATAAAGAAACACTTGTACATTTAAAATGATAAAAAAGATAAAATTCAATAATTTTTCTCTATCCCTATTGTTGCTGTCACCCCTGTTGCTTTTCAGTCTTATATTATGCTTGTCCTCTCAATAGCATAGCATGTTGCTATGATTCACGTAGCATTGCTTTGGGAAACATAGACTGCGTGTGACTTGCCCAGAGCTTCACAGTGGTCTGGTTTGCACAATATGACAGCCCACCATAGGCTAATTTGGACACCTTTTTGCACGGCACCTGGCTTGACATGAGTTGTCATTTGTGCTAACCCAGGCAGCAGGGTTTGTTTGAGGGTTAGACAACTCTCATATAATCCATGGTTTAGGGTTATCTGAGGGTTGTCTAGTCTTCAAATAACCCCTGTCGCCTGTGTTTACATAACATGGCAACACATGGCAAGCCGGGTCCCTGTGCATGCCTAGCAGGATGCAACAGCCCCTACAGATAAATGAACCCACAGTGGGCTGTCGTGTCGTATTGTGTGAACCAGCCCAGTGAGTTCATGGCAGAGGTTGGACCATACTAGTTCTGCTAGTTAGGTTTAGTCTAGATACTCATAAAAAAATGTCTAGTCAGTAGTTCGGAATCATTTTGAATTGAATGTAATGAGTGCTAGTTGCATAGCTTTCGTTTAGATGTTGGATGCCTAATTAAAGATCTGGATTATGTTGTATATTTTTTTTAATGACATGACTGCAGTTGAACAATTGAAAGCATGTGTAGGCACATTTACTTACAGCTTAAACTTGTGCTCACAGTTTTGGCTTGCTTTGGGGATGTTCTATGGTATAATATAACAATGCCAAGTCTGCAGTAATTGTAGCCACACCAGTCCAATGGTCAGTTGTATGGCTTTAAACTAACCTCCAAAGATGTGCATAGATTGACTGGGTATCTCTAAGTGTCAGTAAAACTGAACTGATACAATAATATTAAGTGTGAATCTGTTCTTTAAATGTAATGGGTATAGGTGACTATATTATGAGATTGCAGATAGTTGGTATTGGCTGACAGATTACTTTAGGAAGTCGTGAGACTTGATTCTTCGAAAACTTTGCAAACCTGTGTAGAGAAAGTAGCCTATGAATTAGCAGCATGTGAGTACATAGTTACATGTGATCTCTGAGATTCTTATGATTGTGGCAGCTTCAAAAGGTTCTGACAGTTGCAGCAATCACACATAACCATTTGTACTTTGGGCTGTTTTCCTCTGTGCAGAAGAGCCTGAACCTGAGGATGTCTGTGTGTAAGAAATTTGGCATTGCCACAGCACATATGAAACAGATCTATGTATAGGGAAATCTTCTTTTGTAGTTCTAGGTAAATTGTTTTGAATTGTCCAGGGCATAGGAAATTGCTAGTGTTAACAGATACTTGATTGATTTCATCATATTACCTAGCTTATTCAGAATGTATTCAATACAGACTTAGAGCATCATTTTGTGACCAACTTCTATTATTATTATTATTATAACAACAACAACAACATTTGTGTTTCCAAGAGTGTGCAAAGTCCTCCAGAGAATATAGAAGTGATCTGATCCCTAGTGTAGAGGTTTTTGCATTGAGAACAAGAGTAAACAACTAAGCAGAATAGTACTTGAATTCTCCAAGGAGACTTGTTTTGGAGGTTGCTGTTGATATAGAATACAGGCTTTGTTTCTGGAGGAATTATGGCCTCTGAAAATCTCTTAGATAAGTTTTTCATATTCTGCATAGTATCTTCTGGGGCTTATTTATTTATTTCAAAGCATTTTAATTTTGCCTTCATCTGAAAAAGTTTCCAGGAGGGGCTTACAATCTCGCAAAAGGAAAAAGCAAACTAAGGTACTGATTTTTAATTTTAAAGTTCATATCACAATCAACTGGAATGGATATAATTTAAGGAGAGGAGGAGCCAAAAGTTGTTGGTCTCTCAGCTGAGTTGATGGGATTGGCTCTGGTTCTCATCTCTCTTTCTGCTGCAGCCTGATCGTATGGCTGCTGGTGTGTGACAGTTGATAGAATAAGGAAGCTTTCAGCAGAGTTGCTGTAGTGACCTCCTTCCGTTCTCTCCCATTACTGTAGTGTGATGGAATGGCTGCTGCCAGACTTTATTGTTGATTACATATGACTTTTCCATACAGTGCCCAGTATTCTGCACTCCTGTACGAATTGTAACTTGCTGGGCAGCTTTTCAATTTCCATGATCTCTCTTATTATGGTCACAGAACATGCTTCTTTTATTCTGCAGTTTAGCAGTACCAGTGTAAAGTGCATTGTTCTGGCACATTCCATCAAGGTAGCTGTGGTGGCAGTCTGTTGCAGGTTATAACACACACACATCTTGCACCACTTGAAATATTAGCAGATTTGTGGCATAAACATTTGTGGACTAGAGCCCACTTCATCAGATGGATGAAGTATTATTACCAGTTGGCAAAGATATAAAAGGAAAGGAAATGGTACCTCTTGCATTTCATGGTCTTTTAGACTCAGTATTTCATCTGTTGAGATTTCTATGCAAAACACAAATACACATGAGCTAAACACAGTCACCATTCTCAACACCAATAATTGGCAACAATACAATCTTTCTAGGTTTCCTATGCCACTATAACACCTGTAGTGGAAAAGAAAAGTAGGTCTCTAAACAGGAGGATTTCTCTTTTGCTAGAGGTGTTAAATTAGGAAGAAAGATTGTATTTCATTTATGACATAGATACCATGTATACTTAATTTAATGACATCAGTTCTAGTCTATGAAGGCTTTTGCCACTACAAATCCATTGGCCTATGAAAAGATTTTGTGAGTGTTAACCATTATAAAAGGCTGTTTGATTGCTAGACTATGTATTTGTGTTATACATTGGTTTATTTGTTTATATTTATTTTATTTATTACATTTCTATACCGCCCAATAGCCGAAGCTCTCTGGGCGGTTGTGTTTTCTTGACCTATTATCCTGTAGGATAAGGATAGTTTGCAGAATATAATTGATATAAAGCAAATATAAAATGTTTAAAAACCTGTGAAATAGTAGCACGAACTATTAGTAGTTCTATTAATAGTAGCATAGAAGTATGAATATAGGATCTTGCATTCCTGCCAGAAAATGATCAGGCAGTCTCCAGAAGAAGGAAGTATCAAGCTTGAGAGCAGTAATTGTGGATGCCTATCCGTGTTCCCTATCCATCTATGCTTGAGAGAAAGCAATAACTCTTAAACTGAATGTCAAACAGAATTTCTTTAAATGTATTTTTGGGGTTTGTATATATATATTCATGTATATATGTGGGTTGCCAAAAATTATTACAATACATAAAAGTACCCCTAATACTACTTAAGAACACAAAAGATGTTCAGTTTAACAGCAGCTTCAAGTCCACTCACTCAATTCTCTGATGAAATAAAAATACCTTTACTTACCGTAGGCAGAATTTTAAGGGGATGGGGGTAGGTAGAAAAGCCTTTTTCTTTTAGAGTAACTTAAGGCTGCAATCTATACATACTTACCTGGGAGTAAGTCCTATTGAACTAATTGGGACTTATGTCTCAGCAGGCATGTATAGGATTGCACTGTAAGAGTTGTTGCAGGGGTGTGTGTGTGGCATGATTTGACATAAACTTTGCATGAGTCAGGGGTGGGTCTTGGTTTCATTAAGTGCCCTTCTTACCTTTTCCCCCATGATTTGAGCACTATCAGTAGGAAGGAAATTCTAGAGGCTCTGTGCAACAACAGAGAAAGGCTGTTTGTGGGCAGCCACTGAACATGCCAGAATAGATGGGATAGACATGAGAACTCTTATGATTTTGGAGTTCACAGGAGAGTGTGTGTTCCTTCATAAGTTGTTTAGGGTTTTACAGCTAGTAGAAAGCCAATGGGATTGGGACATGATCAAGGCGAGAGAATTTTAATGATGGGGAAGGATGCCAGACTATCTGTACAATTCCTTTGTGTAAAATCAAATAATTCCTTGTGGAGGCTTGTACAGCTTTGTGGAAAAAGGGAGTTTCTGGAGGAACTGGGAATTATTGTCTTCCCTTAGCTAGATGTAAGCAGCTCAGGAGGTCTTACAGAATATGAACGTTCTGCACTAAAATACATTTTCTAATAATTGTGCCATCTTCAGGAAAGTAGAGGTTAGCCAGAAGTGTGTTTAGTTTCAGGGATCCATTTGCATAATGAGAGCTATAATAATCTGTCAGAGGATGGCTATGAGCATCATAAGGAAATTTGGAGATTAACCATTGTTTGTACTAGGTTTATGCAGCCACCATTGCTGCTTCTCTTTAAGGTGCTGCATCACTATGGACTAAAAGTTTCAGCACAGACACCTTTAAAAGAGGTCTAGCAGACATTGATGTAGTTGCAGGTACATCAAGAAGCATGGAGCCACATGGCAAAAGTCAAGGAATGAAGTCAGGTGGCAGCTTAAAATTAGTTTCAAATTGGCAACACATTGGTGTTTGAAGATGTCACCTTCCGCAACTTGTACAGATTGCAATGGGACATAGCATAGATATGGAGGATCTAAGTCTAAATTACCACCTGGAATTGTGCCTAGAAGGTAATACAAACTCTGTAGGGCACTTTTGTAAAGGCCTCACCTCAGGCTGCTCTATTTACCACCTGCAGCTTCCAGTCAGTCAATAAAATCAACCCTCTGCACATTATGCAAAATGTAAAATACTGTATGCTATTTTTTATGTAAACTATCAAGGTTACAAATGAATTTAATACTGCACTGCAACATAGTAGGGAAAGATCATAACATTGCTCCTAAACATGATACTAAGCTACAAAATGGAAAACATGAATTCTTCCTAGCAAATTTGGACAACACCTGGTAATTTGTCCATTCTTTGTGTGCTGCGGGTGGATCTTAGTATCTCATCTAAAGATGTAATCTCTCCAGACATTATGAAGCCATGGGGAAAAAAGTGTTTTCCCTGTGTGTGTGTGTGTGTTTTGTGGGTGGGTGGGACTGAAATTTTGTGGAAAATGGGAAATACTTTTTTTTAGTGTTCTTTACAGATCTAGACACACAGTTACTTTAGGAACATAAAATGCATTCTTAAAATTAAAACATTTCAAAGTCAACTCAGTAAATTCGTTATTCTCTGAATTAATTAATCCTTTAAAATTAATATACCAAACATGGCAATTTTATGAACAAACCAAGTTATATGCAATACATTTTAGGTTACTATTTTATATCTGACCAGAGGGAAGTTCAGCAAGTAGTCCATAAAACATCTGAATCACCTTTGATGCCTCATGAAATAGGAAGAGCTTGGTTTGGGTAGAGTTTAGGGGAATTTGGTCTAAAGAAAAAACTATTGAGGGTATTGAGAGCAACAAGTACATTGAATAAATCATCAGCTAAAGATGGTCTGGCTTCAAAGGGAAGGTGCTAGTTCTAAATTTCAGTTTGCCTTTATGATAGATGTGAATATCACCTTAAATGTTTCCTGCCCCGAGAAGGGAAGAGGCTACATACTAAGATTTTACCTCTGATTGTGGTTCATTCTTCCCAAATCTCAAGCAACAGTTAGATGCTGATCTATAAATCTTCAGTCTTTGTAGTTAGATTCAATTGAAGTAGTATTTACGAAGCATTTACAATTATTATGACATATAAATATTTGATGTGTTATTCCAAAACTATTTCTGAAGATACTTGCAATTGGTTATCTCAGAATCCTTTCCCATTTGTTCTGAAATTGTCTCACTCTTATTTCCAGATTGAGCAACAATCCGTAAACTGAACCCCTTAACTGTCATTTTGTGTCAATACAATTCTTAATAGTATTTTCCTTCAAAAGCATCCATATTTGAAATAAAGTATATTACATGCCTTGTTTGAAAAAAGAAACCTCTTAAAATAATTGTATCCATTTTCTAGACACTTCTGTCACATCAGATAACACGCTGATAATTCATACTATCTTTCAATGTTTCAAGATTTCTGTGGCCAATTATAGTTGCTTCCCAGCATCTCTAAATCAGCACTGAAACTGATTTTATATCTAATATATTTTATATCAGCTTTTAACTGAGTGTGGTTCAATATTGTTCTCAGAATTTTGGTTTCTGTTTGTATGACTGCTTCTACAAGCACCAGTGAAAATGCCAACACAGGAAGAGTTTGAAATATTTTTGTAGTAAGATTCCAGCTGAAACTAGGTTTTTGAAGGGACTCAGCACAGCTTCATTCACCATGTGAACATGGTTTGTGAATTGGTGTTGGCTTGGGAACTGAACGCCTATTAAATACTTTGCAAGACTGAATTTCTTGTCGATCTTATGTGGGGTTGCAGGATTCATTTTGTAATATGAAAAAGTGGTTGAAGTCTTCCTCCTCTTAGGAAGTATTCTTGTCAACATTATTTGAGAGAGTGAAGGGGGAAAGTGTGTGAGTCTGGGGGAGAGGGCTGGCTCCCCCTCCAACGTAGAGTGGATTCATAGACTGGAATGTGTGATTCACTTTTGCAAAACACTTGGGACTTAAGTCAATGGGACATAAATTAGTTATGACTGACATTTCACATTGATTTCAATGAGACCTGAGTGTGACTAAGTTACAGTGCAATCCTAAATATGTCTGCTTAGAAGTAAGTCCCATCGAGCTCTGTGGGGCTTGCTCCCAGGCAAGAGGGTATAGGATTGTAGCCTTAGAATTTTTTTTTACCACAAGACAAAGGTTCCATATGAAACAATAATGCTGGGTTTTTAAAATGGTGTTTCCAGTGCTTGGAAGAACTGAATGATTTAGCGATCTAGGTTTCATCTTGAAGCATTTGTTGGAACAGCTCAGCACAAACAAACAAAAAGGGTGGAGCTGTGAAGGGAAAACAAAAGAACTTGAATCATCAAAGTGAGCTCTGTGTTGATCCCCTGAGCTGCGGTGACAGACTGGCCTCAAACATTTATTTTCTAAGATGTGGCCCTGGCATGGTAGTATGTACTAATACTGCTATGCTGAGAGCTGCTACTGTCTGGATAGAGAGAAAAATTTCTAGAGGCCCTTTGGACATATAAGAATATCCCTTGGACTGAAAGGGAAGGAAAGGGTATGTCCACATATGCGCTAATAAATACAGTTTGCATTCCAAAAGCATTGGTATTTCTTGACTTTCAGTGAACAAATCTACAATCAGAAGATAGGTAAAATATGAGGATGAACAACTTTCTTCCTGTGTCCCTTGACTTGTCCTTACTACTGAACGAATAAACAACAACAAACAAGGATGATTTGATTTAAATCAGATTTCCTGTTTTGTAAATTTGCTATATACTTTTGGGGTTTACACCTGTAATACAGAAATTGTAAATGTGCTGAACAAATGTGCCTAATTAATTGCTGTAAAGAGTAAACATATTGGTTTGCAACTAAATAAAGACTTTTGTACTACCTAGAAGCATAACCAAAAGCCTACAGTCTCTTGTTCTCTTTGTGGTAGCAGTGGCAGGTGGTACAGAATGGCATGGGTAAGAGCCTGGGAAGTGCATAAAATAAGGGTGCTGGCTGCATGCGAGTATCCTACCTTTGCATTAGAGAGTTAGGTAGGCGGTATTATGAATCGAGTTCCCCCACTACAAAGCTGCGAACTATTACACAAAAGCTATATTTGTCCATATGACGAAATATAACTTGCCACAGTATTGAATGCAATACATGATCCCATTGTATCATATTTATAAGACTCAAAAGTCAAATATTTTTCCCTTTGGCTTTTTTATCTTCTGTAAAAATACATAAAATGCAGCAGTGCAGATTTTAACATGTTTGTATTAAATTCACATTTTATTTTAAGACTGCTTATATTTTAAAAGGAACACTTAAATACCGCATTTAAATGAAGCCAATAGAGTTGCTGTCATGAGGCAGTCTTTCTGTCCTGAATTTCAAGGGTGAAAAGTAAACATCCAGTCTTTACGTCTTTTATATGGATCGGGATGGATTAGATTTCAGATTTCTGTGTATTGTGGAAACTTTGATAGCCCCAAGTATCTTTATAGGTAAAGTATCCAAACTTCATAGCAACTAAGCCTCAGTTCTTCCAGCGTGAAATAGTCTCTACATAGGACAACTGCAGCACCAGTTCCTGAAGTCTTGCACATATTTTAACACTTTGTAGCGCACTTATTCTAGTTCCTATGTTCTTATTCTCTGCATGGGAGTTATTAGTGGCTAATTATCAGGCCATCATGGTTCATTATGATTCTTTTTTTATGGTATAATCTCTTCTCCACAGTTAATTGTGTTCTTGGGAGCAAAAGGTCAGACTTTTTTGACTACTAGAAAGAGGGAGGTCAAGATGAGAGAATAACACATGCCCTAAGAGCTTAAGATATTTCGAATGCAGCCGCTTGACCTTGCAGAGTCACTTATGGTTAAGGATGACATGATTATTTACAGAGCTTCAGCTGAAGTTCCTTGGCTTACTCTTCAGATGTTCTGTTTATAAGCCTGATTAACAACTTGGGTGTGATTGAAGGGTATAGCTTATTTGATGGAACTTTTAGGGGTAGGGTGGGAGACAAACATTAAGACAGATACAGTAGCCATCTTTCATCTCATCTTGGTATCTTAACAATCGGGCCTGACTGTGTATTCATTCTAGTCTTCAGAGGTTCCCCCCCCCCTTTGCTATCTTTTATAAACTTTTGTCCGTTACACCTATAATACAGAACTTGGAAAGCAGGTTGATAATTCTTTATTACCATTTGAAATGTTTTGCTTGTGTACCATGCTTGGGTGGGGATAGATGATTGGAGGACTCCTTGTATACATGCAAGCTGTGGTCCCAGTTGTTTCTTATTCCTAAGGCAAAGGTCTAACAGCATCTCTCATGATATTTCTGGCACCATAAGTGTTATTTTTATTATACTAAATTGTATTGCCTGTCTTTATTTTTGTCAAACTGGTTGCAACTAAAAAAAAAAAGTAAAACCATTCAAAATTCAAAGTTAGAAGACATTGTTAGAAAAGTGGCTCAATCACTTAACCAGAGTGATTAGGCATAACAACAGTTGCCTCCTGAACAGGAGATGAAATGAAGCTGACCAGAGTTTTGAGGGAAGGGAAACTGCTTGCTTTTTTCTAAATACAGCATGTAGTTCTATAAAATAAGGAAAAGCTTGGAATTTAAAAGACAAACTCAGATAAGTCAGAAGAGTATGAAGGCTAAAAAGTCATTAAAGCATTAGTGCTCTCAACTGTGTGGATCCATAGTGATTTAGAAACTCGAGACAAAGAAAAAATGGGTTAACGATCCTGAAGTTTGTTCCTTTTAAAAATCTTGACTGTTTTTTGAGTTTGAAAGTCAAATGTTAACTTTATTTAAGCCAGGCAAATAAAAAAAAGTTTATAAAATATAAACTACTTCAAGATGGAAGCACTTTTCTCAAATAGATTCTTGAAGATGTTTCAGTTAGGGTTGCTTCACAATTCTATGCATCAGTTGTGTTTATCATGGCTGTAATAGGACTTGTAAATAATGAAATAAGGCAAGCACATGTGGGCACCAATATTTGTTGGCTTATACTTGCGTAACCACACTTGTGCAGTGTAGTTCCCTGGCAAATACCATTTTCAAGCTTGACTTGTTGACCACAGCAAATACAATTGCCATGCAAAATGTGATGTGTCCATTGGCCGCATTATGTGGAGTGAAATAACCTGTTCATTTTGTGTTTGTAGGTTTGGGCTGAGCAACAAATTTGAAGCAGAGTTTCCCTCCTCGTTAACGGGAAAAGTAAGTATCTGTGAGAGAAAATGAACTACAAGAATTGATGGAGATTAGAATTCAGACAGCTTCATGTTGTTTTAAGGGCGGAGGGGGAGGAGAAGGATTGGTTAACTTAGATCAGGCATTAGAAGTACACATCACAGTGCTTCGTGGCTCTTTCTTTCAGGTTGCACCTGAGGAGTTCAAAGCCAGCATCAGCAGAGTGAATAGCTGCCTTAAGAAGAACCTTCCAGTCAATGTCCGATGGCTACTCTGTGGCTGCCTTTGCTGCTGCTGTACTTTAGGTTGTAGTATGTGGCCAGTTATTTGCCTCAGTAAAAGAGTAAGTTAGACTGCACTTATTACCATGTGGGTTGTCATATAAACTCTATTTCAAGTTCCCTACTGGGTTGTTGTTTTTTGGTGGGGGTGCCTTATGTTTTTCAAAGTGATTTTCAGAAAAGCTGCTAACTTTGAATACCTTTTAGGCATACGTAATATGGTATTGTGGTTACTACTAATTGTGGTAGGGTTCCAAGCTGTAACAACAGCAAAAAGATCCCCACCTTTAAATCCCCCTCCCCAAAAGAACGTCCCAAAGGCGCTCAATGTTATTTTAGTGCAGTGTCTGATGTGTGTTGAACCCTATTTGTTTTTCTTGAGGAATTCCAATAATGTACAAGACCATTTTTCAACAGTGTAAAGTCCAGCTGCTCGTATTACTTATTACAGTAAAATGACTTCATGCTTTGGAAAATGTGCTATGTAGAAATTTTAAATACTAAAATTTCTCAAGTCATTAGTGTGATTCTGCATTCTGATACACTATCCCCTGATACCTTATAACATTCAGTTTTAAATGTTCAAAATATACTTTAGCATTATTGATTCACTGTTGGTGACAAGTTCAGTGGGAGGAATATGTAGAAAGCTTGTAGAAAACTAGCATGAATTGCTGCAGAAAATGCAATTATTGAGGTGATATAAACATTTTATGAAGTTTCTGTTGGTGCTTCGTCATGTAACTGTTAGAACTAGTGATGGGTGAACTGACCCCATCATCATTCATAATTTTTTTTTTTTATAATAATTTTTATTCATTTTCAACACTATATAAACATAGATAAACATTTCCAAAATATAACTGAAACAAACACAATAAGAAAAAAAATACATCAAATATCTGCTGCATACATATTGAATAATTGTTGAGTACAAATATCAAAAACTATTACATATGCCTTATCACACTACAACATCTTCATTCTTAACATAAAAGTGCACCCCCCACCTCGGGATCATTCTTGAGTCCAAAATCTAATCATTTCTTCTGCTGGTGGTTTCCCACTTCCCTTAGTAAACACGAACACTAGGAACTGTTTCCAGATTCCTTCGAACTCATTTATTTTAGTTACGCCTTTTCTCCACTTAATATTGCATGTCAGTTTATCATTAATGGCTATGTCCCATACTACTTTATACCATTCCTCAATAGAATATTCCCCTTGGATCTTCCAGTTCCTAGCTATCATCAATCGTGCTGCAACCAACAAACTCGATATCAGCTCTATAGTTCCTTTTCCACACTTTATATCTTCAAATAGTGACAGCAATGCTATTTTTGGTGTTTGTTCTATTTTCATTCCCACTATTTCTTCAATTTCTGAGAACACCATCTTCCATAATCTTTGTACATATTTGCATTGCCACCACATATGTAAATACGTTCCTTTTTCCCCACATCCTCTCCAACAATTTGCTGAATGTTGATCACTTATCTTATTCAATCTAACCGGGGTTAGGTACCACCTCCATAAAATTTTAAAATAATTCTCCTTTATTCTTACTGATAAACTTCTCAACACTCTTTGTTTCCATAGTCCCTCCCAGCTCTGTCGCCCTATTTGTATCTTCAGATCTGATTCCCAAATCATTTTCTCATCATTCATAATTTACTCACCAAGATACAAATACGTTTTACGTTCAGATGAAAGTTCTGTTCTGAGATTTCAAAGTAATAACAAATTTAGAATTCAAATGATATGTGGTAGCCTAGAGGCATTGTACCCATTTCCTTCTTTATTTTTTAAAGATTTCTTTGAAAGTAAAAGCCTCTCCAAGAGACTAGAAAGCATTGCCTAGGTGGATAGCCATCTTTTTTCTTTGCCTACAGCTCCTGGAAACAATGCTGTATGATCATGTAGTGTCATGTCACTTGTTTTGAAAGTGCACATCAGGAGCTGTATGTCCTAGTGTCTCAGAGAAGCATTAACCTTTTTAATACCTCTTTTCTCAAAAGAAATATTTACTTTAAAAGGCCTCAAATCACCTTGTATTACGGCATATTTACTAAGACTTCCCCCCCACCCTTCCAAACCATGCAGAATACACAAAGCAGACACAGAAACATAAATTAACTCTGAATTAGTGGGGGGGGGGGAATTAAGTTCCCTGGATCAAAGTCAGGGCTCCTTATACATTAGAGAGTTATGAAAATGCCATACTTCATATACAAATCAATTAATTTGGAACGCTTCACTAGTTAGTGATAGGATCACCCTGTAATTTCCACCAGATGCATGGTTAATTATTTAGCTAAGTTGCTTTAGGCACACATCTTTCTATCACACACTTGAAAAATCCTATAATAGGTAGCTAACCATCACACATCAGACTTGTATTTTCTGTTAAATTCTAGTCCTTCAACATTAACTTTGTAGCCTACCATTTTTCCTTATACTCAAACGTATTAAGCTTCACACAAGATTTTCTAATATGTACATCTTAGTAGCAAGTTAACTACTTGCAATTACAAAATAGTTGGCATGCTTCCCTAGCAGCCATGTTCTCTATAAAGTAATTTTTGGCTCATTTTAAATGTTTACTTACAAGTCGTACTTAAAAAGTAATGCATGATGGATTCAAGCTCTTCAGGTCTGTATAGATCATTCCTTTATATACCATTGTAGTTATCCAACATCCATAACCAAACAATACATGCTCTGTCATATAAAGAAGTGTTCAGTTTGGATGACTTACAAGTATTTCTTTCCCCCAAGAACCTTTCAGAGTATTGGAATGGGGCCTTTTTCATGCTACATGTTTTCTTTCATGGAACTACTTCTGATGTATGAACCAAAGCCACTTATAGGTAGTCAGATGTGATGAATACACAAACCTGTATTTCACTGCTTGTATACATATGGAGAATGTGAGTTGCACCTTCCCAGCTCATGGGTATGCAATGGAATACATAATGGTATGGGGTGGCCCTGAGCATCTTTTGCTGATCTGTTAACTTTTTATGGCTGAGTTTGCACAAACATTGTGAATGTTCTATATAGAAGAGTAAGCCTTCTGGTCAGAAGGCTGTCACTTATCCTGTCCTAACCCACTTGAAGTAATACACATGTAAACATACAATATTAAGTAGTTGCAGCAGCTGAAGTAGTTAAATTAGTGCCCACCTTGAGCCTTAGAATAGGTTGCACCAATCTGAGAACAACTGTCTGGAATTTATTGGCAGGTTGGAATAGGATTTTCAAAAGATGTCTTTGACTGTTGAATGAACACCCTTAAGTTAATTTAGGAATCCCCTTTAGTTAGTCATTTTAAATTTAAATTGTTTACTCATTACTTTTTACACTACAGAATGTAGTTCAGAAGAAATGGCTACAATCCTATGCATAATTTGGGAGTTAGTTCATCAAAGTCCATAAGTTTACCTCCCAGGAAACATGCCTCGGATAAAACTGCATGTGTGTTGCATTTATCTCTAGTTTCTTTATTTACTTATGTCCTACATCTCCTTTTGTTTAAGATGGATCACATAAATAATCAGGTTTAGTTTCCTAATGTAAAGTTTTTTAAAGATTCAAATTTATTTTTGGTTAAATATTAGTTGAAAAAAAGAAATAACCACTGTAGTTAGTTTCTAAATCTTCTTAATAAGCACTCTTCCACTTAACTTGTGCTTTGTTGTCAGCAAATGTGCTCTCTGGTTTTCTGTATGCCATTGATGAAGAATCTACTGGGTTGTCATCCGAGTGTTACACTCGAATCAAGAGTCCCTTTGGGGTTTTGAATGTCCTCACCTGCTCCTCACTGTAAATCATTGAGCTGTCAAGTGCAGTGATTAATTAAGCTGCACGTGCAAGTCTTTTTTTCTTCTTCACCTGTCAAGTAGGGAAAAGGAAGCTTGGTGTAAAGAATTGTGTGATGCTCTTCAATTCACTTTTTCTTCCCCAGGCCGAGAAGTTTAATGTTTCATTTAAACTTTCATTTATCTTTTCTATAGCTGACTGGTTGAGTACTGGCTGAGCGATTTTTAAATGTTGCACATCATACATACAAGTAATGATTTACAAAGATTAGGTGTACTTATAGACATCAGTGTTACCTACTCTGAATCTTTGGAGTTAGAGTGGGTTAAATCGAATAAGAGCAAATGCACAGTTTGTCTTCTACACATGGTCTGCTTAATACTAAATCATTACATTTTAAAAAAAAAAAACACCCGGATAATACATTTCCTTAGAAATCAGTGTCCTGCCCAATCTCGTACTTAAGTAATCTGCCTGATAAGAGTAAAAAGAATCAAATGTTAAATTTGTTTCAATAAAAAGTATAGAAAGCCCCTTTCAGAATGTTGTATTAAGTCTTCTGTATTCAGTTTCTGTTTAGAGTGTAAAGTGTTTTAATTGTACTAGTATTTGGGAAGCTGGTTTCTTTTCCATCTTTTCTCCTTCCCCTCCATGCCTGCAATGAAAGTTAAATTGTACAGCAGTCTTAATCTACTATTTAAAAGGTTCTGGCAAGGAAGATTACAAGGTAGCTTCTCATTTTTGAATCGGTTTTGCCATTGGTTTAGCAGCGGGTGGGCAGACAGATGCCTGCTCGGAGTAGAACCTATTGCCATTTTTCACCATTGATAGAGTAGCCTTTCAGAGTCAATGAGCTCTGTCAATGTGAGCTTGTCAAGGCTACAACTTCATAGACCTGAGAGGCGGTTTGAGAGGTCAGCCCTTTTCAGGTTTGCTGTGATGCAAATGAGCTTTAATGCTTAAACAACTATTGGAATTTTTATGTCTGCTCCTTGTTCTTTTTTCTTCACAAAGTCATTGACGAGACATTCAGTGCTTTTTAAATTGGAAGTTGCATTGTGCTAAAGACCTAGTACAGATTTACGGAGGGCTGAAAGCAGTTAGATCATGTTCTTTTCATGGTGCGATTAGAATCAAATCGATTTCCCTACAGCCTTCAGCATTCAGATGGCAATTTTAACAAAGCTCAGGGGGCTAGACAAGGGACAAAACGACTGAACTGAATGTTAATTACACTCTGCAGCCTTATTTTCTTTTGATTTGGAGCTGACTGGCAACTAAATTAACAAAAGTGTGACCATAACTGCTGCCCTATTTTCATTTAAAAGGAGAGCAGACTCTAAAAGGCTATCTTTACAAAGAAACAAGTGAGGTCTGCCGATCATTGTTAGGGGGCAGGCACTGTCTTTAATAAAATAAAAAGTATTAGCCAGAAGAAACAGAACTTTAAAAAATACAATGTAATAATTTAGTTGCTACTATGAAAAGTGCCTCAAGAGATTTTGAGAACTCCTTCCATTTTAGAAACAATAATGAAAAGGTAAACATGTATAATTATTCATGCATAACAGTGTTGATTCTTCCATGTAGGCACAGTTCAGGTTTATGCTCTTACAATTGTTGCAAATGAAAAGAATTTAGTATCACTAGATAATTACTATTTTTTGCCTTTGGAATATATTCAGTAGGTTTGATTATGAGTTTAAATACGAGAAAAGAAAGACATGCTGGTTGTACCAGTGTGAAGTTTGTAGTATCTCTTGTTTAGCAGTAGTTGAAGTGCAAGATGCTTCCCGTCCCCCTTCTCTCCCCCCTTTCTCTTTGCCTTGTAAGGAAGTTGCAGCTGTATGAAGTTGAATTTGCCACAAGGCTCAGTGATCCATGCTTTTGCACCTGCAACACTGGTCTCATCTCAACACCTGGTGTCGTGATTTATCCTGTCTTATTCATAAGGACTAGTAAATCCCATTTTACTGCTGAGCGATTGATGATATGGCAGTCAAGTGACCATAAACAGCAGTATGCATTTCTAGCATGTTAATATAACTCAATTGGGATATTAACTGCATCTTTAGAGTAGCAGGCTTTGTACAAGAGGATTAAAAATATTTTCATTAAAACTGGAAAACTTCGATTCAACAGACTTATTGAAAAATGGATTTCAAAATATTCCAGATCATTTCTGCATGAAATGTTAAATGTGAAACCATAGAGTTAGAGCTCCAATCTGGAAATTCAACCAATGGCACTTGGTTTTTTATGTGTCACAGTTGTAATATCATCTACGAATTGCATGTAGAAACTGTTCCATGCTTGATTTGCACCCTGTTTGTTTCAAGTTATTTGAATTTGGGGTGGTTTAATCACACTCGCTTCAGTGGATCTAAATTGGCTCATTTGGCAGTGTTAATGAGTCAAACTGTTGTTAAAAGTACTTGAAAATGATATTAATGTTGATATAGATATATTGCCCAACCATTTAAATATTTGTTAATGGTGTTGTGTGCCAATAATACCCTGCTTTTCTTTTCTTTTTAAAAAATACCCTCTTTATCATAGATACAATTAATACAGAAAAGTCGTAGTTCTGAAGACCACCCTGTACTCAGTCACTGTCCTTCACCTCTTCTCTCCCCCCCCCCCCCGCACCTTTTCTACACAAAGGCAGCTGCAAAACAAACTTTTTTCTAAAACTACTCAAGAGTAAAATTCTTTCTCATTTGTCTTCCAGACACGAAGATCGATTGAGAAGTTATTAGAATGGGAAAACAATAGGTTATACCACAAGGTGAGTGCCGCAGGGAGCAGCTTCATACTGCTGGGGCCTGAATTGCACAGTATGGAAACAGATGCTTTTGTTGAACGCGAAATATGAAAGGTGGACAAATGGGCTAGTCTCTGTGCCGGCAATAAAATACAGCTCATTTTTCTTTCCCCCTTTTCTCCCTGTTGTCTAGCTGTGCTTGCATTGGAGGCTAAGCAAAAGGAAATGTGAATCGAATAACATGATGGAATATGTAAGTTAAAGGGCTGTTTTGTGCGTTTCTCTATTAAATGATCATTTATTTTGCTTCTGATCTTATTCTTTCCATGATTATTAATCAGCAAAGGTGTCAGGAGCTTAATCGCCTGAGTGGCAAGGATTTTCTACGGTTCACAGATGTATGGTTTCATGCACAGGGCTGATTTATAAAGTTATGAATGACTTGAAAACAAGGCTTCACTGTGTCCTGGAAAAAATAATAAATTAATTGCCAAGATAAAATGGGTTGAACGTGTGTTGATGGAGTGTGAAATTTTCAGATGCTGTATAAAAAGAATAACTGCAACTTTGGTTACGCAGTGAGTTAGATGTGGACTGTTTTTATATCATGCTAATCGAGTCTCTGTGTATGGAAAGAGACCTTTCAGCCAAGCTGCTGGAGCTTAGGAAACCTTTAGACATTGCAGATTTTAACTGCTCTCATACCTTAGGAGTCTTGAAAGTTGCTTGAGCTTTACTAGCTTCTCTCTGGTTTTAAAGCCTTAATGGGAAAGTGGGAGAGGAAATGTGTTAGGGTTTAGCTCTTATTCCTTATTTTTAAAGATTATACAGAAGATGCAATTTGATTTTCCGTGGGGTGCACTAGTTTTTCTATCTCCCCCACCCCCGACACACACACACACACACCAAACTATCAGTGCATGTGATTTTAATTCATCTTACTTACTGCTCTTTAATTTTTTCTGGGGAATCTAAGGAAAGTGACTTGATAAGGTATTTATTAGTTTAAAACAAATATGCCATTGCAAAATATGCTACTACTGTATATATAAAAAAGTAAGATACAAGCAGGGGTTAACAAATTAAGACTAACTCTCAGAAGCATCTAGCTTTAGCTATTTCTAACACATCCATGCCTTTTAATTATATATCTTGTCTATTATTTAGCACAATACATGCATTATAGACAGTATGTTAGAAGATTGATTTAAAACAGTGCTTAAATAGTTCCAAATTACCTTAAAATTGTCTTTTCTGTTAGCACTGAAGAAAAGGGGAAATACTAAGGCCTATATCTAGCCTAAAACATAAAAGCCTTCCTAAAATGCCTTTTTTTTTTTTTTTTTTGCGGAGTAGCTCTATTCAACAAACTGTTTCTTTTTAATGTCTATTATACTTAACATGTTAATTTATGATCATCTATTATAGTGAACATGTTAATTTATGATCAGAGACACATGGTAACTTTGCAATAGTTGGAAGTAAGAAAGAAAATTTGACACAGGTTTTTGAGTTGGCCTGCGTAAAGAAATTCAGTTCTGTATTTTAATTACTGAATGTTTCTGCCCTTTTTGAACCCCACTTGCACTCAAAGGCTATAAGGAGCACACGTATATGGAGACGTATTCTGACTAAAACATTTTCCTACAAGAACTTCAGGTGGTAGTAAAAGTTAATATTGTAATCTTCCAGCACCCTGAGACAGTGTAAAGTTTACAATTTGTTTAATTTCAAGGTCCAATTTAGGAAGTGTTTACTATTGCATGTGTAGTGAGAATGTGATAGATCATTAGATTGTCCCGTAACATTAATATATTTAACACTTTTACAACTTAGGCTGCCCACTTATATGCACCCTAAGCCTCATTGGGTTGGATCCAAAGATTCCCTTCCTCCAACCGAATGACTCCTTCTGTCAGAAGATCTTTCCTTTTATGGAAAATAACATTCAGTTCTAAGTAAATATGCATAGGATTTGATTGCAAGTAGAAAATTTCTACTTTTGATAAAATATGTATTTAAACACTACTTCTGAATCAATATAGCAGACTTAAATCGATTCGACCCTATATTATTGCTTCAAATGATTCTCAAATATAAAACTTGTCGTGAAAAAGTTAAAATATGTGTGCTTCCCATGCTAGCTGAGCATTAACCTTTGACAATCCCCCCCAAAAAAGTAGAAAGCATCTTAGTCAAACAAGAAACTTGCTGGAGCACTGCTGATAAGCATGCTGAACTTTTGTGGTTTCCCCATGGGTAGAAAAATAGAGTAAATCGGGGAAGGTGGAATAAACTGATCATTTTGTTGTCTTAGGAAAACTGTCTTCCAGCCTTGCTAGGCTAAAACTTGCCCTACTAGATTTTAATTGCCAAGGCAACCACATTTAAGTAGTGTGCAGAGTTGTAAGCCTTTGTACAACAGTTCTGAAGGGAGATCATTTACTTCTGTGAGAACATGTTTTTACTTATATAACACCCTTTCCACTATCCCCCAAGACCCTCTACTAGATAATTTAATAAGTTGTGCTCGTAACCTTCCTGCCTTAATCAAACTAATTGCATAAAGTGATCATTCTCTATATTCATAGTTAAACTTAGAACAACTTTCTCTTTTTGTGAGAAATGTACTGCTGTTAGGAAAGCAACCCTTGATTACCAGAGGGAAAGAGAAGGGTTGAGCTGGGAGTGGAAATAATGTTGAAAACTGTTGAAGTTGAAAGTTTAATTTTGACTGAGCTGCAACTGATTTGATCTTTCAGCACCTCCTCTTTTCTTTTATAAAGCTTCCTTTTAGAGTAGGTGTGGGCAACTGCTACGCCCCCTGCTCCTGCTGCCCCAGAAAGGGTAAAAAATAAATTAATTTAAAAAACAGCATCCATAGTGGCCATTTTGAAGCTTTGTTTTTGAGCACTCTGTTGCTACTATGAAGTACCAGAAGGGTCAAAATTAGCTTGAAAACATGCTGATTTTGACACTTTGGGTGGTCTGTAGCTGCTTCAGGTGCCTTTAAAATAATAATAATAATAATAATTGGCTTTAAAAATATTTTTAGTGTTGGGGGAGAGTGGGGAAGCTGTGGCCCGGGGACAGAAATGGCTCCCAGACCTCCCAAAGTTGTCCTTTTCTAGAGTCATGCTTAAATGGTTGTTATCTCTTTGGCAGGGCCAGTGCTACCATTAGACAGCATGAGGCACCTCAGGTTGAGTGTCTGTGGAGAGCACCACAAGGTGTTGGAGGGCAGAGTGGTGTGTGCCACACAACCTACCTTTTGCCCTCAAAGATCATTCCTGCCCTCTGGTGGAAGCTAGCTTAGAACTAAGTCTCAGTGGAAGACACTGTCCTGTTGCCAGCATTGAAGTCATTCATTTGTCTGTCAAGTCAGCTTCCGTACATTGAATGCAGAGAAGGCATCATATACTTTGCTGTAGGCAGCAAATGTCTTGGGCCAATCTTTACATGTTGCATCTTGGATGTTTTTTCTCCTTTGAAACTGTTTTTGAAACACCCTTCAGTTTCACAAGAAGCTTGGTGTGTGGGGCGTGAGCGTGCTACTGTTTGAGAAACACAAGCTCTGTCTTGGCAATGGAGAATTAGTTGCACACTTCCTTAGACAAAGGCCTATCTGAATATTTCCACGTGTGGTTTACCCAGGTAAAATCTGAACGAAGCAACTGATTTTGTCAGGAATGCATTAGTGAGTAAAGTGGGTAGTTATAAGCCAGGATGCAATGAACAGGGCAACTATTTCTGTGTGCCTGGGGAAGGCTTCAGACGTGTTTCTCAAACATCTGCCACCCATACTGCCCCTATTTCTGGTTGCCATTCTTTGGTATACACTTCCACATTGTTCTCTGAGACTTGGGAGAAGAGTCAGTGTTTAAATCCATGCCTGGCTTTGGAAACTCTTGAAAATAGTGTGAATCTAGCTGCTTAAAAATAATAATCACTAAAACCTGGTGTAAAGTGAGATCTTGGGAGATTGTCCCCCAACGTCTCTGCACATGCAAAAGAACTTTGGAGAGGAATCGTGTCTCCCATTTAGCACCAAATGAGAGATGCCTTCCATTTTTTTCTCTGAATTTTACAGAGGACTCTGAAGAGAGGAAGGATCTTGTGCCTTGTAATGGGCAACCAAGGGGAGATGGTAGCCAGAAAGATTTGTGGTCAGTGCTGACTACCTGGTAGCCAGTGTCAGAGCTCATGCTTTGGATGTAGAAGTCCCAGGTTCAATCCCTGGCATCTACAGTTACAGGGATCATGTAGCAGGGGATGTGAAATATAAGTGTCTGAACTGCTGGAGAGTTGCTGCCCATAAGAGTAGACAATATTGGGCTAGATAGACAAATAGTCTGATTTAGCATAAAACAGTCTCCTACATTCTCAATTATATTTATGTACCCTTGCCCTACTTAAAGGAAGCAAAAGCTGAGTGTAGCCGTACACGTACTCTGGGGTTTAGGAAAGCTGATTTTAATAAACTCAGAACTATGATAAGTAAGTTCCCATGGCAAGTGGCCCTAATGAGAAAATGAATCCAAGGTGGGTGGGAGTTTTTTTTTTTTTAAAAAAGGAAATCTTAAAGGCACAACTACAAACAATTCCAACAAGGAAAAAAAATAGAAGACAACAGAAGAAACCAATGTGGCTCCACAAAAAGCTTAGAGATGACCTGAAAACAAAAAAGGACACATATAGGAAGTGGAAGGAAGGACAGGCTACAAAAGAAGCGTATAGGCAGGTAGCACAGAAGTGCAGGAATGGCATCAGGAATGCTAAAGCTGAGAATGAGCTGAGGCTAGCGAGAAATGCTAAAAGCAACAAAAAAGCTTTCTTCAGGTATGTGCATAGTAAAAGATAGAGGAAAGAAACGGTGGTTCAATGCTTGATGAGGATGGCAAATTGATAACAAGTGAAGAAAATGCCAAAGTGCTCAATTTCTACTTTGGTTCATCCTTCTCCCAAAAGCGGGTCTATGACACACACGCCCATGGCAAAAGTGAAGTACAAGCTGAAGGGGCAAGATTACATTTTGAGATTGATAAACAAATGGTCAAGGAACACCTAATTTCTTTGAACGAGTTCAAATCTCCAGGGCCCAATGAACTGCATCCTAGAGTAATAAAGGAGCTGGCAGAAGAACTCTCAGAACCACTCTCTGTTACCTTTGCAAAATTATGGAACACGGGTAAAGTGCCAGATGTTGTCCCTTTCATCAAAAAGGAGCAACCTGGAAACTACAAATCAGTTAGTCTGACATCCATCCCTGGGAAAATTTTGGAGCAGATTATAAAAAAGTCAATCTGTAAGCACCTTGAAAACAATGCAGTGATTGCTAGAAGCCATCATGGATTTGTCAAGAGCAAATCCTGCCAGACTAATCTGATCTCATTCTTTGATTGGATAACCTCCCTTGTGGGACTGTGGGAATGCTGTGGACACAATATATCTTGACTTCAGCAAAGCTTTTGACAAAGTGCCCCATGACATTCTGATCAGCAGTCTAGCTAAAAGTGGGCTAGATGGAACAACTATTAGGTGGATTCACAGTTGGCTACAGAATCAGACTCAAAGAGTGCTTATCAACAGTACCTTCTCAAACTGAGAGGAAGTAATGAGTGGGGTACTGCAGAGCGCAGTCCTGGGCCCGGTGCTGTTCAACATTTTTATTAATGACTTTGATGAGGAAGTGCAGGGAATGCTTATCAGATTTGCAGATGACACAAAATTGGGTGGGATAGCTAATAACCTGGAAGATAGAAATAAACTTTAAAGTGATTTTGCTAGACTGGAGTGCTGGGCTGAAAACAACAGAATGAAATTTAGTAGAGATAAATGCCAAGTTCTACTCCTAGCCAAAGGAAACCAAATGCATAGTTACAAGATGGGGGATACTTGGCTCAGCAGTACTACAAGTGAGAAGGATCTTGGAATTGTTGTAGATCACAAGCTGAATATGAGCCAAAAATTTAATGTGGCTGCAAAAAAAGCAAATGCTATTTTGCGTTGCATTAATAGTAAAGCTTCCAAATCATGTGAGGTAATGGTTCCCTTCTATTCAGCACTGGTTAGGCCTCAACTTGAGTATTGTGTCCAGTTCTGGGCACCACACTTCAAGAACTTCACCACACCTTTGTGAACCACCCAGAGAACTTCGGCTGTGGGTCAGTATATAAATGTAATAAAATAAATAAATAAATAAGGATGCAGGCAGTCTGGAGAGGGTTCAGAGGAGGGCAACAAGGAAGATTAGGGGTCTGGAAACAAAGCCCTATGAAGAGAGACTGAGAGAACTGGTCATGTTTAGCCTTGAGAAGAGAAGACTGAGGGAAGACATGATAGCACTCTTCAAATACTTGAAAGGTTGTCACACAGAGGAGGGCTAGGATCTCTTCTCAATCATCCCAGAATGCAGAACACAAAATAATGGGCTCAAGTTACAGGAAGCCAGATTTCAGCTGGACATCAGGAAAAACTTCCTGACTGTTAGAGCAGTATGACAATGGAACCAATTGCCTAGGGAGATTGTGGCTTCTCCCACACTAGAAGCATTAAAGAGGCAGCTGGACAGCCATCTGTCAGGGATGCTTTAAAGTAGATTCCTGCATTGAGCAGGGAGTTGGACTTGATGGCATTATAGGCCCCTTCCAACTCTACTATTCTATGATTCTATACTTAACGACAAACAAGTTTTCAAACTGGAAGGAATCTCAAAACCAAGTTCTCATGCATAGGGGGTCTGCATTCAAAGCAAGTCAAAGCACCCTTGGGTACATATAAGCCCTTGGATGTGCCTTAAATTAGCTGTTTGGATCTTAGCCACAGTTATTCCGTTGTCACAGTAGAAGATTTAAGAGATTGCTGTGATGTTTTAAAATTGACCGTGCTCTAAATAATTCACTAAAAGTCTTTTCTCTCTCTCTTTTACACAGGTCATTCTTATAGAATTTTTACCAAAGACACCAATTTTCCGACCAGATTAGCATTTACTTTACTTAGAGACTTCCCAAATATGTTGTCTTTTTTCCAATGGTGCCTTGCTTGGTGCTCTCCTGGTGGTGATATAGCGTTGGTTCTACAGAATCTTGTGGTGTTCTTCATTCTTCTCTCTCCCTTTTTTTTTGTAACAGCATGTTCAAAGTGCATTTTGTCAAACTCTGCAGAAATCATTTCATGCAAATGTCAGTGTGATTTAAGTTATTACCTATCCCTTTTCTGTTGTCAATGAATCCTGATTTTCCAGAGTGTGTGTTTCTTTGTGTGTGTGTGTGTATATAGCTATAAACACACAACCAAAAATAGCTATAGATGAAAAGGTATTTTTAACCCTAAGATACGCATCTGTAAATTGTGAAAATTGTCAGTCACCAACCTATGCACTTGCATCTTCTCTGAATCTGCATATTTTGCCAGTAACATATTTGTATATACTCATTTTTCTTCTCTACTTTTCGGGAACATAAAATCAGCTACCCTGTGAGGTGACAAAGCAGGATTTCTTGATAAATTTCTTGAAACCCAAACACTGTTTCACCTTTACACTTTTTTTCTATTCCATGAAGAAACCCCATCTGCTCGGAAGATATTCATCCCCAAGAAACTTGAAATTAGATTGCTATTATTCCACTAGAAGAACCGGTGGTAGATTTGCATGTGTTGAATGGTTAATACTGCTCAGGATCATAAAAATCACTAGTATTTCACAGAGGATCGGTGTATATACAGCCATGGTTGACCTGCTGTGACTAAGAGATTGGGATCGTTGATGGAACATGTGACCCACAACCCACTTCCAATCTATTAATTACAGTTGAAAAAATAGACCATATGTTTGGGAGGGAGAGTGTGTATGTGCACACTTAAGTATATGTGTGTATTGTGGCTAATGCCATGTAACAGCTTTACTGTTTTTTTATTGTTTACCAGATCTAGTAGTACACAAGGATGCAAGATCATCAGAAATATATTTGTTAAATGAATGCTTTGGTAATTTTTATTCTTAAACGCTACAGGTTTTGTCCCCAGCCCGGAAAAGTTAGTTGTTCTTAAGTCCCATTAAAATCAATGGATCTAGTTAGTTGTGGCTAACTTTTTAAAGTCCCATTAATTTAAATGGGATTTAAGTGCAACACAACTTTCCAGTTTCTTATTTTTACATTTTCCCTTTGGCTGGGGCATTTGTATGTAAAACATTGACAACATTATACCAGAAGCTATGGATGTGTTAATAATGTCTTGATTTTTACATCTGTGTATCAGATGTGTAAGTCAAAAATTGGTTATTTGACTTAATAGCAGACTGAATGTTTTGGGTAATACTTATGATATCCCAGCTTCCGTTCTATTGTTATGTTTACATGTTTAGCATTTTGTTTCCTGTTTTTATTGTTTGCACAAGAAAGCATTCTTAAATATGGATATGTGATATTATGCTTCGGTCAGGCCAGATTTTAGTTTCTTGGCTGTGCATATCGTCATGTATTATGTTTAATGCCTCCTTAATGCAGTTATTTCCAAAACAACTTGGTTTTTGGATATTAATGTACATGAATTATAAAATACGTTAAGGGCCTGTTCTTCATGTAGCAGAGCAATAATGTGAATAGCCAACAAATGCAACCTGCTTAATATTTGTATTAATGAAAAGTTTACTCCACTGCAAGAATACCATTTTTTCTTCATTTAAATACAAGTTTCACTTTACTGTCATTATACAGGTATGTTTATTGGGTATTTGTCAATGTTTGCTATTCATAGCAGATCTTCACTGGAAGGTTACACATCCTTTGCAATAGAAATAATTTCCTAGAAATATATTTCAGAACACCTTTTATCTAGGTTGTCTTTGCCTATCACAACATACAGTTTTTCCAAGATATTGCTTTTATCTGTTAACCTTGGGCATGATTCAGCCATGGTGAGGCATTTCTAAATCGCATGGTATTCAATTAGGAGATAATTAAGCATATGCTTAGCTCTATCCCACTAAAAATGGTGCAGATGGTTTTGGCTAGATCATATGCATTCTTTTTTGCTGCAGATGTCTACTTGGGCTCCTTTTTAAAACACAAGAACCTTAAAAATACGTAGACATAACCAAGGGTTTAAAAAACACTCCCTACTGTCGATGACGTGCTTTTTCTTGAAAAATTATAAAATAGCCTTCCTCAATCTGGTTGTGTTGGAGTGCAACTCCAGTGTATCCGCATGACTGTGGTGGCTTTGAATGATGGAAGTTGCAGCCCAATACACCTGGAGGGCACCAGGTTGGGGAAGGCTTCTATAAAGCATTCCTTCCACTCCTCCTCTTACTTATGAACATTCTATAATGCGTTTGGGGCACACCTTTCTAATAAAGACTTGGGCCACAATCTAACACAGTGTTGCTTAAGTCAATGGCTATGAGTGGGCTTAATTCTGTATTGGAATATGGTCTTGATTATGATGAAGAACCAGAGGAAAAAATATTCAACTGAGCTGACAATACTCTTGTAGACACTGGCTCCTTTCTAGAACTGTGGGATCTCAGCTTTCTCCATTCACTTCCATGAAGGTAGGAATTCTTTTCCATGAATCTCTTTTTGCATGTGTTGGGATTTTGTCTGTCAAAGCAAATGGGGAATCTCTTGAATGTTGGCGCTCCTGTATATGTAAATTGCTGCAGATTAGACAATTTTTTATATAACTGGTACATTAGAATTTCTTGGCCTGTTGTTCCTTCATCCCACAAACTTTTGATCAACTTAATCTTCACACGGGCAGTTTTATAACCTGCTGACAATTTGACTCGTCTTTAGCTGTTCATGTAATTGCTAATTAAGCCAATTCTGCTCAAATGATACAGATTGTTGTTCATTCGAGGTTTGTTGTCTTGTATATACTTAGCAAAATAACTTTGTCTGCTGGGCTTTTGAAAGTGGGGAGTGGGGACTTACCAGAGCTACAACCAAAAACGGAGAAGTAGCTGATTCCTCAGGCATGTATATTTTAGTTGCCAACAGAATACATTTTCATCCCATGGGGTATCAATACATTTGAGAACTTGGTAGTCAAAATGCTACAAAGACAGAAATAAGAAGGAAAGCCCTAATAATTTTTGTTGAGTTCTTATGGCTACATAAATTTTATCTTTTTCATGAACTGATCTGTCCTCACATTTATTAAATTAAGAGTGTTGTGGAATAACACAAAATGTTCTCTAAATGTATTTGCTTTTTTAATTTAAAATGATCTGCAGGTCATAGACACCTAAATATGTAAATTAGAGGGTATTTTCTAGCTTGTATATAATTATGAGAAGATGCATAGTGTTGCTGAGAATGTCGCCCAGTTCATATCAGATCCCTGGTAGGCCACTATAGATGGCTGATTCCCCTTCCCCCACAATATCAATCATTTCAATTGTGTTCTCCTGGCTTTAAGAACTTGTGTCTTTTTATATATAGTTATAATTACCAAGGGAGCATGAGGCTGTAGTTTTAAACAAACTTGCTACAAAGTAGCACATTGGGGCTGACTTCTGAGTAAACGAGCATAGGTTTGTAATGTGATCATTTTGAGAGCAAAACCCCCAAAGCAAACCTCTCTTCCAATGATTAAGATTAAATAGAACTCTGCCTATTCAAATATGCTTCCCCCTTCTGAATAAGTATATAAAGATGATAATTCATTAAGATTGAATTCATTTTGGTAAGCAGGTGTTCAAATTCCTACCTATATTTTGGTTCTTGAGTATATTCATCACTAACCTTTGTGATCAGTTGAAAGTTTCAGTGTCACCTCTCTATTAAAATTGAGTTGGTGTCTTCGGTAATAGGACACCTCCAATTGAAAGACTGACAAAGTGGAGTGTAAACACATGAGCCTCTTTAAATGATTTCAGCTGTCTTGATTTAAAAAAAATGCTGGACATGTTCCAAATATTCTCAACTTGGTCCAAATTGTTCCTGTCAGATAAGAGGATAAAAAAATAAGATCCAGTGAAATATTTGCTAGTTGTTTGAAGAACGTTCCCTTGCCTTTAACAAGACAGCACAGTGTTTCCTAATTCTTTCTGTGTACTAATATGTTTCATCATCTGGATGTCATGTCAACCAGCTGTTCTTGTGCTGCTTTTAAATTTAGCAAAGGGCTTCAACTGTACCGTTATTTTAAAAACAACTCCAGCTCAAGCTAGCATCCTATGAACTTTTTATTTTTTAAAAATCAAATATATGATGGCTTGACAACATTTTTGGGATACTAGCAAATTGTGAGTTAGAGTGGGCTGTGTACCAAGAGCTATGCTAGCATGGTGTGACACAGCATGTCACTTTGGTAGTATGGCAGAGATGTTACAAATGGTGTCACAAGCTGCTAATGTTTAGTAATACCGTCAATCTCACTGGTTTGTTCATTACCCTCAGCCCCAAAGGCAGCAAGTGGTTTTCCACAGTGGTCTAGATTTTACACTCTTCAACATTCCCATGATAAATTATCCCTTGGCCATTTCATTTAGCCTTCTCTCACCTGGTACCCTACAGATATTTTGGACTACAACTTCCATCATTCCTGACTGGCTGGGGCTGATGGGAGCTTTAGTCGAAAACATCTGGAGCCCACCGGCTTGAGGGAGACAGGTTTAGTGCAGCTAAGCTAACTGTATGTAGTGAATTCCTTCACTGGCAGCCACCACTGATGTGAACTGGAATAGGAAAAAAGCTTCATCGTGGCCCAGCTCATGCAGTAGGTTGTACGGAATGATAAGGCCAGTGGATGAGAAAATCACAGAGAGCTGATTCCTATGGCAAGTGTAATGGATAGGCTTTGACTCAGTGATCTTGTATAGAGCCCTTAAAATTTAAAAGAGTATGTGTTAACCTGCATACCTAGCGGAGATGAAATGTCTCCAAATGCCCTTCCATTCTACTTTTTACCCTCAATACCCTCTTTGGTATGCAGAACTTGAGGATCTGCCAGTATAAAGAGACTTCTGATAGCAATCTTCTGGCAAAAAAGTTGGATGAACTGCTAACAAGGCAAAAAAGTAGCTACTAAGAACTTGGAAAGTCATGTATACTGTCCAAAGAAGAGAAGCAACAATAACATTGGTGCGAAGGGTGAATTATGGTATTGGAATATATTCCAATCCAAAATGTGTACACAAGTGCGTAATCCTACATCTTCAAGATTAATACTGGACTGGATTTAAACTAGAGAAAGCAACAGCCCAATCCTGTTTTTCTTTACTAGCTAACTGTATTCTACAATCCTATGTAAACTTATTTAGAACTTGGTTCTGAGTAAACAAGCATAGGACTGGCAACTGCTCCTTAAGTCTTGGATTCCACTGAGATTTACGCATACCTAAATGGTACAGAAGAAGACTGGGTCAACATGTAAGCAGGTTTTTCATATTATCAGTTATAAAGAGAGAGAGAGAGAGAGAGAACTGTCTCTGTGGGTATGATCCAAAGACTCATGGGACTAGCTCCATGCATCCAAGGTGTGTTTTTAAACAGCAGTCCTCCATGCTGGATAGAAACAGAGGGACGTTTCAGAAGCTGTTTGTCACCCAGCTTGGTGGTCTGCTGTTCAAAGAGAACTTCTAAAAAAAATCACAACATTGGGCATACCAAAGCCTTCGGGCTTGCCTAAAGTAGTTTTTTGGATCCCGGCCATGGTGTTTAGCCTTTTCATACTCAGCCAATGGGAGTCCTATGCACTTGTGGCCTTTTAGGTTGTCGTCATTGTGTGTAACTCAGTTGATTCTTCTACATGGCTGACACACATTTGACTATGTGAAAATCCTGTTAATCTATTCTAATGTAGTATATCAGAAAATAGATATGAAATAATGGCATCTACTCAGCTTAACGGAATAATTATACGGCACCAATTAATGACTAGCTTAGCATAGTGGATGGGATGGCAAACCAATGCTTTTTTTAGGTATTAACAATAGATCTATTTCAGTGTAAGCCCAGTAAAATGATTAAGCTAGGGATCTCTTCATAAAAAATAACAGCATCGGCTAACAACTTTTTAAACTTAAAAAATACTTTAAATCCGAAATGTGTAATTAGATGCTAGTATTGTGTGTGAAATTTATAAGCAAAGAATAAGGAAGATGGGTAGGTTTTTTTTCTTTTTAGAATTTAACCACATCTATGACTTCTTTAAGTTAATCCATTAAGTTAAGAAGAATTCCACATTTCCCTCCTAAATATCAAGCATTTCCCCTTGACCTGATCCAACTTTAGAATGTATTTTTCTTGGAAGTCTCTCTAGAAAACCTCCTGAATTGTATGTGTTACAAACTAATAAAATTGTGAAGCTAACTTATCAAGACCGGTTTTCCTTTCAAAACTAGATGTGGTGCATTAAAAATAATTTTGGTACATGCAACCATTTGGCACAGTTTCACCAGAATGCTTTTAATGAACAGTCCATTCCATTTGGAAACCTAGCAAGCTGCCTTACAGTGTGGCATTGGTCCATCCAATCCAGTATTGACTACACTGACTGGCAGAAGCTCTTCAGGGTTTTAGATGGGAACCTTTCCCAGTTCTACCTGGAGATGACTGGGATTGAACCTGGGACCTTTTGCATGCAAAGCCATGAGTTCTAGCACTAAGCTATGGCTGTTCGCTGGCTTAGAAGTAAATTCCATCATCCAGTTCAATGAGAGGCTGCAAAGCTATACCCACTTATCTAGGAGGAAGTCTCTGGGGCTTGCCTCTGAGTAGACATCTATAGGATTGCACTGTTATTTCCTAGTAAGTGCATGCCCAGTTTCCTGGGAGTAAGCTCCATAAAACTCAATGTGGGTGAAGTTTACGTAAAGACAAGAATTAGAATGCGCTGTAAATATAGATAGAAAACATATTTTGAGAAACGTATTGAGGAATATGTTAAAAATGCAAGGCAGATTTCTGAGTTGGTGTCCCTATTGACATTGGGCTCTCTTAAACATATGAATACTCTTTGAGACAAGCTTGTCTTCCTCTCCTTTGTAGAGAAGTTCCCCTCCCCGCAAAAACAGCATGTCTGGAAAAATATTAAAAAGTTTTGAGGATGAAATAGCTCTATTTTTTTTTAAAAAAAAAACGTTAGCAGAGTTGTAGTGAATAGAAGTAGGGAAGGGGAGGAAGAAAGAGAATGTGAAAATTATCATTAAAAATCCTAATGTTATCCCCTTCCCACCCCAAGATTTGCGTTCACTAAAGCTGGGAAGCATGACATTTAGCAAAATTATATTGAATCCTCTATAAACGTTTCTCCCCCTCATTTAATTTAAAAATTTGGGGGAGGCAGTTCAGATTTCTCATTTATTTATGAGTTTTTTAGTTTGCCAAGTTATGTCTTTCTAGCTTGTGTAGAAGAATGTTAAGTATATAATTAAAAAGTAACCTCCAACTACTTACAGGGAGTGCAGCAATAGTGGCAAAGCTTTACCTCCAGTTAAATATATAAAATGTTTCATCTGTCAACACATCCCAGTCCGTTCAAAATTATCTTTTAAACTTTAGGTGGTTCCCTTTATTACTGCAGCTTCAATAATGTCTAAAAACCTGGGCCATAGTGTGGAATACCCCCAATGCTGTCCAGCATTATATAAGCAAGAACTTGAATTTAAACAATCTACTTCTATCTTTGTGTGACGCTTTCCCCCTTTAGGACTCCTTTTAGTTACTTTCTTTAAAGAAAAAAAATCCCTAACAGCCTCTTTATATGTATAATTAAAAAAAAACACCCTGGAGCTACTCTGAAGCATGCAGGGTGTTGTAATTTCAGTTTGCAAAGCGGTATGATACAATGTTGCTGAGCAGAAAAGCCCATGATAGATTTAATGTAGCCAATTGTGCACTTCTGAAAAAAAAGAGTAACTGTTCAGTGTGAGTTAATTTTGGATTTTTTCAGCATCTCTCTTTTAGGCTTTGTGCCGCATTCTTCCAGACAAATGCGTATTCCATGTGGACCACTGTTCTGCTAAATGCTCTCAGTTCTCCCTTTGCAATCAAGATTATGTTGCTAAGGAGATCTTGCTTTTATTGGTGCCATTGATTTGCGTTAATACGTTTTGAATACCTCTCGGTATTCTTCCGTAGACAAGGCCAAAAGAAAAACTTCCCTGAGTTTCACCATTTGCATGACAAATGGAGCGGTGGTGTAATGAAGCCGATATAAAGTGGGCAGTTGAAAAGCAACTAAAGAAGGGCACTCAAGTGAGAAATGAAGAAATGTGCGGAGGAGAGTCTGCGGCCAGCGTTCACTCCAGCTGCAGGAACTTGCTTGGGCCAAAGGGAGACGCAGAGGGTGAAGAGAGAGCGCCTCCATCTGCAAAGACCACCCACTTTCTGCAGCCCCATGGATTACCTCATTGATTTTAATACGGGCGATCACAAAGCACTCTTCCTCGGGAAGGAGGGGTGGGGGGAGCCGTAACTCTGACTTTGGGTTCCATATTCTTTGCAATATTGAACTTCAAGCAAAGTGTGGATGGGGCCATTAACAGATACAGGTTAGTTATGGTGGTGTGCAGAGTTGGGGACACAAGTTGTATTGGAACTTTTCTTCCATTATGGAAAAATAACTAATTCTCAGCTACTTTGGTTACACATGCAGATACTAGCTTCGTTGGGTAGACAGGATGATAAAATTATAATTTTATTATCCTGCTATGTAGAGTATTCTGTCTGTTGTTAATTTAAGTCATAAAGTGATGGACAGCGGTATCAGCCCCCTTGCCTCTGCCAGGAACAGATCAATATACAGGATTTGGGTGCTCTACACATAATCACATGATTGTTCTCCCCCTCCCCCCAAAGGCAGGAAACCTTGCAAATAGGGCTTCTGTCCCACACATTTTGTATTGTGCAAGGGGAAGGGCTCCTGCAGCATGGAAAGGCCTAATGAGTATGCATTGGGGCTTAATGATTTGATTTGTACCCCACCTTTCTGCAAAGAAAATGGTACTTAAGGTGGCTTGCAGTCATAAATAAAAATAATACAAGTACATTTTTTTAAAAAAAGCCTGGCTTGGGGGTTGGGATTCAACATGTTCTGGCAGGGTTTGCACTTCTGCAGAACTAGACCCCTAGCTTGGGATTGCTCCTTGACCCTTCCCGTTCCTGTATTCTAAGGTGGCAGTAGTGGCAAGGAGTGTATTTGCACAATTACTTCCTGAGTTGATCTGATAGTTATCCATGTCTTGGTTATATCATGTTTACACTACTGCAATATGCTCTATGTGGGGCTGCTCTTGAAGTGTGGCCTGAAGCTTCAGTTGGTGCAAAATGCAGCAGCTGGGCTGCTAATTGGTACATGTTGTCAAGGCCGTATTACACTTATTTTGAAAGCTGTGCCAATTGCTTTCCAGGCTCAATTCAAGACATTGGTTTTTTAACTTTTAAACCCCTAAATGACTTTAGAATGTGGCTATCTGATGGACCCCTGTCTTGTTAAGTACCTTCCTGGCTATTAAGATCTGTAGGAGAGGCCCTCTTAAAGACACCTGTCATGGTTCTTCCTATAACCTGGACTCCCTGACCAACTCTAAGGATCTTTCGCCTCCTTAACTGTCTCACCTTCTCTTCTTTACCTTCTCCTTCCCAATAACATCAGGTTTCAGCTGTAGATGTGGGGTGAGTGGCACACCAGACACTGGAGGTTTAACACAACAGTTTACTAGTATATTAAAATAACCAAATTACAATAAAGGTATATTAGAATGTAAGCCTATGTGGCAGGGTTTTGCTATTTTATTGTTTTACTCTGTACAGCACCATGTACACTGATGGTGCTATATAAATTAATTAATTAATTAATAATAATAATAATAATAATTTAGTCAATAGAGCTGAGTTATACAAAGGTACTAAAAGAAACTAAAAGTTGCAAACCACAAGGTCTTTTACCCTAGCTGCATTTGGACTTTTCCAAGTTGCTTCTTCCTCATGCTCTTGTGTTTTCTGAGTCTCTCTTGGTTTGTTGGCTCTTCCCTATATATATCTTGCTCCCAAACATAAAGTATTGTTTCAACCTTGAAGAAGTGAAACTTAGCTGGACAAATGAAACTTAGCTGGAGAAATGAAACTTAACTAGAGAAGTGAAACTATTCCTCTCAGGGATACATCCTCTCAACAAAAAAACCCAAGCATCTAGGCATGGCTTTATTACCTTGCCTCTGTAGGCCTCAAACCTTCACAACACTGTAACCTACAAGGCCAATTTATGAGGCATGTGTGAAAGGGCTTTTTGCCTATGTTGCTCCTAAACTGGAATGCACCACCACAAGAATTATGATTGGCCCCTAGTCTCTTGGCCTCCATAAAGGCTGTAAAGACATATCAAGACATGTCTTATCAGTGAAGCTTTTAAATATAGTTATGTTCTAATGTATTTTTAAATTCTTTTAAACATTGTGTTAAGGTTTTATTGTTTTCAATTGTACACTGCGTTGTTGGCTTTTTAGCATATAAGACAGTATATAAATGATGATAAATTGTCTTTCAGAAGTTATATAGGCTAGTAGCCGGCTAACCATTTCCAGCTTATCTATATACAAAAATAATAGCATAACATTAATGAGAGCAAAAACCTGTCCTTCAAGAAACATACATCAATTTCAAACCATGTAATTTCTTTGATATCAATCACCTTAAAGACATACAATGCAACCACAATAAAATAAATGTTTGTCCGGGGTCAAGATTTTGTAAGGTTGAGGGACATTTTTTTTCTGGCCAATTACTCTGCCTATGAAACAATGCAAGCTTAAGTACTCCTGCTTTTTTGCTTTTTTAAATTTGGAAGCATCTCATTTTAGCTCTTATCTTGCTCTCATGTTCTGCTACAACCTCTCTCCTCCTACGGTGTTTATGACATCGAAGTCTCTGCACTCTAAGGGGATCACTCACAACAGTAAGAAGTAACCTTCTGGGCTTTGTGGAATTAGGAGCAGAGTCTGTAATACCAATAGATCAGCCATAGCTATATACTTTTTTAATTTCAGAAAGTAGTCATTTTAAATGACTCATCTCCTTTGAACAAAAGGCAAAGAGGTAAATGTTCCATTAAAAACCACTGCCAACATAATTTTACCATTAGCTTTTATTCGCAGCCTTTATTCCACCACTTTCCATTAGCATGAAGATTGCCTTAATTAAGGTCCTTCCCTTCCATATGCAGAGATAATCTTTCTGAATGGCTTTCAAAGTATGTGAAACGAAAGTCTCTTGTGCACTTTGAAGATATAACTCGTTCAGCTCTCACTAGAAAAGGCCTGATTCTGCCTTCATAATATCGCTTGCAAGTGATTTCACCGGCTTCACCAGGGCGACTGAGGGCCATCTAGGGGACTGGGGAATAGGGGATGGTTTTCAGCTTAAAGTATCTTCATAACAAACAAAAAATCCTATAAAGTTTCAGGAGCAGCAATGGAGGCCCCCTTCTCAAAGTCACTCACAAAATTAGCTTCTATCCAGGATTTAAAATGTTGGGCAGTTTCTCCCTAGGGCTGTTAAGTATTCTTGGCCATGTCTGGACCACTGTAGCCAATTGCAGGTATGAGCACATATCTTTACTTTCCCATACCATTATATTATTATTATCAGTAGTAGTAGTAGTAGTAGTAGTAGTAGTATGAAAACCAGATGTCAGGGAAGAGTGTTTTAACATCACCTTCTCTCTACATCTAGTGTCCTTTGTTGTTGTTTATTCATTCAGTTGCTTCTGACTTCATGGACCAGCCCACGCCAGAGCTTTCGGTCGGCTGTTGCCACCCCTAGCTCCCCCAAGGTCAAGTCTGTGTCCTTATATACAGTGAATTATTTGGATGGGGACACGTGGCCCCGCCACTTGCAATCTGAAGTGGTACAGTCCAGACATAAATTAAGACCTCAGCATAAACTAAGCCAGAAGGCAAAAAGACAAGTAAAAATATCTGGGAGTTGTGGATTCTTATGAGTCCACATTGTTCACTCTTTGCTCCCCAGTAAAATGGAAGACAATTCCTTTGTCCTGTGGGAATGTTGGGAGGGGATGTGGAGTGAAATCTGTAAAGCACTTACAATCATTGGAGGCTCTGATGTCAGTGGGAAGTGAATCCTCTCTGGATTTCAGTCAGAACTCTTAAGATGCTATCCAAGTTGCTCTTGGTTAGGTTCTTTTGAATTCTGTCTGAAACCTGGAGTGGATTTACTGCCCCACTGACACAGGAGCCACCAGTCTCCACTGCTTACAAATGAGCAATTCTTCAATTGTGGCTGCTAATAAGATTATATCAGCAGCATTACGGCCACAAGATGGTATCCAGTGGTGGCATTATGTTAGCAGAAGGAACTTCCACTTGGTCAAGACAGGGCACTTAGTTTTCTTCAGTCCAACTCTTACAACAAAGATCTCTAAGTGGTTCACAACAATTTAAACCACAAAACACATAAATTACAATATAAAATGTAAAAGTATAAAACTTTTCCCCAAAGTTCTCCCTTTTAAAACAGTTTTAATGACAACAAGCAGATGGTTGGTTGCAATTAGGAAGAGGTGGGGATCTCCTAATTAGCAATTGAACATATTGGGACTTACTTCTGAGTAAACTTGCATAGAATTGTGTGATAAATCCTAAATAATGGCACAAACCCATTCTTACAACAAAGTTGTCTGGGCAGTTCACAAATGAAACCTCAAAATGCATTATAAAAACAATATAAAATGTAAAAGTGCAATTAGGAAGTGAGGAAGGAAACTTGGTAAGGTTTTTTTTAACCCCATCGCTGCCAGCCATTCTTCCTCTAAATTGGCCTCCCCTAGGCTGGTGCCCTCCCAATTGGCAATTAAACATATTGGGACTTACTTCTGAGTAAACGGGATTGCATGAATCCAGCCTCTTCTCCCCTTTGAAACTTGCCTTTGAGAAGGCAGCGACAAGCCTACCTTTGTGGCTACTCAGAAACAAGGAGGAGGCCAACAACAAATCTGAGAGCACAGGCACTGGCCCACAGCGCGTGCAGGCACACTGAAGAACAGCATCAGCAAGCCTGTTAACCCTTGCTGAGATGAGTCTTCCTTGCCCAGGATGACCAAGTGAGCCCTCCTGGCATGGGCGGCGGGAGCACTGATTGTCCACTCTTCCCATTCTCTGGCACTTCATACGGGAGCTTCCTCCCACTTCACATAAGGGCGACTCTGTACGAAACTGCTGTGTACTGAGCCAGACCCTTGGTCCATGTAGCCCAGTATTGTCGGCACTGGCTGGCAGCGGCTCTCCAGGGTTTCAGGCAGCAGTTTTTCTTCTCCCTACCTGGAGAAGCTGGGGATTGAACCTGGGGCATTCTGCATGGAAAGTAAGTGCTCTAGCACACTTGAGTAAACCGCTCCGCAATTCTGGGGGACGCATGTGACATGGAAAAAGCTGTCTGCTGCAGAATCTGCAGGTCTGATTCATAGAAAGTTGAACTCATTTGAATCTGTTCCCGATTTCTCCATCATCCCTACCTGGAGTTGGCACTACCTGCACCCATTTTCATACACAGAATGTACACTCACTCACATATATACTCCAGTGGGAGACTTTTTCAAGCATAATTGCTCCATTGGTGGGAGGGGAGATCACAGCACGTTTGGAGGGGAGAGTTAACTCTTGACTCACCACATGTGACACACACACCTCACACACAAACACCACCATCTTCCTGTGTTGTATTTAAGATAGATAGATAGATAGATAGATAGATAGATAGATAGATAGATAGATAGATAGATAGATGCTTCCATTGGCTTTTTAAAAAGTATAATTGCTGTGGGAGGAGGTGGGAAGGAAGGCTCTGGTTCATATCCAGCTTGCAGACCAGCCGTTCCTTACCCATAGACAAATTCAAGTTCACCTTGTGAATCTTGAGCCATGCTGTGACTGCACTCCGATTCTCTGCTGTTCAGACTGAGGGGCTGATGACACTGGATCTCATTACAAATTTTGCTTCTTTTCCCCATATGCCTTCTGATTTGAACATATCATTGAAAATCTTGTAATAGTATTATGTATTGTATTTAGTGTTGTTCTCCATCTCGATCCAGAGGGAGAGGTGGGTAATAAATTTATTATTGTTGTTATTGTCCACGGCAGCCTTCCCCAGCTGGGCGCCTGCTAGATGTGTGTGACTTCAACTCTGATCATCCCCAGCTAGCCCGGAGGCAGCCCCACTTGGGGCAGTCCAGCCTTCTGTTTGCTTAGAGCAGGTCTTTCAATTGTTGCACTTCATCAATGGGGATATTTGGCATGTGGAGTGCACTGAAGCAGTGCAGGGGGTGGGGGGTGGGTGGGAGGCATGACAGGCCAAAAGAAACCTTGAAGACAATTGGATCCAAGCCCTTCTTCTGATCCTCCAAGACGAGTTCTTGATGACTTAGCCATTTAATTAATGTCAACCTTCCTCATCAGGGCTCACGGGAGTAATCATTGCACTGACACAAAACCATTTGAAATGCTTGGCATTCTACCAATCACAGAGCTAAGCGTTCCCATGACAGATTGAACTGTTCCAGAGCCAACTCTGTGTGGGATTAAACCTGCTCTATCCAGCCACCCCCAGCTCAAAAGCCTCGGGTTTTCATCTGAACCAGTACAAGGCAACTTGGATGTTTTTCTCTTTCAAAAGGTTTTCTCATTGCTAACTGTGTTGTATGTGGTTTGGTTTGGTTTGGATTATTTTAAGTCTCCCCTGCCCCCCCCCCCCCCAATGCCTGCTTGCTTCCAATCTTTTGAACAAAACACATCATTACTTGGGACTGGTTCATTCACAGCCTTTGCATGTTGTAGGGCAGTCTTCCACAACCAGTACTCCCCTCCCCAAAGTTCTGGACCACAACTCCCATCATGGCCATGCTGGCTGGGAATGATAGGAACTGTAGTCCAACACATCTGGAGGATGCCAGGTTGAGGGAATCTGTCGCATGGCCTCTATGTGCAAGAAGACATCACACAGGGTGCAAACACAGCATCATTTCAATGTATTTATTACATTTCTATACTGCCCAATAGCTGAACCTCTCTGATTATTTATGATAATTAAAACCATAAAATATAACACAACAAAATCCTATCTAAAAGTTGAATACTGCAGTATAAAATGTAAAATAACCTAATAGAACCTAGCAGCAGTGCAAAAAATTAAAATACAGTGCCAGATCTAAAACAGAAACTAAAACACCTGGGAAAATAGAAAGGTCTTCACCAGGTGCCAAAAAGAGAAGAATGTGGATACCAGCTGAACTTCTCCGGGAAGATTGTTCCACCACAGGGGTGCCACAACAGAAAAGACCCTCTTCTTAGTAGCACCCAATTCACTTCCTTGGTGGGGCCCATAACACAGTGATTTTTTTAAAAAAAAACTGTGATAGTTGAAGAACTTCTGATTTTTCCTCCCCTCCCCCATAAAATTACAATTGGAAGCGCACTCCACTCTTCCACCTGAGTACCAATGACAGCTCCAGGTTTTGGAGGAGCCCCCTGGGCAAGACACCCTCAGTTGGTGCCCTTGCTGAGGGAATCTACCTTCTCACCATGATTCTCACCAGCTCCTTGTGACGGATGGTATTTCATTGTGTTGTTTGTATGTATATTTTTGAATGTTCGCTTGAGGGCTTGATTTGCTTTGGCCAATCAGTTTTATTACAGGCAATAGTAAGTGGGGGGGGGGGGAATTAGAATGTTGAGCTGTTTGAATGTTGTCGCCTGATTGGCTGTTTCATTTTGAGTGCAGCTGAGAGAGGAAAAAGGAGAGAGAGAGAGAGAGTTCAGAGGGGGAGGGGGAGAAGGATGGTCTTTTATCTGGGTAGGATTAGGGAATTGGGTCTATAGTTTTGCAGGAAGGTTAGTTTCCCTGGGAGGTGGAGGGAGGTATATTTATTTTAATAACCTTAAACATAAGCTGTATTTAAATATCTTTTTGTTATTTTAACCACACTTTCTCAGTCTTAGTCATTGCCATAGATTGGTGATATACACCCACACTCATTCTCTCTCTCTCTCTCTCTCTCTCTCTCTCTCTCTCTCTCTCACACACACACACACACACACACACACACACACACACACACACACACACAGAGGTTTAAATTTCCCTCTTTTAAAAAAGAAGAAGGTGGCAGCGAAAGAGAAGGTGTGGATAGCGACACCGAAGGTAGTGATGCCACACTCCTCATCCTTTTTTTCATTACTACTATCATTTGTTTGCTTGACACGCAGAAAGCCAGTGAGCAAATAGGTAGGGGCACCTACTGCTCCTCCTTCTCACCATCACCATTGTCTAGGCCAGAGCAAAAGGCAGGAGAACAAGCAGGTTGCAATGCTGAACAGGAAGAGCAAGTCCAGGGCGTCTTGTCAGTGGGCCTCAGGCAGTGTTCAAACATTGACGCCAACCCTATAGAGTATGTTTACCTTTTGGATGAACAAAGGAAAGAATTAACCCCCCCTTCAAAAGCAGCTATCTCCTCTGCCACTTAATCTAATCTCATTTGGGAAAAGACAGAGACTCTGTGAACGTTGTGTGTATAATGTGTACTCGCTAAGGCAAATCTGAAGGCTCATCAAGCCTCTGGTGACCCACCATACATGGCTGGCAGGCTGCATTCACGCTTGGTGGGTTATAACCTGTGCAATCTTGGCCTAAATAATTACCAATATATTTGAGAGAGAGAGAGAGAGAGAGAGAGAGAGAGAGAGAGAGAGGAGTACAAGGTTCCCCATCCCCAATCCAATGTAATGTGAGGCACACGGAGGCCCAGGTTCCTCAACCTTCCTCTTTTTACTCCATGGGGCTTGGATCTCTATATATGCATACCACCCACTGTATCCTTTGACTCTAAGAAAAGTTAACTAGAGAAATTTCATAGTTGGAACATTCCCTCTTCCTCTTTGCAGCCTCCTGAGCAACGCCACCCCATGCAAAAGCTTTTCTTGAGAGTTGTAGCACCCCTTCTGAACAATATAGGATGGAGCACAGGAGACTGGATGGGAGAGGAGGAGATGGGGAAATGGTCTCCCAAGAAGTTCACTGATCTTAAGATCCAAGCCTGGATTGGGGTAATTCCCCCCTTCCCCAGCAACCACCTGCCCCCATTCCATATTATTCATGAGGGCCCTAGGGTGGCCAGGTGTCCTAATTTACAGAGGACATTCTACTATTGGAAGGGAAGGCAGAGGACCATTCTGTATTTAAAGATGTCCTCTTTTTGAAGCTTTGTCCAGTCCAATTCTGATTTAAAGACAGGGAGCCAACAAGGGCCTTGGAGTTGCCCAGCAACACTTATTACCTAGACAGCAGACTGAGTGGGACACACACCCTTCCCCACTCTGGTGAGTTTACTGTATTTCTATTTAAATTTATTGTAATTCTTTCTAAAAGTGCAACCCTACATATAAATTAGCATATACAGACTTTATATAAATCTGTGTCCGCTTTTGTCTTTTGGTAATGTGGTTCCTCTTTTTGGATTATCCATACATGACCACTGATTTCCTAGAGAAGTGGTGTGTGTGTGTGTGTGTGAGAGAGAGAGAGAGAGAGAGAGAGAGAGAGAGAGAGAGAGAGAGAGAGAGATGTGGTGGCTGCAGGGAGGGAGATGGGACCAAAATCTTCTCTTCTATGAACTTCTTTAAGTTAATTTACATTCGGATCCAAGCCACTGTTTAGTATGTGTATTGTGACTCATAGGAGTCCCCCAAACCAGCCCAAATCTGCATCAGTCATAGTAGCTGATCAGGGCCAGCATTACCATGAGGCAGAGTGAGGTGGCTGCCTCAGGCAGCAGATTCTAGGGATGGGGCAGAGAGTGGCAGAGAAGTGTTTGATGACCGAACTGTATGTGCCATGCTGAGAAAACCTGCAACCCTCAGTGATGGTGGAGGGCCATGCCCTGTGGTGAGTGCTAAAGGAAGATTCAATTGCCAGTCTGGTCAGCTTTTGTAACATGGGATGTGGGGTGCCATCTGGTCCATCACCTCAGGCTGCAAAATATCTTGGGCTGGCCCTGCAGTTGACTCTGCTCTCATTTCTAGACACAAGGCCCAGCTTCAGCTACAGAAGCCCACTTCCTACATCCCACTGATGCACCTCAAATTGGTCCCTAGAGTCACAGCACTGGCTCCACTTGTTTCTCATGTGCATTCAACCCAAAAGCAATCCAGCTATCTCTAGCAATGAAATAAGATGTTACTTCTGAAAACGTCTATCCAAGTTTGTGGGAGCCCCTGGCAAGCAGAAATAGGATGGAGCTCTTTGAAGGCAACTTTGAATTAGGGGTGTGCAGAGTGGGTCTGCTCCTCCCCAAAATTTGGGACAGAGCTCTGATGAGGTGATTCCCCACCCCAATTTTCAGGGCAGCTCTGTCTCCCCACACTGCCAGACAACTCGTTGGAAAACCACTCTGTTTTCAGAAAGCTGCACTATTATTGTCAATGGGAATTAACAAAAATGCATACTTCTCCATCACTTTTAAAGATGAAGAGATGAAATTTGGCACCCTGATAGCTCTTATGTAGGGCTTCAGCCATGCCTGGTTTAAAGCTAATCCGTTCGTCCCTTGAGTTTTAGGATTATTTTTTTAAAAAAAATCTCAAGCCCCTCCACACACACACACACGAAACTGCACAGGACTTTTAATCCTTTGCTGATGCACAGCTGTGTATCTTCAGTTTATAAAAACAGAGATCTGTTCTCTTACCGTTTGCTCTAATGGGGTGAAATGGGGTGGGGTGGTCTCGCTATGAGAGGTCAGACAAGAACAAACATAAATATAATACATATATATTCAAAGCATATAAACTTGAGTCCTAAAGATATATTAGTACTAGCAAACTTTTCTCTCGCTGCCTCTTCTTCTCATGACTTTACACCTAGCCGAGTTGTGTCCATTCTTTCAGTGCACAGATCAGCCTTTGGCACAAGATTCTTTTCCGTATCCTAATGTTGGCTTCTGAGACTGTATGGATCTACACTGCCTGCCATTCATCATTACTTCCTGGGACAACTCATTTACATGGAATGGTTTTCATTATTTTCATAATGTGAGCCATTTTTCCTAAACCTTTCCTTTCAGCCAACATCATTTTTTCAAGAAGTGAAGAAAATTGGTTGCAGCTTCGTTATAGTTCAGACTAGGGATGTGCTCCGCTCCGATTAGGAGCGTAGAAGCAGTAGCGGATTGGCCTGCTCCGCCTTACCCAGAGGCGGAGTAGGAGCGGACCGCGGACCCCCTAGAAGCAAGGCGAAGAGAAGCGACCATTTTTCGGAGCTCCGAGTTCAGGCGGAGCGCTCCGGTCGCCATCTTGAAAACATTTCGCCATAGGATTGCATTGCGGCAAATAATCGCGCATAACTACGTTGTTTTTGAAGCTATCGTTCTGGAAATTCTTGTGCACAGAGAGTCGTGGATGGGGGTCATTTTGAGACCACTCTCACCTCTCTGCGTGCTGTGGTTCACGTGCAATATTTTTTTAAAAATCGGGTCAACCGCGGGGCTCAAACTGCGTTTCGGCTTTTCGCCCATAGGATTGCATTGAGGGAAAGAATCGGGGATAACTGGGGGGGGGTTTAAGCTATCGTTCTGAAAATTCTTGTGCACAGAGAGTCGTGGATGGGGGTCATTTTGAGACCACTCTCAACTTTCTGCGTGCTGTGGTTCACGTGCAATATTTTTTTAAAAATAGGGTCAACCGCGGGGCTCCGTTTCGGCTTTTCGCCCATAGGATTGCATTGAGGGAAAGAATCGGGGATAACTGGGGGGGGGTTTAAGCTATCGTTCTGAAAATTCTTGTGCACAGAGAGTCGTGGATGGGGGTCATTTTGAGACCACTCTCAACTTTCTGCGTGCTGTGGTTCACGTGCAATATTTTTTTAAAAATCGGGGTTTGGGTTTTTTTTATTTTTTTATTTTTATTTTTTTGGAAGCGATGACAGGCACATTCAACTCCCAATCCTGATGAGAATTGATCTCCTCAGAAAGCATCCTCCTCCAATCCCAGCGTTGGAGGGGGGACTAAGGCAGACCCACCCTGAGAACTTTCTGTTTTGTGTCTCTTTGTGGGTTGGCGTTCGTGGAGGGAACACTTAGTTAGTTAGTGCTCCTGCTTTGGACTTTGGAGATAGATTAGGATAGGTTTAGTTTGGCGTGTGTGTGTGTTTGTTTGCTTCTTTCTGACTTGTAGCTTAGTTTGCCCTGTGTTTTCCCCTTACTTTGATTTAATATAAACTTTATTTTTGAATTTTGGAGTGTGTGTTTGGGTTGGTTGGGTTGGTTGCCCCCCCCCCTTCCCTGTATTAAAGCCTGACTGTTCTGCTTTTGTGAAAGCTTTCTTTTGAAAGCATACACACAGTTTTTGTCCCATTTCCCTACATTTATATTCTTAAACATATTTTATTATATTCTTTCACATAGTCCATTAGTATATATTCTCATACATATTATATTAGTATTCATATTTTGTTCTTCTTATAGTAGTGGTTGGTTCTTTTCCCCCCTCCCCTCTCTTAAATCCTGATTGTGTTTCCTTCTATCTTCTATATACCAAATATACCAAAAAAATTGGATTCTCTTTTTCTTCTCTGTGTAACTTCGACGGAGTGGGCTGCTTTTGTCAAGTTCAACAGGCAGCCACAGATTGAGCATTTTGGGGAAAGCATACGCACACCATTTCCCTATTCTTAAACATATTATTATTATATTCTTTGACATAGTCTTAGTAGTCTATTAGTATACATTCTCATACATATTATAGTAGTGGTTGGTTCTTTTCCCCCCTCCCCTCTCTTAAATCCTGATTGTGTTTCCTTCTATCTTCTATATACCAAATATACCAAAAAAATTGGATTCTCTTTTTCTTCTCTGTGTAACTTCGACGGAGTGGGCTGCTTTTGTCAAGTTCAACAGGCAGCCACAGATTGAGCATTTTGGGGAAAGCATACGCACACCATTTCCCTATTCTTAAACATATTATATTATATTCTTTGACATAGTCTTAGTAGTCTATTAGTATACATTCTCATACATATTAGTAGTAGTAGTATTCATATTTTGTTCTTGTTATAGTAGTGGTTGTCCCATTTCTTGTCCCATTTCCCTACATTTATTAGTAATATTCTTAAACATATTATTATATTCTTGTAGATATTCTTAGTAGTAGATATATATATATATATTAGTATATTCTCATACATATTAGTAGTAGTATATTTTATTGTTCTTGTCCCATTTCCCTACATTTAAACATATTATATCTTCTTATACATATTCTTAGTAGTACCTTATACATAGTATTAGTAGTATTAATATTTTGTTAGTCATCATGAAAAGAGGAAGCAGGCGTGCTGAAAGCAGCAAGGCTCAGTCTGCCAGCAGTAAGCAGGCTTCCTCTCCTCCTGTGAAACTCAAACGGGCAACTCCTTGGCTGACTGCTCCAAAACAGAAGCAGGACAAGCAGCAGGCAGAGCCACTCTCTTCTGCAACTTGTGCCCGGCGTTCTCTTTTTGAGGGTGGGAATGGGAAAAGTGCCCGTTTGCAAGAGGCACGTGGCAGCAGTGCCATTAGAGGAGGAGGAGTATCCCCAACTCCTTCATTCTCCTTTCAGCCCACGAGCCCGATGATGGACCTAGACGAGGTCCTCAGCACAGTGGAGGGGGGGGAGGAGGAGGAGGAGGCGGTGGGCCTCCAGGATGTGGGGGCTGAGGAGGAGCAGCAGCAGGCCGAGGCTCTCTCCCCAGTCTCATCCCACACCCCTGTTTCTGTGGCAACACCAGAGAGCTCAGGCGGGCAATTGGTGGTGTCACCACGGAAACGAAAGACAAGCATCGTGTGGGACCACTTTGAGTTGGGAGCGGATCCCCGCTTTGCTGTCTGTCGCCACTGCAAACTCAGCCTAAGCAGGGGTTCATCGACAGGGCATTATGGAACCAGCAGCATGAAGATGCATCTTAAGAGGCAGCACCAGTCGGTCTTGCTGGGGAAAGAGGCGGGCAAGGCGACTGGTTCCAGGGGAAAGCCGAAGGCGGCGGCTGCTGCTGCTGCTGCTGCTGCTGCTGCTGCTGCTGGCACTTCCAGTCTCAGCTCTCCATCTCCCATCCCCACAAGGGTTAGGCAGGCAACCCTGCCGGAAATGGGGTGGGGGAAGTATGGAACCACAAGATGGCGTTTTCCAACGCCCTCCCAGATCACCACGTCAATCGGTGAGATGGTGGCGTTGGACGACCAGCCATTCAGCCTCGTCGACAACGCAGGCTTCAAGAGGCTGATGGCGCTTGTGGTGCCATACTACAAGCTGCCGTGTCGCACCACCCTGAGCAGGCGGGTGGTGCCTTCCCTGTACCGTTCCTGCAGGGAGTTAGTGCTGGGTCGTCTGTGCCAGGCAGAGGCACGGATGGTGCACTTCACCTCGGACATTTGGTCCAGCGAGGGCGGAGTGCACGCTTACCTGTCCCTGACGGCACACTGGTGGGCAGCCGTGGGGCAGGAAGGATCCAGCACTACAGGGACTGGCAAGGAGGGCTACTGCTGGGCCCTCCTCCACACGCAAGTGATGGACCAGTCCCACACGGCAGGGGAGATTACGGAGGCCATGAACCGCATGGTGGATGGGTGGCTAGCTGGGCAGAAGGTCACCCGCGGTTACATGGTCACGGACGGGGGAGCCAACATGGTGAAGGCGGTGCGCGACGGCGGATTCGAGGGCGTCCGCTGCATCGCGCACGTCTTGAACCTGGTGGTGAGGGATGGCCTTGGGATGGGCAGCAGCAAGCCCAACCTCGGTCCCCTGTCCGGGATCCGTAACCTCCTGGAGAGCTGCAGAAAGGTGGCAGGCCATTTCCACCACAGCGTCAAGGGCAGTCGCTTGCTGCGGGAGAAGCAGGAGGAGTTGAATCTCCCGCAGCACAGGCTAGTGCAGGATGTGGTGACACGCTGGAACTCCACCTACCTGATGCTGGAGCGGATGGTGGAGCAACAGCGTGCCATCCACGACTTGTTCAGGGTCAGGGACATGGGCGTCCACCACCTGGGCAAGCAGCAGTGGGACGCCATGTCCCAGCTGGTGGCGGTCCTCAAGCCGTTCCTGAACGCCACCGAGACCCTGAGCAAAAGCTCTGCCCTCCTCAGCCAGGTGATCCCTGTATGCAGGCATCTCCAGAAACAGATGGGCGACTTTCTGGAGTACAGGGATCCCGTCACCGGCAGGCGCTTCGAGCCCGAGGTCCGCGAAGCGGTGACTAGGCTGAGGGACGGCGTGACGCGGAGGCTGGAGCCCATCCAAACCGACAGGGTCCACATGTTGGCAGCCATGTGCGACCCTCGTGTGAAGGATGGGCTTTGTGGGCCAAATAGCAGGCAGCACTGGGTGGAAACGCTGGTGGGCGAAGTGCGGGCGGCATGGGCCAAGAGGGTGGGGCAGAGTGAGGCAGAGGAGCAGGCCACCCCTCCCCGCAGCAGCACCAGCAGCACCAGCAGCAGCCTCACCTGCATCCCTCCCAGCAGCAGCACAGGCGAGGGGTATTGGGAAGAGGCTCTGCACACCGTGTTTGGGCAGAGACCCTCCCCAGCCACCAGCCAGGATGACGCTGCAACCACCGTGCAGCGTTACCTGTCAGAGCCCATCGAGGACTCCTCCATGGACCCCCTGGCCTACTGGTCATCCCGTTTTCAGATTTGGCCGGACCTGGCGCGGGTGGCCATGGATCGACTCAGCTGCCCACCCACCAGTGTTCCAAGCGAGAGGGTGTTCTCTATGGCGGGCGACATAGTGACCCCTCACCGCTCTCGCTTGGAGCCGGACTTGGTGGAGCAGCTGGTCTTTCTGAAGGGCAATCTCCCCCTGCTGGGATACCCCACCCTCAAGCCCTCGTGGGAGTGACAGGCAGGCTCCCTTTAATTCCACCCCTCCTTGGGTTGGCAGGCACACTACAGTTCAGGCAGGCTGGTTTTTTCTCTGTAGGCACTAGGCAGAGTTTGTCACCGTGCGTGTGTGTGACTGACTGTGAGGGCAAAGCACCGCACTTGAGTTCATTTCATTTCTGTGGCGTCCGGTACAGCTTAGTCAACTCATCCGGATAGTTTTCCACCCAGTTCCAAAAGACTCCATTTATTTATTTATTTATTTATTTATTTATTTAATTAATTACATTTATATACCGCCCCACAGCCAAAGCTCTCTGGGCGGTTTACAACCGTTTGTCCATGATTGACTGCACGTTTAGGTGAGGTGCAAGCAGGGGGCAAGGCAATGCCTGGCACCACCACCACCACTAGCCAGGCTGCCTCTCTCCAGCAGTCCACGGGTCGCCCTTTGGAGTGCCCTGGGAGTGGAAGACGTACTCCCTGATCCAGAAGTATGGTTTTTTGAGAAGCAAACAGGCGAGTCCTCGCCTTTGAGAAGCAACCTTTCACTTGAACTCATGGAAGTCATTGACTTCAGCACAGCCACTACATAGAGGCTGTGGACCTCTGGGTGACTCCATCAGTGTGCTGATTTTGAGAAGCAACCTTTCACTGAAACTCATTCACTTCCCCAATTGAGGGTGAGGGAGGTTACACTCCAGCAGTCCACGGGTCGCCCTTTAGATAGCTCGGGGATCAAATGGAGTCCTTGATCTGTGTGCTGATTTTGAGAAGCAACCTTTCACTGAAACTCATTCACTTCCCCAATTGCGGCTGGTACTCCAACAGTCCACCGAACGCCCATAGCACAGCCACTTAGTGCATAGGGACAGTTTAAGTTTCCTCCTGAGAAGTGAGCACTCACTTCAACTCATGACAGCCATTGACTTCACCACAGCCACTACTGCGGATGCTGTGGTCCTCCAGGATGTGGGGATAAGTAGCAGTCGCTGGTCGAGCTTCTCTCCCCAGTCTCATATGGAGCAATTTTGAGCTCTCACTTCGACTTCAAGTTCAGACACTTGAGCACAGCCCCTACGGTGGAGGCACAGCTGGCCGTGCCTCTCTCCCCAACCACTGACTGCACAGGGACAGTTTAAGTTTCCTCCTGAGAAGTGAGCACTCACTTCAACTCATGACAGCCATTGACTTCACCACAGCCACTACTGCGGATGCTGTGGTCCTCCAGGATGTGGGGATAAGTAGCAGTCGCTGGTCGAGCTTCTCTCCCCAGTCTCATATGGAGCAATTTTGAGCTCTCACTTCGACTTCAAGTTCAGACACTTGAGCACAGCCCCTACGGTGGAGGCACAGCTGGCCGTGCCTCTCTCCCCAACCACTGACTGCACAGGGACAGTTTAAGTTTCCTCCTGAGAAGTGAGCACTCACTTCAACTCATGACAGCCATTGACTTCACCACAGCCACTACTGTGGATGCTGTGGTCCTCCAGGATGTGGGGATAAGTAGCAGTCGCTGGTCGAGCTTCTCTCCCCGGTCTCGTCCCACCCCTCTTCCGCTGTAACCCTGTCTTTGAGAAGCAAGCTGTCACTTCAACTCATGGACTTCCCCTATGTGCGGGTGGTACTCCAGTAGTCGACCGATCGCCCATAGCACAGCCACTTAGTGCGTAGGGACAGTTTAAGTTTCCTCCTGAGAAGCAAGCTGTCACTTCAACTCATGGACTTCCCCTATGTGCGGGTGGTACTCCAGGTGTCCACCGATCGCCCATACCACAGCCACTTTGTGTGTACGGACAGTTTAATTTTCCTGAGAAGTGAGCACTCACTTCAACTCATGGACTTCCCCAATTGCGGCTGGTACTCCAACAGTCCACCGAACGCCCATATCACAGCCACTTAGTGCATAGGGACAGTTTAAGTTTCCTCCTGAGAAGTGAGCTTTCACTTCGACTCATGACAGCCATTGACTTCACCACAGCCACTTCTCGGTGGATGCTTTGTTCCACCAGGATGTGGGTGAGGAGGATTAGTTGCAGCAGCTGGCCGAGCGTCTCTCCCCAGTCTCGCAATTCAAGTTATCTGAGAAGTGAGCTTTCACTTCGACTCATGGACTTCCCCTATGTGTGGGAGGTACTCCAGCAGTCGACCGATCGCCCATAGAACAGCCACTTAGTGTGTACGGACAGTTTAATTTTCCTGAGAAGTGAGCACTCACTTCAACTCATGAAACTCATGAAAGCCATAGACTTCCGATGCAACCTCTCTCTCCTCAGTCTCATCCTCTTCCTCTTCCCCTTCTGCTGTAACCCGTCTTTGAGAAGCAAGCTTTCACTTAAACTCATCATTCACTTCCCCAACTGAGGGAGGTAAAGTCCAGCAGTCCACGGGTCGCCCTTTGGAGTGCCCTGGGAGTGGAAGACGTACTCCCTGATCCCGAAGTATGGTTTTGAGAAGTAAGCTGTCACTTGAACTCATGAGCCTCTGTGCAAAAGCTGTCCTTGTGTGTGTGGTTGTGAGTGTTACTGCAGCTGCCTGTCTCGCTGCGAAAATGAAACAGGCAAGTCCTCGCCTTTGAGAAGCAACCTTTCACTTAAACTCATGGAAGTCATTGACTTCAGCACAGCCACTACGTAGAGGCTGTGGACCTCTGGGTGACCCGATCAGTGTGCTGATTTTGAGAAGCAACCTTTCACTGAAACTCATTCACTTCCCCAATTGCGGCTGGTACTCCAGTAGTCCACCGAACTCCCATAGCACAGCCACTTAGTGCATAGGGACAGTTTAAGTTTCCTCCTGAGAAGTGAGCACTCACTTCAACTCATGACAGCCATTGACTTCACCACAGCCACTACTGCGGATGCTGTGGTCCTCCAGGATGTGGGTGAGGATTAGTCGCAGCAGCTGGTCGAGCTCCTCTCCCTGGTCTCATATGGAGCAATTTTGAGCTCTCACTTCGACTCCAAGTTCAGACACTTGAGCACAGCCCCTACGGTGGAGGCACAGCTGGCCGTGCCTCTCTCCCCAACCACTGACTGCACAGGGACAGTTTAAGTTTCCTCCTGAGAAGTGAGCACTCACTTCGACTCATGACAGCCGTTGACTTCACCACAGCCACTTTGTGTGGGATGCTGTGGTCCTCCAGGATGTGGGGATTAGTAGTAGCCACTGGTCGAGCTTCTCTCCCCGGTCTCGTCCCACCCCTCTTCCGCTGTAACCCTATCTTTGAGAAGCAAGCTGTCACTTCAACTCATGGACTTCCCCTATGTGCGGGTGGTACTCCAGTAGTCGACCGATCGCCCATAGCACAGCCACTTAGTGCGTAGGGACAGTTTAAGTTTCCTCCTGAGAAGTCAGCACTCACTTCAACTCATGACAGCCATTGACTTCACCACAGCCACTTCTCGGTGGATGCTTTGTTCCACCAGGATGTGGGTGAGGATTAGTAGCAGAAGCTGGTCGAGCTTCTCTCCCCAGTCTCATATGGAGCAATTTTGAGCTCTCACTTCGACTCCAAGTTCAGACACTTGAGCACAGCCCCTACGGTGGAGGCACAGCTGGCCGTGCCTCTCTCCCCAACCACTGACTGCACAGGGACAGTTTAAGTTTCCTCCTGAGAAGTGAGCACTCACTTCGACTCATGACAGCCGTTGACTTCACCACAGCCACTTTGTGTGGGATGCTGTGGTCCTCCAGGATGTGGGGATTAGTAGTAGCCACTGGTCGAGCTTCTCTCCCCGGTCTCGTCCCACCCCTCTTCCGCTGTAACCCTATCTTTGAGAAGCAAGCTGTCACTGAAACTCATGAAAGCCATAGACTTCCGAAGCAACCTTTCACTTCAACTCATTGACTTCCCCTTTGAGAAAAAGCTAAGCTCCAGTAATGCACCGTTTTTCCGTGGGACAGCTCTCTTTCGAGAAGCTGCACTGCATATGCAGCAGTGCCATGGCTTTGAGAAGCCGAGACCCATCCCAGCCACCGGGAACCGGAGGAAAACTCCAGCAGTCCACGGGTCACCCTTTAGATAGCTCGGGGATCAAATGGAGTCCTTGATCTGTGTGCTGATTTTGAGAAGCAACCTTTCACTGAAACTCATTCACTTCCCCAATTGTGGCTGGTACTCCAACAGTCCACCGAACTCCCATAGCACAGCCACTTAGTGCATACTAGGGACAGTTTAAGTTTCCTCCTGAGAAGTCAGCACTCACTTCGACTCATGACAGCCATTGACTTCACCACAGCCACTTTGTGTGGGATGCTGTGGTCCTCCAGGATGTGGGGATTAGTAGTAGTCACTGGTCGAGCTTGTCTCCCCGGTCTCGTCCCACCCCTCTTCCGCTGTAACCCTGTCTTTGAGAAGCAAGCTGTCACTTCAACTCATGGACTTCCCCTCAGAGAAAAAGCTAAGCTCCAGCAGTCCACCGATCTCCCGTAGCACAGCCACTACATTTCCTGAGAAGTGAGCTCTCACTTCAACTCGTCTTGTAGTGCGCCCGCCGAGTTGAGCACAGCCACTACAGTGGAGGCGCCTGCCCGCCTGCCTGGGAGCCATCCTTGTGAGGTAGCTGGATCTGCTGGGACTGACTCCCCCACAGATCTATGGCTTACTTGTGCAAGGTACCAGCTTTTCTGGGCCCGCCAACCCATGCCTGCCTGCCTGTCTGCCCGCCTCCCCCGGGGTGCTGCTGTGGTGGGGCATCTGCCAGGACTGACTCCTCGCCTGCTCTGCCCGCCTGGTGCCTGGGAGATGGGCTTTGCGGTTCGTGGCCAGCACCCTCCGGCACGCTTGCTCCCAGTCGTCCTCCTCTGTGCCCCTCAAGGCGTAACTGCTGGCTTAGAAAGAAACAACCAGCCATCTTTGCCTCACTTTGCGCCCACTTATGGGTTGGTTTGCTATGCGTTAGTGCTCAAGCCATCCTTGCGGCACTACAATGCATGCTGCCTGCCTGCTTTCCCTCCCTTCTCCCCTTCCCGCCTTGCAGCGATGGTGTATGTGTCTTGCTTTGACTAAGGGGAGAAGTCCTTCCTGCGCTCACTTAGACTTTATCAAATTCAATAATCCCTTTTTCAAATGTGCCAGAAGATTTAGGGTTATCTCGTGGCATGTTGGGATTGCCTTGGAACTGGCCCCATTGAGCTGTCTGCAATTGCAACTTTAAATCCCTGACATACTGGAGTGTTCAAATTTCAAAAGTTCCCCTAACATCAGGGGATGATGGGATTGCCTTGAAACTTGGTGTCCATGGGGACACATGGGTAAGCTGTCATGGGACCAAAGGATAGGTTTCTAACGTGCAAATTGACGTAGTTGTAGAATGGGACTTGATTTGGGGTGAGTTAAAAAGTTTAAGCCGCGCCAAAAATCAGGGGATGATGGGATTTGCTTGCAACTTGGCGTGCATGTGGACACATGGATAAGCTGCCCTGGTGCCGAGTTTGAGGTTTCTAACATGCAAATTGACGGAGCTATCCCAAGGGGTGTGAATGGGGTGCCCGATTTTCATAAATTCCCCAAAAATCAGGGGATGATGGGATTGCCTTGAAACTTGGCGTGCATGTGGACACGTGGATAAGCTATCATGGTGCTGAGTTTGAGGTTTCTAACGTGCAAATTGACGTAGTTGTAGAATGGGACAATTTGGGGTGAGTTAAGCCATGCCAAAAATCAGGGGATGATGGGATTTGCTTGCAACTTGGCGTGCATGTGGACACATGGATAAGCTGCCCTGGTGCCGAGTTTGAGGTTTCTAACATGCAAATTGACGGAGCTATCCCAAGGGGTGTGAATGGGGTGCCCGATTTTCATAAATTCCCCAAAAATCAGGGGATGATGGGATTGCCTTGAAACTTGGCGTGCATGTGGACACGTGGATAAGCTATCATGGTGCTGAGTTTGAGGTTTCTAACGTGCAAATTGACGGAGCTATCTAAAGGGGTGTGAATTAGGGTTATGGGAGGTGCGTTAGAGGGTAGAGCCGCGCCAAAAATCAGGGGATGATGGGATTTGCTTGCAACTTGGCGTGCATGTGGACACATGGATAAGCTGCCCTGGTGCCGAGTTTGAGGTTTCTAACATGCAAATTGACGGAGCTATCCCAAGGGGTGTGAATGGGGTGCCCGATTTTCAAAAATTCGCCAAAAATCAGGGGATGATGGGATTGCCTTGAAACTTGGCGTGTGTGTGTATACGCCCATGAGGTGTCATGGTGCCAAACGTGAGGTTTCTAACTTCAACGGAAAAAAAGTTGTTTACTTTTTTAGCTTTCAATGCAAGCCTATGGGGGGGCAAAAACGGAGCTCCGGATCCGATCCGGAGCTCCGAGCGGAGCGGAGCGGAAGTGGGCGGAGCGGGGGCGGGGCGGAGCGACCCGCTCCGAAAAATGGCGGATCTGCAAGTGAAGCGGAGCGGGGGGTCCGTGCACACCCCTAGTTCAGACTCAGCTCCCATTATTTAAACATATGGTACCAAGTTGACACACATGGCAGACTTCAATTTTTGTAGGAGGTTAGTTTCTGAAAGTTCTTTGAGGGAAGATGAAGTGCAATGGGGAGTGGAACTTGGACTCTTTCTTGCTCCACAAGCTAGCAAACTAATGAGTTCCAGGGCAGGGAAAATGAGTTATATAATTTGCAATCCCTCCCCCTAAGCACTATGATTGGAAGGGGGGACAGGGAGGAGACTGTGGCTATTGGTTAGCCATAGATGTCAATCTCAAAACTACCTCTCCCTCACCCATCAGCCACAGTGTCTTCCTGAAATGGAAGTGTTCAGTTAGTTGTTCATCAACATGAAACATTCCCTCACATTGCCTGAAAAACCTTTGGATACCTACAGATCCATTTGGAGCTCTGAACAATCTTCTAACCACACCATGGGTTTCCGACAGTTTTAAAACTGCCCCCTAACCACATCGCAATTTTGGAGATCCATCGGAAGTCTGCCAGACTGCCAGATTTTCAGTGCACAGCGCAAACCCCTATTATGAATACTGTTTAAGAATGAGGGACAGAATGAGATAGAGAATAGAAAAAGATTTTGGGGATGCTATCATTTCAAGATATGATGTTACCATCTAATTCCTAGTTCTGCTCCTTAGATAAAGAATGCTACCCAAAAGCCCAGAACTGAGTGCCACTTCCCAAGGAGATAATGTCTGGTATTCTTGTGACAAGACCGCCCCATCCCCACCCCATGCCAGGCACAAAAATGTTTGTTTTGACAAATCGGTTCTTTTCCTTTATCTCTCCTTAAACAACAGATTTTGTAAGGCTTAAAGATCTGAGCCCTCAGAGAATTCAAAACTTCAGTCAGTTGAGCCTTGTGCTAAGTATATGTACTCAAGACTTATGACAAATCCCACAGAACTACAGAGAATGCTAAATACATTACAAATAGACTGGAACTCAGCTAAATAACTACTAATCTACAGCCTGTCTCTTGCTCCCTAGTAAAATGCATCACTATTCCCAATGAAACACACACACATAGTGGAGGGCAATGGAAAATGTGAAAATCCCGGCCTTCTATTCATAGGATAGCTCTTTTAAAGGGACAATTCCAAAATTACATGGCTCTTGACAAAGGCCTTTCTCCCACCACATCACATGACTTGTAGCAACTTTATCCTTTGTTACATTCTGCACCAAGAAGAATATAACACTTTAAATACAGTTTGAAAACAATATATAGAGTATGTCATGGCCCCAACAATTGTCAATACTATTATAAACCAGTAGTGTAGTGTATACGCTTGCATTATACTTCCTGCCCTTGCATTTGAGAAGAGCAGATCCTTGGCTGGAATTCTTGAATACACCTGACATGATTCTGACACAAGACGACCATTTATTAGGTACATACAGTACTACATTATGTGCAGCTGAGCCTCAGCATTTTGTTTACCTTAGTGCACAGGTGGACAGAAGGTAGCAGATGTTTTAGACTTCAACTCCCAGAAGCCCCTGCCAGCATGGCCAATGGTCAGGAATGCTGGGGGTTGAAGTCCAAAACATCTGGAGTACTACTTTCTGCGCACTCCTGCCATGAGGACTAAAAAAGAGAAAAAAACCTCCATTTTTATTTTATTCTCTGCCGTGGGGGTGGGAGGTAAATGTGCAGGGAGGGGGATGTGCTGTGTATTTGCCATAGATAGCAAAATCCCCCTCAAGCCCTTTTGCGCTCTCTCTAAAAACAATTGTCTGCAAGTGTTTTCAGTTCAGTTTAGCTCAGCTGCAAAATGCTATTTTATAGGCTGGGGAAAATGCTATTTTTAGAGTTGCTTTTTCAATTGTTTTGATCTATGATAAGAAAGGGGGGACACACACAAATTGAACCCTGAGGATTCCCTTAAAGAAGAAGGCATTATTACATTTCCAATGGAGTTACTGCAGATCTATCATTCCACTTGCCAGTATTTTGTGAGTTTTGTTGGTACATACAAGATTTCAATGGACATAAGCTCCCCATGTAAGCAGTGCATTTCTATTGCCTTTAGAGCAGGGATAAATAACTGGTGCTTTCCAGATGTTTTGGACTACAATTCTCATAAGTCTCAGCCAGCATGACAAGTGCACAAGAATTATTGGAGTTGCAATCCAAACAATTTGGAAAGCACCAAGTTGTCTATCCTTGCTTTAGAGAAAGGGAAAAGTTTGGTTAAGTTATATACCATTCCAGTGTATATTGTGGTCAGGCATTACAGCCAGCCATCCCCTTTTCCAGGACATTCCATTCCATTTTGCCCCTGGTTCTCACCTCCCCCCCCCTCCCACAGCTACCATTCCATGAACATAGTCAGTCCTCATTGAATGTAGGCCCTATTTCAGCCTTCTCAAAGATCGTGAAAATGTGCAAGCTTTGAAGATCATGAGACCTCTTCATCAGGTGAGATTTATATTCCACATCTCCAACCCTGCAAAGCCGGGCAAGATGCAAGACAACTTTTGTCTATATCAGTGGTGGCTGGTGTCCATTGGGGTGGGCAGGGAAGATGCTTGATATTCTCCTAAGACTGATGGAGGAGGACAGAAGAAGAACATGCACAACACTCAAAAGTTGCATGTACTGTGCATTGGAGTGAATGCATCTAGTTGTGGGGGCAATCTCTGCCACAAGTGGGTCAGAAGGTCATTGCCCCATTTGCCCAAATATACAGCTGCCTCTGATCCAGACCAGTTTGCATGGATCTGTAATTGCTTCAGCTGCTACAATGACATCATCCTTCCACATATTCAGTAATCATGCAAATTGAAAGAAGTGACATGGTTTAGGTGGCAAATCTATTCCAGATCCAATCTGAGGGTTGTAGCCAATGTTAATCCCGCTTAGAGTAGACACACTGAAATGAATGGGACTTCAATTAGACTAAGGTTGGATACAACCCTGAGTAATTACAAAGCTGACTTGGGTGGTTTTACCTATACCTAACAGGTCCTAGTAACGTTCATTCTGAAAGAGAAATGTCAGAAATGGTCCATCATTTCTTTGCAACAGTTTAGACATTCAGTTGAAACATGCTAAAGATCTTGCAGGCTCACATAAAGCTGTTCAGCAGTTGATTGAAATTAAAACCTTGCTATTTCATTTAAATCCAGTCTTTTGAAAATTAACAACAACAACAGCAGCAACAAAATGGCAGCACAGTTTCTAGTAGGTATCATTGCTAATAGCAATGACATAAAAGGGCTTGTTTTGGCTTTTGTTTCATTGTAAATAAGATCTAAGTCACAAAATCACTATGGATGGTCCACAGAGCCGTAGGATGACCAGGTGCAGGGATTCTATTTTGGTGCTAATCCCCTCCCTAACTCCTTGGCAGTTAAGCAGTTCCTGGTGTGCATAGTAATAACAGGCAGCTGTCCTGTCTTTCCCTCTGAAAAATGAGATAATAGGGCAAGCAAATGATTAGCATTTTATGTCCTAAATGATCCATAGATTTTCTTCAAAAAGCAAAGGTAGCCACATTGGTTGTAAGAAAATTTTGCAAAATCCATATTATTAGGTGAACTCAAAAGTCACAAAAAATGTGCAAGCTTTTGCGATCTCCAGATTTCTTCATCAGGCAAGATGTGCCCTCCCCTCCACATGGACAGACACCTGTGGTCTGGTTCACAGATGATCTGACAGCCAATAAAAAGGGGTTTGGGGGAAGTGGGGAATAAGTCTAAAATCTCATGCCTGACCCACTTTTCCCATTTTAGGTTTTGACACATCACCAGTGCACGCACACACACACACACACACACACACACACACACACACACACCCTGTACATGCACACACACAATATTTACGGTGTTGCAGCAGACAGACTCTGAAAGTGATTGCATGCAATACGTATGGTCACGTGTGACTGGCCAGCCTGCCAAAATCTTTAGAGTCAGACTCCTGATGTCAGAAGCATTTTCCCTCTTCACTTCGGGCAAACAGCCCACAAAGTCATCTCTAGAGACAAACTTCAAGTTGTTGGTCACTTGCATGTCATACGGTCTGGAAGCAAACTTGTGGTTAAAGCTTCCCTCCTGGGATTAGGAAGGTCTAAAGTTGAAAATAATGATCTTCCATAAACACAACAGAGCAACTGCTCTGATTAAGAAAACATGTGTAGTCCCTCAAGTGAAAGCAGATGGACACCGCGATGAGGGTGATAAATGCGATCACTTACCAAGCAATGCAACAGATTGTATCAGCTGGGGTATATTGATCTAGCTCTCTGGGTTTTAGTGAAAGTAAGATGCTTTCTTTTCTTTTTTTTTAACATCAGCTGTGAATCCTTGGGACTAAAGTATACTGCTGCCAAACGTGAGTCAAGGGAGATGAATAGAAGGCAAACTCTTCTGCTACAAACTGTTAGAGGAAACATGATCAGCCTCAGTTGCATCTTTGCATTCTGAAATGTCATTTGCCAAAACATCTCTGCTCTATTAAGGGCAGAGCTGTGTGCGTGCGCACACACGCTATTTCTAGCCCTATTATCAGCATTTGATTAGAGATGACGCTTGACATCAAAGTTCTGAAATTCATTCACAAACTATTTTTGGAAGATCTGCATTTCCCACTCCATGTCAGCATTTTACTGGGACATCAGCTGCATCTGTACTCTATCTAACAAGGGTCCAGGGGTTTCCCGTCCACCCATCTCATCTGCTGTGCAGCAAAATTAAGAACTCCATCAGACGAGTGTTTCATTGCATGCTCGTTACTAGGCACTCATGGATTTTTGCGGGTCTCTCTCATGACGTCGTCTGCCTCCTGTGTGCCTCCCGCCCCTTCTAGACTTCTTCGAGCCACAAGAAAACACCCCAGTAAGTCTGACTTATTTTTAAAGATGGAAGTTGCCGCTATCTCCTGCTGTGTGCACGAAAAGCAGTGGGATCAAAACAGCCCATTGAATGGGCCATGTGCACGTTGTTTACTTCCTCTTTCAAATGGTAAAGAAACGCGATTTCTCCCTGTGTGATGAAGCCATAAGACTCCTGCTGTGGGTCATGGCAGGTGGGGGAAGATGACCAATGGGAAGAGTGGGACAGGGCTAGATGAGAAGCACCTGTTTTGCTCAGTGCCTGGGGTGCTTCAACTGTGAACTGCAAAAGAGATGCAGTGAAAACTAGGAATGGACGATGCTGCTCTCTGTGGGTGCATGACACCATTTCTATACACAAAGAAGGTGTATCAGCTACTCCTAACTTGGTGCCCTCTAAATGTTTAGGACTACAACTCCCAGCAGGCCTGATGCTGAAGTTAGTTACTAGTTCTCAGTTCCTTATTTGTGCGAATGTTTGAAGAAAAGCTCAATCCATAACTGAGTCAGGGCCTGAAGTTTATATACCCCGGAATCCCAAAGTAAGCATCGGACTTCCCCATATCATACCCTTCTGTGACTGGGGCTGTGCCCTTGAAGATAAACAACAATTCTCCCCAAACAAAACTAGCAGGGTTTTTTTGTTTTGTTTTTGCACAATTGTCTCTAATCAAAATCAGCAGCTTTGCATTAATGTGTGATGACCGCAGATGACAATTATAAATAAGGAACGGGAGGTATAACCCCCATGAGAAGCTTTTTTTGATTGGTTGGTTTGTTGATTGATTGTCAGTATTGTTCCCACTAGCATGATCCACTAACCGGGGGAGGGGGGGGAGCCTGGATGCTCTTATGCCTTTAAAGCAACCTGATATGCAGAAAGGTAAAACTTTTCATAGCATGGAGGTCAAGCTAAGCTAAGTTAGTTTTGAAATTTTGAAATTTCAGCCCAAATTCTTGGAGGAATGGATGAGGAATAAAGCAGGATAAAACTGCGTACATTCTTTTGCATTAGATTAAACATCAGCACCGGCTAATACCTGTGTTAATCTGATTTTAATGTAGGGTGACCATATGAAAAGGAGGACAGGGCTCCTGTGTCTTTAACAGTTGCATAGAAAAGGGAATTTCAGCAGATGTCATTTGTGTATATGGAGAACCTGGTGAAATTCTCTCTTCATCACCACAGTTAAAGCTGCAGGAGCTATACTAGAGTGACCAGATTTAAAAGAGGGCAGGGCGCCTGCAGCTTTAACTGTGGTGATGAAGAGGGAATTTCACCAGGTTCTCCATATATACAAATGACACCTGCTGAAATTCCCTTTTCTGTGCAACTGTTAAAGACACAGGAGCCCTGTCCTCCTTTCCATATGGTCACTCTATTTAACGGCATGTCTACAGTGGAGCTTTTCATACAACATGCTAAACCACACTCAGTGGTTCTGTGTGAATTGTTGTTGAGCCATGAGTTGTTTGTTGAACCATGGATTAGTCTGTTGTCTGAACCCAGGACATTTTCCACAGGGTGGCTTGTTAACCACTCTGAACAACCCAACAATAAACCATGGGTTCTCAAGGTAGCTTGTTCAAGAAAAATAAGCCACATTGCATGATTAACAAGCCATCCTGCAGAAAATGTCCTGGGTTCACACAACACATTCATCCATGGTTCAACAACCAACCCACACCCAACCACTGGCTGTGGGTTAGCGTGTTGTGGGAACCCATTCAGGGGCTTCTTAAGAAATTGGCAACTATAGTCCCCTCAGGAGCCTCACTACCAAAGCTTGTACAGAGTGATGGGTGGTCTGGCAGGGGGATGCTTAATGATTCCCCCTGCTGCAACTAAGCAGCAGAGATCAACACATAAAATTAACATCTATTATCTTTTCACCTGCCCTTGCCTCTTCAGAGGATGGGGGGATTGCCAGCTGCTGAAACACTTAAAAGAAGAAATCTTCAAAGTTTGCCCACCTCCCTCCTTCTGTTCATCCTTTTTCCCTCATCCAGATCCCTATTCCTGAATAACTAATAGTAAAACATGGTCAAGGAAATTTCACACAGTCCTAGAAGGATTGACTAAATTGCAACCATATTTACAGAAGCTTATGTAAAAAATTACATCGTTGTTAAATACAAACCCAAAGATGACACAGGAAGAAAGAGGTCAGATTCCACAATGCTGCATTCTCTGAGTTTGATTAGAACTACTGCCATTGAGCATGCACAGAGTATCTTTCCCTCAATACTGGTTAATCAACATGCATTTTGAATTAACACATCTGGATTAGAGCATGTAGTTTCTAGGCACACACATGAACCTCATCCAAAGTTATGTTACAATGCAAGCAGTAGCTCTCTTCTAAAAGAGGGGTAACTCATGTTCTATAGAGCTATGATATTCTAAAACTAGGGTGAAGCCTTTGCAAATAACAGTTTGGTAGTGCCTTAAAGGCATCACACCCATATCTCGTTGCACTCATGTCCTGCTTGTGGTTTTCCTGTGGGCAGCTGGTTGGCCACTATGTGAACAGAATGCTGGACTAGATGGACCTTGGTCTGATCCAATAGAGCACTTCTTATGTTCTTAACTTGATTATATCTGAGGAAGTGCATTGTAGTCCGCTGACACTCATGCAATACATTTGTTAGTCTTTAAGGTGTCAGAAGGCTCTATTTATTTATTTTTGCAAGAGTAACAGATGGACATGGCTCCTGCTTTGAAAATTTCTTTAAAAATAATGCCCACCCCTTAAAAGAGGCAGTCCTATTCCTACTAGATCTTTCATTTGATAGGCAGTAGTGTTCTGTTTGGAGGGATGAGTTCTCAGAAGCAATGAAGGCTGGTGGCTCCGATGTCAGTGGGGCAGTGAATCCGCTCCAGGTTTCAGTCGGAACTCTAAAGGAGCTATCCGTGCAGTTTGGATAGCTCCTTTAGCTACACACACACACATGCACCACTTATTAACCAGTCAATTGCAATGTCTGACAACCATAAAGATTATTATTAATAATATCTTATCTCTAGCGGTCAATTTATTTGTATTGTGGAAGACTGTAGTTGATGATGAAAAATATTGTGTCGCCGACAGTAAACTGGCCTCTGCTTTCTTTGACAGTATGCCAGTTCCTCAGCTGCAGAATTACAGTGCTATCCATCTTCATAAAGGAATCTTTCTAAAGCGTTATTAAACAGCAGGAAGGACTGGTGCACGACAGCTTCATAAGTCATTAAGAGGTAAACCTGGCCAGTCTCCGGCTGGGAATTCCTAACACCCCCCTAAACATCCCTGTGTTGTTAGTATCCAACCAAAAACACAACTCTGAAGCAAGCTTTCAAATAGGATCCAGATTTTATTTTTATTCTTCCCTGGACCTCTTATTACACATTATCTCCTCCTCTCAGGAGGAAAGTATGAGAGATTTGTTTTAGTTCTTTAATGACCAGATTTTACCCCATTTGCACTACCCAAACGCGAGCGTAATCTGCAGTCAAAACTTGTACATTCCTGAGCTTGAGATGGGGGGGGAGTTGTAGTTTAAATATGCATACATTAGAAAATACACATGAAAAAGTACATACTTTTTTAAAAAGTGTGCACAAACAGGCTTCAATCAATGGGAGAAGAGTGTGTACTTTTGAATGCACCCCAAAGTACTTGATTTTCATGCAAAAGAAAAGAAAAAATTTACAAGCTGATACAAACACAAGCTGAACCAAGCATCAAGGTGGAATCCAGAGAACCCCTGCCAAGCTCAGGTTTATCTACTTTCTTCATCCCTACAGTGCTAAGTTACCTGGTTCAAATATTTTGCAGGCTCAATCTGCAAACCTCAACAGCTGGATTAAGGAAGGGTTGGATGGCAGGGTGGGGGTGGAGGTAGGGGGGAGTTGTGCTCTATACTCTTGCAGGGCTTATGACTGAACAGCCATCTCCTCTCTTTCCACTCAGTTTCTGCTAGGATAGGGCCAGCCCTCCTATTAGGATGAGTGGGGTGGCCACATCAGGTTGGGGTGTCCATTGCTTGGAAATCTGACCCTTTGGGGGCTCAATGGACCTCCGCTACCTGCCTGATGATGAGCTGCACGTTATCCCCGAACTCTGGGGACTATTTCCATAATTGAGGGTGGGGTGGGGTGTTGGATGGAGTTAGTGTAAACAGAGATCTGTGCAAATTGCAGCTGTGTTTTGTACAAATTGCAGTCATACTTTGCACAATCTGTACAAATTATTTTACAGATTTGTGCAAAATTTAGCTGTAATGTGTGCAAATAAAAAACATTATGGAGAATACACTAACTGGCCTGACTCCCTGAAGACTGAGTCAGGTAGGCACTGCAATTAACAGAGAACTGGCCTAAGTCTGGAGGGCTGAAGTGGCAAAAAAAACCCATCAAGCTCCACCCTCTAATAGATTCAACTGACATCCCCAAACTCAGGCAGCAGAGATGGGGAAGTCACAGCTGTGTGTGTCATACACAACCTGCTCTGTGCCTCCTAAACTAGCTTGTTGGCTTTAGATCTAATGGAGGACACTGGATTAGTCCAATGTTAGTCTGATTTAAGTGTGACCAAGTACAATGGGTCTACTCTAAGTAGGGTTAACATTGGATATAACCCAATGCCAGTGTTAAAGTAAGAGTCAACTGCCAGTCTGATTGGCTTCTGCATGTAGAACTGGGAAGGGGGCACCATCTTGTTCTTGCTCTCAGGCAGCAAAATGTCATAACCTGGTTTTGGCTAGAGGAAGCATATTTCTGTTGTATCTCTACTTGGTTTATGATTAGATCATTCAACATGTGGCAGAATTTCCTAGAAGCCCCATTCAGAGAAGTGACTCAGGTTGGCACACATGCAGAGGGATTGTTCCTTTGAGCGGCAGCAAGTTTTAATTGGACCTTCTCAGGTGCAACTGTCATGAGTTGCCTCCAGTTGGACTTGACAGGAGATTAAAATGGTTCCTCTATCAGAAATGTAGGAAATGCTGTCCTATGCACATGAACCTAGGAGACTTTAGAGATCTTATAGCAGCAAACAGTATTTATATTTATTACATTTATATACTGACCCATAGCTGAAGCTCTCTGTATATATTGTAAGTAGTTTAAATAAATACATCTATATATGCCACACCATAACTCCCAAGGCCACACCTTGCTGGTATTGATACAAGATGGGGTGTCTTAAAATAGTTAATTTAAATTAGTGGTCATTTAGTGCTGCCCTCTCTCTCTTTTGTCTTGAACCGAGAGCAAGCAGCTGCAGTCACTTATCTTCTTTGCCTATGAAGTATAGCCCAGCTTTTAGAAATGACTTTCCACCAGATCCCTCTACTTCTCTGATGTGCAGCATACGAGGCTGACCATTGAACTCAATCTCAGCTTTGGGACCACAGCCCTGAATTAAGAGAAGAAACAGAAGAGAGAAAGGAAGGTCATCCACAGCTGCTTGCAAGCAGGTCAACAGGAGAATAGAAATGTCTGCAGCGGTGGAATGGAGCGGAGGCTGGCTGCTTGGGGGATCCGTTTGCAAACATGACAAGTGAATTGAGTTTTGAGTCTGAAATGAGTACCGGAAGGCAAAGTAGAATGCTAAAAGAGAGAGAGAAGCCCAAGGTCTCTATTTTCCAAATGTCTACTTAATTTAGCTCTTTTTGAAGAGGCTTGGGGTGGGGGGCATTGTGAATTTTAAAGCACCATATTCTATTTTCCTTCTGTAGCCTTTGACCCTGTTTGCATGTAATGACAACTCATGGGTTAATCAAGCTATGGGTTGTTGAACTGAGGGTCATCATTATGTCCAAATCTGAAACTATGGGTTAATTGTAGGTTGTTAACCATGAAAAATCCACAAAAAGAACCCATGGGCTGTTGTTGCACCCAAAGCCAGAATCATGGGTTGTGCGTGGGTTGTTTCATCAAACTAAAGAAGTCTCAAAGGCTCCTAGGATATGGGTTGGGAGCCGGTGAAGGGGCAGAGCAAACTCACAAATTGGAAAATACAACCCATAATGTTCTCAGTCATTTGGCAGTCATTCTGTGGGTTAAGTCAACACCCCATGGCTTAATTAAAGCATGGGTTGTTGTTACATGCGAACAGGGTCTTTTTGTCCTTCTGTGGTATCTTTTCCTATCCTTACAATAAACAGTTGAGGAAAAAGAGTAAAGGGTTCTATGATGTGAGGAGTTGATGAACTGTCTGAAAAGCAACGCGCTAAATGTATTTGTAATGGTTCCAGGACTCTGGGAGATGTGGAAAGGAGAATGTAGTCGTGTCTTTGCTCTTTGTGCTCAGTCCCAACTATCTGAAGTAGCCTTCCCCAACCTAGCACCCTTCAGCTGCGTTTGACCACAACTCCCATCATTCCCAGCCAGCATGGCCATTGGTATGATGGAAGTTGCTGATTTAAAGTCTCTTTTTCAAAGCTCACATACCCCCCTCTACTCACACTGAAAGAACATGTGAGAGAGGTCACAGGGCCATATGGGCTGGCTAGCCCCACCCTTGAAGCTAACATTTGCTATGACAATGGCACATGCCACTGCTCTTCTGCAGTCTGCATGTTTGACTGGTCAGCATGGGGAATAGCCTTCCATGTGTGCTGAGGTATAGATGCAGAGCTTCTCCACACAAGGAGGGGGCACGACTGGAACAGGTGTCCCCCCCATATGAAAAGCTGCTTACACTTAGGCTTTGACATTGCAGACATCCGTGCCAACACAAGGGCATCCAGTGGCAGCCTAGCCTTGCTCCCTGGCAGTGCTGTAGTGGTCAGTTTTGAAGAAGTGACCATCTCCATCGCCGCCCCCACCAGCAGAGTCCAAGAATGCAGGCAGCTGTGTCAATCCATATCAGCAAACCAGTTTTAATCTCCACCAGAAGCAGGTCTGTTGTAAAGCAGATGGGTCTTAGCTGCCCATTCAAGACCAAGCCCCCCCCCCCAAATACTTTGCATTACAACTAGGGAAATCTGTCACTGGGAAATACAATTCTTTTATAGCTCAATAGAGTTCCATGGCCTGTACGACTTGCTTTGCATCTGCAAGCCAAGATGCAGGCTTTCCCCAAAACTATGGGACCCTTTTGCCTATCCCCCCCCCCATTTCTGCAATTTGTGCAAATTTGTGAGCGATTTGTGCAAATTTGCACAAATTACAGAAATCTCCCACCCACACCTATACAAAAGTTCTGGAAAATCCACGAACTGCCCCAACCTGCTGTACATTGAGTTGGGTGCCACAGAGGGAACCGAAACAAAGCCCAGGGAAACCTGTCAACTACACACACAGGATTTCTCTGACATCCCTCGGTACAACAGGGAACAATATATTGTTGCTGGAAAGTTCCATTTCCCCACCAGCTACTGGGTGGATTTGTGCTAAGCTGAGAAAGAACAGGGAAGCCTGAGCAGGATGGCTGATGCTGTCAGAGTCCCTGCTAATAGAAAAAGACAGGCCAGGCCAGGGCCCCTGCAAACCCTGTCTCCGCTGCTCCCTGGTAACTACATGGAGAGCAGTTTCTGTGATTGACTTTGGAAGCCGACTATGAGCAGTCAAATACATTTGTAGAAAAAAACGTAATTGAAAAGCAAGCCCAATGCTCTCCATTGTTTTGCTCACTCAAATTAATTAGTTTTCAGCAGCCTCCAGTGACAAACCTGTAGAATATGTTTTTAGAGGTACAATCATGTTTAGATGGAGAGAAAAAACCCTACAATTCCCAGCATGGCTGGCTGGGGACTGCTGGGTGTTATAGGGCTTTTTTCTGTGTAAACATGCATAGGATTATGCCCTAATTGAATGCTCATCTCTCTCCCCCTCTCCCTCTCCACTCCCCCTCCCCCTCTATCTTTCTGTATAGACTGAGGGCTTCAATACATGAGTTAAAATCCTGCATCCTTACTAGAACTTCTGCTTCCAGATTCTTTGTGGGAATAAGTTTGGCTCCTTTACACAGGCAGACATGTGCTTTGATTTGGGGAATGCCTTTTTAGATGTTTTATTTTACAGCCACCAGATAGCATTGTAGTCATAGCGCAACTCCAGAATTTCATGGGAAAGACTTTTACTTTGAAGTCATCTTACTAGAGTTTCCCTGATCTTTTTGAAAGTGAGATTAATCTCAGAAAGTACAGGAGATGCCCTGGAAGTTGATGATATCATGTAAAGGACTCACAAACTTCTGAGAGTGCCCAATCATGAGCTTGCAATAAAAGGCCTAATGCAATTAAGCCCTTAGTGAGGTTTATCAATGTTTGTTATTTGCCTCTTAGTTTCTAAGCTCTCCAGGCAATATTGTCTAAGCTGCTCCTGCAAATCACAGCTATACCAAGACTGCCCAGCACCATTGCTGGGCTATCACCACTACACACACCAGAAAACAGGATGCCCATGGCTTGTGAGTACTGTAGGAGTTATTCTAGTGTGGTTGTGGTTGTTTGCACACTTGAGGATTAGAAACTGTGTGGCATGTGGCATGTGACTATAGCTTGCTTAGTACATATCTGTCCCTCTACTAGGGGCAGTAGCTATGTTATTTACCTAGCCAAGTTGCTTAAAAATACAACTGCCAGCAATTGCAAATAACAAGGAAGAGTAACATCTGCTTCTCTCATAGACATTACATGTTTCATTTCCTTTGGATTTAATCCAGTTTGCCTTTCTGGGATGGATGCAGCCACCACTGAGGGATAATTCCTCAGAGCCTAGCAGGTCATTCTGAAGAATAAAAAAGAATAAGAGCCCTGCTAGATCAGAATAAAGGTCTGTCTAGTCAAGGTCCTGTTTCCCACGGTGATCACCCAGGAGACGAGCGCCACAGCCTTCTCATGCTGCTGGTCCCCAGCAGAGGCATGCTAACATTATTATTATTATTATTATTATTATTATTATTATTATTATTTATATAGCACCATTTATGTACATGGTGCTGTACAGAGTAAAACAGTAAATAGCAAGACCCTGCCGCAAAGGCTTACATTCTATTAAAATCATAGCAAAGCGATAAGGAGGGGAAGAGAATGCAAACAGGCACTGGGTAGGGGGAAAACTACAGTATAAAGTCCAAACAGCATCAAGTTTTAAAAGCTTTAGGAAAAAGAAAAGTTTTTAGCTGAGCTTTAAAAGCTGCGATTGAACTTGTGGATCTCAGAGCGTTCCAGGTGTAAGGGGCAGCAGAAGAAAATGGACGAAGCCGAGCAAGGGAAGTAGAGACCCTTGGGCAAGCGAGAAACATGGCGTCAGAGGAGCGAAGGGCATGAGCGGGGCAATAGTGTGAGATGAGAGAGGAGAGATAGGAAGGAGCTAGACCGTGAAAAGCTTTGAAGGTCAACAAGAGAAGTTTATATTGGATTCTGAAGTGAATTGGAAGCCAGTGAAGAGATTTCAGAAGTGGAGTGACATGGTCAGAGCGGTGAGCCAAGAAGATGATCTTAGCAGCAGAGTGGTGGACAGAAACCAACGGACTGATGTGAGAAGAAGGAAGGCCAGAGAGAAGAAGGTTGCAGTAGTCCAACCGAGAAATAACCAGTGCATGAACAAGCGTAACACATGCCATTGATATGGTTTTAGACCAGTCGCCATATGTGTGTACAGAAAATTGCAGTGGTGTTGGGTTTGCATAAATGTGCCTGCGGGAGTTGGGTTGGGTCTCCTGGGGCAGTCCTCAGCTAAAACATGGTCCCAGACTGAGTGAGTGTTGAGAGACAATGAAAAGGCCCATAGAAAACTATCAAACTTTCCATTGTGCATCAGTTTGCATGGCTTCACAGGGGCCCCTCGGAGGAGCTTCTGGTTTCTAAGCTTCCTTGAGGAATCTGTGCTTCTGCTTCTAGTTCATTGCTGTGGGGGGCAACTTGTGGCCCCTCCAGCTGTTTTGGCCTACAATTCCCATCAGTCCTAACTAGCATAGCCAATGATGAGGGATGACGGGAGTTGTAGGCCAAAACAGCTGGAGGGGCCACAAGTTCGATACCTCTGTTGTGGCACCTCAGCAAAAATACAACAGAAAGTCTTGTGACAACTCAAGGACTAATAAATGTGTTGCGGCATAAACTTATGAAAAATAGTGCATCTATTTCATGCCTTAAGTTAGAGGGGAGGCACCTGTGGCCCTCCCGATGTTATTGGATTCCAACTCCCATTAGTTCCAGCCAGCATGATCAGGGATGATGGGAGCTGTAGTCCAACAATATCTGGAAGGCCCTAAATCCCCTACCCCTTCCTTAAGTCCTTTAGGTTCTGAAGGTGTCCAGGAACCTCTTGTTTTGATTGCAACAAATGAACATGTGCCACTCCTATGAAATCTGTTGCCAAAAAATACTGGAGTTGTTGTCTCCCCCCCCCCTCTTTTTTTTTTAAAGCAGGGCAAGAACTCCATGCTGACTCCATCTTGTCATTTAAGTACTCCAGCCATTGATTGATTGATTGACTGATCAATTGCATTTGTTAGTTGCTGCACTACCGAAATTCCTTGGGTGACATACAATTATACAGTATAACAATTTTAAACAATAAAATCCATATAACACCATCAGATACAACCCTAAAATCCAGTAGACACAGACTAGAACCAGAAAACAGTGAATTTAATAGGGGTGTGCACGGACCCCCCGCTTCTCTTCCAGATCTGCGATTTGCAGATCGGGCCGCTCCGCCTCCGCTCCGCCTATGTCCGCTCCGCTCCACTGCGGAGCTCCGGTTCCAGATCGGAGCTCCGTCCCCCCCCCCCATAGGCTTGCATTGAAAGCTAAAAAAGTATACAACTTTTTTTCTGTTAAAGTTAGAAACCTCAAGTTTGGCACCATGACACCTCATGAGGTATACACACGCACGCCAAGTTTCAAGCCAATCCCATCATCCCCGGATTTTTGGGGAATTTATGAAAGTCGGACACCCCAGTATCTGCAGACAGCTCAATGGGCCCATTTCAAAGGAAATCCCAACATGCCATGAATTGGGGAGTAGAGATAAACCTAAATATGAATCTTCTTCCACACTTGAAAAATTGATTTGGAACTTGAGCACAGGAAGGACTTCTCCCCTGAGTCAAAGCAAGACACACAAAAACCATCCCTGCGAGGTGGGCAGGGGAGGAGGGAGGGAAGGCAGGCAGGCAGGCAGGCAGGCAGCAGACATTTCTGGGGGCACAAAGAAGTGAGCCAAGGATAGTTTCAAAGCCAGTAATGCATATAAAATGGAATAAATAAATAAACAAAGGAGGGGTGGAATTAAAAGCAGCAGTGTTGCTGAATAAACAACAAAAAGAATTTTTTTAAAAAGGCTATATCTGTCTTTTACCAGTAAGAGGGGAGTGGATGTGCCCAAGAGGAGGGGGAATCATCTGCCAATTTGACTGGTCCTGTCTAGGTACAAGTCTTTAAGAAGCAAACGATCACTTCAACTCATGATAGGCATTCTCTGATTGACCTTTGGAGGGCTCTGATGGCCCTCCAAGGACAGGAGAGTGCATAGGGCACATCCATGCCCTAGGGGAGCTCATCCCCTTGCACCACATCTATTCAGTTGTTCCCCAAAGTTAGGGTGGTTAGCAGTGCTGTGTTTTTTCTATCTCTTATTATTGGCTTAGTATATGATTTCACAGGTTGTGTTTGTGCATTTGGTGGGGCTACTGTTTTAAAAAACACTGGGAAAAGTCCATTCAGACTAAGAAAGAGAAGTTCCCAGAATCCCAAGTTACCCGTTTTGCCTATCCCCTCCTCCAACTTTGGGATCATGTGATCATGACCGGGAGTTGACTCTGCCCCTCAGCCCTTCAAAAAAGGTACATTTTCCCGCTGTTTTACCTGATTTTTCCAAAAATTCTAGCAAGCGAACCGCAGCATGCAGAGAACTGAGAGTAGGCTCAAAATGACCCCCAGCCATGACTCTCCAAGCACAAGAAGTTTCAGAAAGATAGCTTAAAAAACAACACAGTTATCCCCTATTCTTTTCCGCAATGCAATCCTATGAGCGAAATTTTTCAAAATGGCGATCGGATTGGTCCGCAAAAAGAGAAGCGCTCCGCGTATGGGTGCTTCTCTTCGCCGTGCTTCTACGGGTCCCCGGTCCGCTTCTACTCCGCCTCTGGGCAAGGCGGAGCAGGCCAATTCGCTTCTGATTCTCCGCTTCTAATCGGAGCGGAGCACATCCCTAGAATTTAACAACAATCACAATCAAATAACCTTAATCTCAGAGAACTAAAACAATCTTTTTAAGGACTAAAACACATCCCAATCACATAAGAAGCAGTAGTTTGTTTGTTTGTTTATTGCATTTATATCTCACCATTGTTCTTCTTTTAATGAACCCAAGGTGGCATACATAATCATCCTCCTCTCCATTATCCTCACCACAACAACCACCCTGTGAGGTAGATTGGGCTGAGCATCTGTGACTGGCCCAAAGTCACCCAGTGAGCTTCCATGGCCAAGTGGGGACTAGAACCTGGAATTCCCAAGCCCCAGTCCAACAAACCACTGGTTCTCAGTCATGCCAATATTCAAGTGATGATTACATATAAAATACGAAATGATGTTAAGGTGATATTGAAAAAGTCTGGGAGCATAAAATTTCTTAACTGGGCACCACATGGAAATGAACGTAGGCTCCAGGCAAGCCCCCCCCCCTTCCTTTTCTGAAAGTCTCTAGATTAGATCCAAAATCCAAATCCTGACTTTACATCGCATCCTGCAATATCATGTTACAGTGTTAGGTCTGAATTTCAGATCTACTATCTAGTTCAGGTCTCTAGAATTATGTTTGAAATATAAATGTGCAATATAGATGTACTTGGTGGGGGGAACAGTGCGTGAACTTCCCTTTTCCTTTTTTAACATGTCGATTATATTGTAAACCTGTAGGTCGGCAGGGACTGTGTATTGCTTTCCTAATCTTTGTGCAGTACCTAAAAACTTTAGGTGCTCAACAACAACAAGAAAAAGTTATTTATTTATTTCCAAAGGGATAATCATGTTAGTCTGTTGCAGCAAAACCAAAGAAGTGTGTTGTGGTACCTTAATGACTGGCAAATGTATCGTGGCATACATTTTCATGGACTGAGGCATCTGATGCAGTGGACTCTAGCCCCTGAAAGCCTCAATGCCATGCTAAACGTGTTAGGCTTTAAGGTGCTACAAGGATCTCTGTAATGATGGTGCCATGCTACCAACCCTTAAAATCTAATTTTCCCAAATCAAATCCTTTGTGGGTACTTATTGGGTGAAGATGATGTGCACTGTGGATATGGGAGGGGGTTTGCCCAGGAGGTAAGGCCTCCTGCATGCACATTTCTTTGGCTCCCGCTCCTTCCCTTCCCTTCTTTTAATCCATCCAAGGCCACCACCCTGAGGAGCAGCCTTCTTTTGAGGCCAGCAGACCTCAAACCGCGCCACTTTCTTCATTACCCCATTGGGGCAGCTGGTCTTTCCACTTCTCCAGCCAAGGCCTATCAGACTAACAAGCATCTACAAACTTTATTCATTCCAGGGATGAGCAACCAGTGGCCCTCCAGATGTTCAACAACTGCAGGTTCCCATCAGCCCTCACCCCTGGCTAGTCTGGCTAAAGCTAATGGGAATTGCAGTCCAATAACACTTTAGAGAGCCCACCATTCCAGGTTGCCCACCTGTGATTTATTCTTGGTTTAATATTTGTTGGTGTGGGGGTAAATTTTGATGGGTAAGCTCTCATTATGACAGTTTTCATAGCCACACCCCCTCAAGGAGAAGTGAGACAGGTGGCTACTAGGAGGAGAGCTTTCTCCGTTGTGGCACCCCGGTTGTGGAATGAGCTCCCCAGAGAGGTCCGCCTGGCACCTACACTGTACTCTTTTCGTTGCCAACTGAAGACCTTTTTATTCTCTCAGTATTTTAACACTTAATTTTAACTTAAATTTAAATTTTACTGTTCTAACTCTGTATTTTAATCTTATATCAATTTTGCTGCATGGTTTTATCCTGGTTGTGCTTTTTATACTGTATTTTGTATTTGTGCTTTTAACCTGTTGGTTGTTTTATTATGGTTTTAATTTTTGTGAACCGCCCAGAGAGCTTCGGCTATTGGGTGGTATAAAAATGTAATAAAATAAATAAATAAATAAATAAATAAATAAATAAATAAATAAATAAATAAATCCGAAATTGCAGGCCGCTGTGTGGATCCATATAGACAAACCAGTTCTAGCAGTTTTCATCTGCTGGGTCTTAACTGACCATTCAAGACCAAGCTACCCCGAAGCACTTTATATTACAACAAGGAACAATATATTCCTATATATATATCAAGGAACAAAATTCATTTTCCCTCAGCCATAGTAAGGGCTGCAACTAAACTCAGAGGGAACAGGGAAGTCTGAGCAAGGCGGTAGATGATGCCAGATTCCCTGCTATTGCGAATAAAAAAGTGCCAGGATGGGTCCCTGCGAGGCCTGGCTCCACGACACCACTGCTAACATTCTTGGCATTTGTTTATAGTAGCCTCCATCATGGGCTTGTTTTTTTGTAGCTATATCTTACACACATGCACAGCTTTGTTTGGATACATGTTCAGCTTTTTATAGTAATAGCAAAATCCCTCTTTGGGAACAGTCCTGATCACAGGCCTTGTACTGGTAGTTGGGTGTAACTTTTTCCTCCTCTTGGATTTCTCTGCTCTACACACCCTTCCTTTTTGGCACCCGTGTGGGTTAAAGCTTCCCATTTCGAAAATGTTTGGAGGCCCTTCCCCATTGCAGTCTGGGACAATAAGCGATGGCATTTTAGATAATGAGGCGTAGAGCGAGAGAAGCTCTTTTCTACCACCATCCAACAAGAGGAGATGTGGCCCTTTGAGGGGGGAAATATGGATGATAATATTAACAGACTGGGGTGAGCGATATACATTGGTTGAGTGAAAACTCAATACATGCCTCCTAATTTGTGCCCTGTTCTGGCTGCCATCTCTTCTTCCATTTTAGTCCATGCCTTTCCTCACACCAATGACATTTTCTTTCCCTTGACATCTAAAACAGCACTGGGAGATGAAATGGTTAGCCCAAACGTGTGAATACAGTTACTGCTGATGAAGCCTTTCTAAAACTCATTTGTTATACATTCTGTCAAGGCAATCTGTGGATCAGATGTTTTAGTTTCAAATTTTTAGTTTTCACATTTAAGAAGGTGAAGTTGAAAAATAAAAGCTTCTGTTGCATGAGGAAGGGGGCAAACTGAGCATGCAAATTTAACCCTAACATATGAGGGGGGGAAATGGATGGATGATGGATTATTACGTTTATTTCCCACCTCTTCTCCAAGGAATTCAAGGTGCTGTACATGGTCCTTCCTCCCCCTCCATTTTATCCTCACAGGAACCTTGTGAGGTAGGTGAGGTTAAAAGATAGAGGCAGGACTAAATTCACCCAGTGAGATAATAGATGAGTGGGGATTTGAACCTGAATCACCAGAGTCCTAGTCTGATACTCTAACCACTACACCACACTTGCTGGCAAACAAGGAAAATGGTAGAGATTTTTGTTACCCATTGGTTTCAGAAGGCATCAACATTAATATTAGGAATGGGAAGTGGCTTCTTAAGGATTGATACCACTCGATAAATGGGATAAAAACAACAATAGAGTGCCTTTAAAGCAGAGGCTGAAAGCGTTGCAGACTGATCCCTTGCATGTTTACACAGAAGTAAGTGTCACTGTATTCTATGGGGCTTGCTCCTTAGTTAAGTGCCATTAGGATTGCATCTTTAATGAAAGCTATAGGGTGTAATACTATAGACACTCACCTGGGACTAAGTCCATATGGACTTACTTCTGATTAGACATGAATGGGATTGCACTGTTGATTAATTATGGGGCCAATGTGCATCAAGAGAGGAGGACAAAAACTGAATCTTTGTGCCTGATACTTGAAAAACAAAAAGGACCATATGTGTGGTTAGCTACTCCCAGATGAAACAGCTCCCTGTAGCCGGAATGTCCACTCACAAAAAGAAATGTTCTTTAAAATAGTATATCAATAACTTTAATAGAGCATTTAGAAGAAAGGGCTTCTGGTGTGTCAAGGGATCGCAGCAACCAAAAATGAAAAGATGATTTGGTGGATTTATAAAAAGGCAGTTATAAACTGGGCAAAGTTCTAAAAATTATGCAGGGAAATGTTACTCTTGGGTCCTGCAATGATGCTATTGGGATGAACTGGAGGTGACGTAGCAGTCAAAGACCTGGCACCTGCACATAATCAACAGTGGCCAAACTTATCTTGGCAAGGACCTGGGTAAAAAGAATGCAAGAATCACTTTTGTAGCTCCAAAAAAGTTGAAGTGTTATGGACCCAGCAAAGCTAAACAACTGTTATCTTTTTTAAAATAAAATAAACCTCAAGCAAAGGCCTTCAAGGGAACTAGAAACTTTGTATTGATTATTGGTGTGCAAACACTATGGGAGAATGTGAAGTACGGATCCAAATACTTCTACATTGGAATATGGTTCACTTTTGTGAAACTCTGACACTTCATAGCTTCAGAGAAACAGCAAGGGATTGTTTTTAGAAGAAAAAAGAAGTTGATGAAGATTAAGAAGCTTTGTTGCAAAACTATGATAGTAAAACGATAACTTTTCCAAAAGCACACTGCAAATCAGAAACTGGGCATTAACCTGATGCCTTCATGTCAAAAATGGTAGATTGCTTTTTCACTCTTTCTATGTATATTTGAACATTTATTTATTTATTTAAGTTTTTCTAAACAGCCTTTCTGAAATTCACCAAGGCAGTTATGTAAAAATAAAATAGTTATCAGGGGAAAACATAATAAAACAACAAAAGCAACATTAAGAACCATACATGTTTATCCCTTTTCTTCTTCACTGTGTAATCCCCAATTGTGGACTTGTCTGTTATGACTTAACATATTTAAACTCTGTTTTGGTTAGATGCCCAGGTGAAAGCAGAAGAAGAAGCTAAAATAGTGGCTGGACTGCCCTCTGTAGGGTATTTGTGACTCATTTAGCCAGGATTCACATTGCTGGAAAGTCCTGGGGAAAGTATATGACTTAATAGTAGTGTAACATGCCAATTACAATGGGTGTTGCCTCTGAATATCAAAATTCTCCCCCTAATCCTCCATCTCCCTTGTGGCTAAGTTATTGTAGAACTGTAGCATGTGTCTTTTGTTATGACTATGCTGCCAAATACTGGATGGGGTGGGTGGGGGAGTTTAACAGAATTCATATTCGGAACTGGCTCCTTATTCCATTTTGATACAAATTTACATCCAAGTTCCTACAGAACAGCAGTTTGAACGCAGGCTTTACATGAGAGAACACGGAAACTCATCAGCCAGCCCGTAACAGCATGTTTACTGTTCACCGATGGACAGCGTAATGTAGGTTTTTAGCTCTTTGTGGGGGAAGGGTGGGGTAAAAATCAATTAATCTGTCAAAGACAGGGGAGAAATTGCATTTGTCTGATCTCCAAATGATGTTGAACAATGCTCACAAATTGGGAGATCAGGATTTCCTACTCTAACTGGACAAAAGTAAAATTTTGCACATTCTCCAACATCCCTTGGAGCAATGTGCACATTTTCCTGTATGGGCATACGGTGGTAGCATAAAATGAGTGGCTTTGTCGGAATGTGTTCACAGTTGCCGTATGCAATTCGACTCACAACACAACTAAAAATGTGTACCCTGGAGATCTGTGCTATATATATATATTTCTGCAGCAGTCCATACGTCCTAGTGTCAATAAATAACTGAACCTAAAGAGCCATCGTGTGCAAAATGTTAATTGAAACCAGTACAGAAATCCCTGTTTGTTTAGAAAGTGATTTTTAAGCGGGCAGTGGTGGGGTTTTTTTGGTCTTATTCTTGGTGAATGCAGGGCTAAATATCTAATCTTCTGCAGAACACAACCCCATTTCCTGCTTTCTGAAATGCTGGAAGCTGCTCAGCTCTTTTATATACTTTGCCGTCGTTTGCTGCTTAGTTTAACAAAGCTTTCCTCAAAGAGATAAAGCCAAACAGCGCCCTCTTATGTCCATTCTATCTCTTTGGCATTTGTTCCAACCCCAAGGAAGTGGACTGATGAGAAAGAATTATGCTTTGGAAGTTGAGTGGATGTCATTCAGCTTCGTGTTAAATAGATACAATGGCTTAAGTACTGATGGCTTAATGGGATACACAGAGACACATACGCATATTCTACTGATATAACAATTAATTACTGTTTTTCATTAGAAAGCTGGGAGAGATGGAAATGGCACCATTGCTGAGGCAAATAATTTGAATCTGGGAAGATGGGAATTCACAAATTACTTAAATCGGTGACTCTAGCAGAAGTAGTGCACCAATTTCCCAGACAGACCCATCCCACAAAAATTAATACGTGTGTGTGTATGAGAGGGTATCAGTAGCAGTAATCTTTGATCTAGATTTTTTTTTTACCTGTATAATTCTGTAGAAGAAAATGGAGCTGTAGCTAAAGATTGTGATATTGAATTGGCTGTGTTTGAACTTAATAATAAAAATTGGGCTTAATAATAAGCAAAGTTATGTACTGGTCTTGTGCCAATGCTCACAACGGCATCTTACCCTTCTTGGTATGATGCAGTTAACCTTGGAAGTCCTCCATTAACCAAAGTTTGTTATGTAAGCTACGAAACTGATTACCAGTTTTGGAACAAGCCAAGATCTTAAACAATGGTTTGGTTAAAACTCTAGCTTGTACTGAATTGTGTAACCATGGTTTCTTGGTTCAGATGTAACACAACACTATGGTTAATTGAAGGCTTCCTGGCATATCACCACACACTGGGGAGGGGAGGGGCAGTGCAAGTACAGAGCAAGCGGGCAAAAGGCATATCTTGATTTATTAAGCCAACATATGATCATCCAAATAAAGTCATATTGTTAATTTGGCATGAGTCCCATGGTACCACAAGACTCTTTATATTCAACAAGGTATCCTTGTAGAGTTTGAGCAGTATATAATTCATAAAATACTTCCTTTTACTTCTGAAAGAACATGTAATCAACTTGGTCTGTAGCATTATGTGTGAAAGTGTTGTGCAAAACATTGCACTGCAGATACCCCTTGGATTGCAACGTCTCCCATTTTCAAAAGTCAGCATTGTCGCTTTCTGAATTTTCCACTGCTAAATAAATTTCCCCTATTTAATAAAAAACTAAACAAAACCAAACAGCTGTAGTGAAATGACAATTAAAATGTATTAAGTTGCTTTCAGATGTGGAATGGTGGCTGCTTTCACAGGAAACCTGTTTGATTCTATATTTTGAAGTAACAAGGGAAGTATAGCTGTTTTCAGTGGCTTGTGTAAAAACACTGTTTGAAGCCTTGGCTTTCCACGTGAATTTTAAAGTATGTGATGTTATACTTTGGCTTAACATTATCTGGCTTACATGTGTGACAACTTGGAGCAAATGTGTGTGTTTGGTTAAAAAGTTATCCCACTCATGTGATTGGATTAGTTCCATTGTTTGCAGCTCATCTCTTACAACAAGACAGATAGCGAATAATGGCAGTACAATGGTAGAACTTAAGTCTTAAGCTACAGTAAACAAAAGCTGAGTAGTAATGTTGACTGGGAACAGATTGCTCTGCATTTGTCAAACAACAAATACAAGATTGCAATCTTGGAGGTTAACTAATCTCTCTCTCTCTCTCTCTCTCTCTCTCTCTCTCTCTCTCTCTCTCTCTCTCTCTCTCTCTCTCTCTCATGCACACACACACAAACACACCACTTCCATACTCATGATCTGTACAATGGTTTAGAATCCTCACTACTATGATGAAAAGTACACCTATCTTTCCATCTTGTATCGGACAGAATGGCTAACAGACCAGCTCATCCATGTTAGTTTACCAATAAAGATTAATTTGATTCTATTTTAATGTCCCTTGAGGATTCATTCCACCTCTTATAAGGTTTGGGATAAACTTCGTATAATCCTGGGGATCCACTTCCCATATTATGGCTGCTTTCTCAAATGTATCAAAGAAAATTTGAGGATCTAAAAAGTCTCATTTGCCTGCTGCACTCGAGGATTCTCTGTGAGACAGTTCATCCCTTTGGGGCCTATTGGCTGAACGGGGCAGAAGCAACGTTTGTCAAAACAAGCTAAAGTATTGTTAGGACCATTAGCTTGTAACTGGCTGGACTTAGTCCTGAAATCTGTTATCGGCACTAGGGCCCAGCTGTGAAACATGATGGAACAGCAATAAAGATGGACTTTGTGCATGGGTAGAACCCATTTTCCTTCTGATAACATTTCTATAAACTGATCCTCCTACCCAGGCAGATTAGGCTGGAGGAAATGCTTCTAATTCTGGGGTGATAACCTAGCCAGGCTGGAGACATGATGCCTCTCTTTAAAAGAAAAGTGCTGCTTGTGAGAACAAATGTTCATTTATTTGAAGCAGTTTTATCCTGCTCTTTAGCTGAAAAGGCTCCCAGAGTAGTGTATATACATACAGAGTGGCTAAAACAAGATAATCCTTGCCTGCAAGTTTACAATAAAAAAGTCACAACCCAAAAGGAAGAGACAGAAGAAGGGATGGGGGAAAGCAAACTCAGAGCATCATCACACGGGGAAATTGTGTTTGCTTACCATCGCTTCTCTGCCCATGTGTTTGTCCCTCATTACTTCCTCTTTTGAAAGAGGAGGTAAACAACCTGCACATGGCCCGGTGCATCTGGTCACCATACATATGCTGTCAAATGCCTGGGAGCAGAAGCAAGACTGAACCTGGCACTGAAAGGATGATCGTGTTTTACCAGCAGACCTTACTGGGAAAGCATTCTGTAATTGGGGGGGGGGGGTGTGAACCACCAGAAAGGCCCTCTCCCTTCTTTCCAGCATCTGAACCTTCTTGGTGGTGGAACTTTGGGAGGCCCTCAAATGATGATCATAGTGTATGGGTAAGTTCCTACCATGAAAGGTCCTCTGTCAGGTATTTCAGTCCTGAGCTGGGTAAGGCTTTATAGGTCAAAAATTAGGGGTGTGCACGGACCCCCCGCTCTGCTTCTCTTCCAGATCTGCGATTTGCAGATCGGGCCACTTTGCTCCGCCCCCGCTCCGCCCATGTCCGCTCCGCTCCACTGCGGAGCTCCGGATCCGGATCGGAGCTCCGTTTCCCCCCCCATAGGCTTGCATTAAGATAAAAAAGTATACAACTTTTTTTCTGTGAAAGTTAGAAACCTCAAGTTTGGCACCATGACACCTCATGGAGGTATACACACGCGCGCCAAGACTCAAGGCAATCCCATCATCCCCTGATTTTGGGGGAATTTATGAAAATCGGGCACCCCATTCACACCCTTTTCGATAGCTCCGTCAATGTGCACGTTAAAAACCTCAAACTCGCCACCATGATAGCTTATCCAGGGATACACATGCATGCCCAGACTCAAGGCAGTCCCATCATCCCCTGATTTTTGAGGAATTTATGAAAATCGGGCACCCCATTCACACCCCTTTTGATAGCTCCGTCAATGTGCACATTAAAAATCTCAAACTCACCACCATGATAGCTTATCCAGTTATACACGTGCACGCCCAGACTCAAGGCAGTCCCATCATCCCCTGATTTTTGAGGAATTTATGAAAATCGGGCACCCCATTCACACCCCTTTTGATAGCTCCGTCAATGTGCACGTTAAAAACCTCAAACTGGCCACCATGATAGCTTATCCAGGGATACACACACACACACCCAGACTCAAGGCAGTCTCATCATCCCCTGATTTTTGAGGAATTTATGAAAATTGGGCACCCCATTCACACCCCTTTCGATAGCTCCGTCAATGTGCACGTTAGAAACCTCAAACTCGGCACCGTGATAGCTTATCCAGGGATACACATGCATGCCCAGACTCAAGGCAGTCCCATCATCCCCTGATTTTTGGGGAATTTATGAAAATCGGGCACCCCATTTGCAGACGTGGACTGTTCTCTGACATTTGGACAGATAAAAAAAAGGGAAGTGAGCACACTCACAGATGCCATCTAGACCCACAATCATGCCAAGGTACAAGGCAATCCCATCATCCCCTGTTTTTTGGCGGGGCTTAAACCTGCAGACATCTCAATGGGGCCATTTCAAAGGAAATCCCAACATGCCTTGAATTGGGGAGTAGAGATAAACCTATGAATCTTCTTCCACACTTGAAAAATGGATTTGGAACTTCCAAAAGTCTAATTGAGCGCAGGAAGGACTTCTCCCCTGAGTCAAAGCCAGACACACACAACATCCCTGCGAGGCGGGCAGGGGAGGAGGGAGGGAAGGCAGGCAGGCAGCAGACATTTCTGGGGGCATAAGGAAGTGAGCCAAGGATAAGCCAGTAATGCATATAAAATGGAATAAATAAATAAATAAATAATAAACGAAGGAGTGGTGGAATTAAAAGCAGCAGTGTTGCTGAATAAACAACAAGAAGAACTTTTTTAAAAAGGCTATATCTGTCTTTTACCAGTAATAGGGGGACGTGCCCAGGGAAGGGGGAAGCAGCTGCCAATTTCACTGGTCCTAGTGACCAGTCTTTTAAGAAGCAACGCTGTCAGTTCAACTCATGAAAGCCATTGCTCCAGCTCTACTAAGGAGTAAAGCTCTCACTTCAACTCATGATAGGCATTGCTTTACTCTCTTTGGAGGGCTCTGATAGCCCTCCAAGTACAGGAGAGAGTGGGGGCACGTCCACTTGGCATGCCCTAGGGGAGCTCATCCCCTTGCACCACATCTTTTCAGTTGTTCCCCAAGGTTAGGGTGGGTAGCAGTGCTCTCTTATTATTGGCTTAGTATATGATTTCAGGTTGTGTTTGTGCATTTGGTGGGGCTACTGTTTTAAAAAACACTGGGAAAAGTCTGTTCAGACTAAGAAAGAGAAGTTCCCAGAATCCCAAGTTACCCATTTTGCCTATCCCCTCCTCCAACTTTGGGATCATGTGATCATGACTGGGAGTTGACTCTGCCCCTCAGCAATCGAAACAGGTAACCTTTTTCCCGCCTTTACCCTACTTTTAAAAAAATTCTAGCATGCGAACCGCACCACGCAGAGAGCTGAGAGTAGTCTCAAAATGACTCCCATCCACGACTCTCTAAGCACAAAAATTTTCAGAAAGATAGCTTCAAAAACAACACAGTTATCCCCATTTCTTTTCCACAATGCAATCCTATGGGCGAAATGTTTCAAAATGGCGATCGGATCGGTCCACGAAAAGAGAAGCGCTCCACGTATGGCCGCTTCTATTTGCCATGCTTCTACGGGTCCCCGGTCTGCTTCTACTCTGCCTCTGGGCAAGGCGGAGAAGGCCAATTCGCTCCTGCTTCTACGCTTCTAATCAGAGCGGAGCACATGCCTATCAAAAATTGCATCTTGAATTGGGCTCGGAAACTTACAGGCAGCCAGTACAAGCAGGTCAGAATTGGGGCTATATGTTCAGACCTTCTGGCCATCTGAATCAATCAGACCACAAGATTTGGCATAATCAACAGCTTCCGAACCATCTTCAAGGGAAGCCCTACCTAGATTGCACTGCAGTAATCTATCTTGTAGTTACTGGAGCATAGACTTCTGAGTCCGGGTTATCCCTGTCCAGATAGGAGCAAATCCAATAGGCAAGTGCAGGGCAAATCCAATTAAGCAGGGAAATGGTCAAGCACAGTATGACATACACATCCTATTAAATAAGAAGTGGTAGAATTAAATTTCAGTGCAGAGGTCAAAGCCAGCACAGTGAATTAGGCCTGGAACCACACAGCTAATCACTGGTATAATGTGATTACTACAATTGACACATGAGATCAGTTGAGTGGAGGCATTTTGTATAAGTTGTTGTCTGCATGGGCAGTAACACATAGACCTCACAACAATAGTCTAGCCACACAGACACTAAGTCACCACAACTAGAAAAATGCCTTCCAAGACCAATATTATGAAATGCTTTCTCTGAGTCAAAGGTGAAGATGGTGTAACTGGACTTATTTATGTTTCCCAAACATTGTACTACAGGTGCCCCTCCCCCTTTTAGACCGGATGTCCCACCCTAGGCAGAAGTCCTGCCGCCTGAAGTCTCGCCTCCGGAATGTGTGGTCACCTGATGGGGATCACATGATGCAGTGGGGTCATGTGACCCCTCTAGGGATGTGTCAGGCCACCTTTGACCGATAGGAAGGAGTTTTAGAGCCTTACGGGGGTGCAGAAATCCCCCCTAGATTGATATTTCCAACTGGATTGGTCCAACGGGGTCATGTGACCCCTCTAGGGATGCGTCAGGCCACCCTTGATCAATAGGAAGGGGTTTTAGAGCCCTAACCCTTACGGGGATGCAGAAAGCCCCCCTAAATTCCCTCCCTCCTGACCTCCTGTTCCTTGTGTGTCATGTCTTTATTAGACTGTAAGCCTGAGGGCAGGAACTGTCTTTTTTGCTAAGTGTAAGCCGCTCTGAGAGCCTTTTTTGGCTGAGGAGCGGGGTATAAATATGATAAATAAATAAATAAATAGATATTTCCAACCGGATTGGTCCAACAGGGTCATGTGACCCCTCTAGGGATGCGCCAGGCCACCCTGGACCAATAGGAAGTGGTTTTAGAGCCCTAACCCATATGGCTGGGTTTTTGAAATCCCCTAGATTGGTATTTTGATCCGGATTGGCTCTGTAGGGCACACGTGGCCCTGTAAGGCCACCCCCCTTCGCTCTAGGTGGTGTTCTACAAGTATAGAAGGGACCCCCTCCCTTTTGCCTGCCCAGACACGTTTCCTGCATAGAGAAGATGGGGAATCCGACCCCCTCCACTGGCTCTTCAGCAGCTCCTCCACAGACACCCTTGAGGATTCAAACCAGAAAGAAAGGGGTAATTCGGGCTTCCTCATATCTGCCAGAAGACAGAAAAATTACACAACCGTCTTAGAATATTATAAATAATAGTTCTGATGCAACAATGAGTAAACCCTCATCTATTCTTCATGTGGGGTTTTCTTATCCACTGGCACCCTTGTATCTTCAGTCCCGAAAGACGGGGGTGATTCAGGCTTCCTCATATCTGCCAATAGGGAGCTTATCATCAGCTGTGTACCCATCAGGCCCAGATTCTATTCCTGAAACCTCACCATGGATCGATTGGAGAATGGATTGTACCGAACAATGGTCTGATACAGAGTGAGATTGTGGTTGTGATCTAAAAAATGTGCTCCTAAAGACGGAGAGGCTCATTGTGAACCCGGATGAAACTGTGGATGGCAGGAGCCTTATGAAATTAGTTCTACCATCTGAAGAGAAAATGGAGCTGGGAGATCCTGATACATACCCGTGTCTGGAAGAGCCGATGGAGGTTATGGTAGAGAAGGGCACCCCGTCGGTGAGTATTTTTATATATTAAATTTGTTCTTAGTAGTTTAGTCTTGATTACTAAAACCCCCTATATTTTGTTTTACACAGGTCTATGGTGCTTTTGAGAAATCGAACATTGACACTCCACGAACAGTCAATATTTCCTGCATATCATGTATTTCCCCAGACCTGGACATTGAAAAATAAAATTTTCTGATGATGAGTTAATAAAAACAGTTTGTTGTAAACTTACGTTTCCATTCTTGTGTTAACCTACAATATGGCCAATCATGAAGAAATCCTAAGGAATATTTATTATACCCCCGGACATGTAGGGGGCTTGGGTGGTGTGAACTCCCTATTTCAGGAGGCAAAAAAACAGAGCAAAGACCTGAGCAGAAGAGATGTTAGCAGATGGCTGTCAGATGAGGATGCTTACACCCTGCATAAACCAGTCAGGATCCATTTTAAAAGAAATAGGACAATTGTGTCTGAAGTGGATGCTCAATGGCAGGCCAATCTAGTCAATATGCAGCAATTTTCTAAATATAACAAGGGCTACAAGTACATTTTAACGGTGATAGATATTTTGTCTAAATATGCTTGGGCACAGGTTCTAAAAGACAAGACACGTAGGCAGGTGTCCGGCGCTTTTAAAGCTATTTAAAGCTTTTAAAGCTATTTTCACACGCGATGGAAGAGTTCCTGTCAAAATACAGATGGGCAAAGGTCGTGAGTTCCTAAACAAGAATGTGAATCGCTTATTCAAGAAACATGGAGTACACCACTTTCTTACCAATAACAAAGTCAAAGCAGGGATTGTGGAGAGGTTCAATAGGACTTTAAAAACAAAAATGTGGAGGTATTTCACAGCTAACAACACATAAACATATATAGATGTGTTACCCCAATTCCTAAAAAGTTATAACCATAGCTTTCACAGAACTATCAAAACTAGACCCGTTGATGTTAATAAGTCTAACTCCTTGGCTGTTTGGAGAACAGTTTATGTTCACGATATAGAGAGAATTGCAGAGTTGCCTCTTTTTTGAAAAAAAGTGTGAACCTTGATGAAACCCCTTCCTATTGGTCGAGGGTGGCCTGATGCATCCCTAGAGGGGTCACACGACCCCGTTGGACCAATTTGGTTGGAAATATCAATCTAGGGGGGATTTCTGCACTCCCATAAGGGTTAGGGTTCTAAAACCCCTTCCTATTGGTCGAGGGTGGCCTGACACATCCCTAGAGGGGTCACATGACCCCACTGGGTCATGTGATCCCCATCAGGTGACCACTCTTTCCGGAGGCGGGACTTCCAGCAGCGGGACTTCCGCCTAGGGTGGGACATCCAGTCCCTACTGAGCCCCATGGAACCACGGGCTCAACTGGAGACGCTGACGGACCGCGGACGGAGGTAGGTAAGGGAGAGGAGGGCGGGGGGGTTACCGGGCCCTGCTGCCGTCGCTGCATGGGCGTCGATGGCGGCAGGGCCCGGTAACCTCCCCTATGGGGGGGGACCGGAGCTCCGATCCGGATCCGGAGCTCCGAGCGGAGCGGAGTGGGCACAGGCGGAGTGGGGGCGGGGCGGAGCGGGCCGATCCAAAAATGGCAGATCTTAAAGTGAAGAGGAGTGGGGGGTCTGTGCACACCCCTATATAGAATAGTGCTGACAGATTCTATCTACTCACACATAAAAGTGAAAACTTTCCCAGTGACAACAAAAATGGCATTTTATTTTTTGAATTTTACCATTTTTATTATTTTCTACTGAAAAAGATGAAACAAAACTTCACAAACTTAACAAACAATACAATACAGTACAACTTATAAAAGCACACATACAAAACATATAAGGCCATATTCCATTTAAGGCATTCTTCATGGCAGACATATGGGCTATCTGTTCTTACTAGTTAGTTCCCTAAATACCGTAACTTTATATCATTCTTACTTCACTTTAGCCAGCACAGTATTGTGTATTAAGACCACAGATTATATGTGAAATCCACAAACATATAAATCATTTTTTCCAACTCTTGCAAATATTCTATCAGAAGTTTCCAGTCCAATACAAACGAGGTTGTTGATTTTTCTCTTACTAGCACTGTAAATTTAGCCATCTCCGCCAACTCCAAAACCTTCAGCAGTCATTCCTCCATTGAAGGCACTTGTGTGTTTTTCCAGTATTGTGCGTAGAGGAGTCTAGCAGCTGCTGTCATGTACAAAACCAGCATTCCTCCATTTTATTTAAGTTGATCGTCCATAAGTCCCAACAAGAATGATTCTGGTTTCATTTGCAGATTTGTCTTTAATATTTTTTGCATTAACAAATAGATCTGGGTCCTTTCTTCTTGCCCTGTTTTATGTATAGGTGACTGTTTGCTTTTCATGTATGAGGTGCAGCATAAATATTTATTTTTCCATGAGTACCTGGATTGGGCAATTGATACATGTACACAATAAGGAAGTCAAGGTTTATCTCCTGCACAGATAAACATGGGCCTTAAACTTAGTGGGAGAGTGGAGAGATGGGAGGTGTATTCAGGAAGGAGACAGCTTTTTCCAAAAACTAATTTTCATAGTTATTTGAAACTGAGACCTTGTGTATTTCAGTTTTCACAGCTGAATAACAAGCTTATTGTCTTGTGTAAGCTTTGGGAACTGTGCAGCTGTGTCATGAATGATAACATAAATACAGGTAGCCATAAAAATGGACTTGCCTTAGCCATCATTCCCACAGAAATAACCTTTTGTGTCAGGTTTAGATAAAATGTCAGTATTGTTCTATTGATACATTTGGATATTCTTTCCTTTTTTCAGTCTATATCCTGCTCTTTACGAATATGTGTAAAGTACAAATCTGTAGTATCTTTGGGAAACAAACGTATTTTGCCAGGCATAAGGATTAGTCATTGGATACTAAACACCCTTCTGAATGCCTAACAGCAAGCAGTCCCATCTGACTAAACAGACTTTGTACTCTGACTTTGAACTTAATGGCAGTTGGCAGATGGAAAAGTGTGGGAATATGGTCTCCAAAGGTGAGGCCTACAACTGCTGTCAGGACCTGGTGGGCATGTTTTTGCTCAGCACCTCGCCAATCACTGTTTACTACATGGAAGGTTCCAGACACATTGCACATGTTTCACAATGTTCCATTGCTCAATTCAGATTTATGCTTTTCATGTTTAGCTGTCTTTCCACTGTCTGTAGCAATTTAAATTGAAATAAAAACTAAATAAACAGCATGGACTGTGGTTGATGCTGTGGGAGTTGGTGACTTCATGTAAAATATTCAGAGTAGAATGGTTTTGAAATCTGATGGGGGATGTAAACACACACACACACACACACACACACACACATATATATATATATATATATATATATATATATATATATGGGACAGATCTTTTGAAGAGCAGAATCCATGTCTACCATAAACATATTCCACATCAGACAAAATCTGATGAGAAGTCCCCACATGAGAATGGTTGGGATAATAAATTGTGGGTGAGGCAACCAAGACGGCCCTTAAACCCCGATTTCCCAGATCATTCTTGACCAAAGAATGTTGATAGGGCTGTCTTATCACTTTGTGTCATCACCTCCAGTCCTCTCTTTCCTCATAAACAGCTTCTGAAAGGTTTATAGGATCTTCGGCCTAGTCATTGTTGCTCCTTCTTTTATCCTTTGCCAGAAGACCCTTGTCAAAATAGTTCTGCTTCTCCAGTTGCCTTGGCTTGGTTTATTTTACACTGATAGGGCAGGGGCATTTGAACAAAGCAGTTAGCGGTGCAGGCGGACATGCTGCCTGCTGCTGAAATCTGAAACAGAACGTCTGCTAAGCAATAGCACAGCCAAGAATTCTTGCTGATAAAGTACCACTTGATCGTTCTGCTTTGCTGCAGCCTCTTACAGGATGTTCCCCCTCAGATGAAGGCAAATTCTTTGGGCCATTTCTACAATGGGCAATGCCTTGCATGGGTCTGAAATGCACTAACATTCATTTTCTCTGTCACTCTCCTTCACCCAGTATTATTTTTCTATGAAATGTGCTCAGAACTAGGGCTGAAATCTTTACCCAATTAGACTAGCCAATTAATCAATAAATGAAATGCTTTTTTTATAAATTAAAAACTTGCCATGCAATTAATCAGGCAGGATTTTTAAAGCCCCCAATTTTGGGGGGGGGAAAATATTTTAGTACTTGCAAATGCCATGCTATATACCCACTTACTCCCAGGTAAGTGGGTATATAGGGTAGCTACCTTAATTGACCGAAACTCATATAATCAATGGACAAAGATTTATTTTATTGAGTAACAGCCTCACTTGATTACAAGATGGCAGGCAAAACCCTCTACAAATTTATCTACTTCCTTTTAAAGTATAATTCAGTGCAAATTGTAAATAACTACATCTGCCACATGAATTGCAAACCATTCGGTCCTCCAGTGGTGGCATGAGGAATCTTGCCACTGTTCCCCAACGTGACACCTGACACTTTTCTGGTGTTGATTATATTTGCAAATTTTCTCTGGCGCATGCAAAGCTGCCAACGGAGCTCATGGTTCCTAAACTCTGTTCTAGTGGAACAACTGTCCTGACACTTAAGCACAGTAATGAAAGCTGACATGTTTAGAGAAATCTGGTGGACTTGGAGTGGCTGATGATGAATGTTGCTGTAACCGAAATTGACAGCTTGTTTCATTATTAACCATTAGTTTGCCCGAGGGAAAAGGAAGCGGCTATATTATAATTTCGCAGTAAAAACAGTAGTCTTTGACTTAACAGAACAAAGTACACAGTTCTTTCCCCAAGAACTCATGAAAGCAAAATGTTGTGCAGGCATGCTTGTTAACAAAATGAGATTGTTTATCAGCCTGGTAGATTCAGTTAGCAGCTGATTCAGCCCAGTCCTTAAGAGTTGCATGAATCTTCATTTGACTTCAGAAGATGCTTTGTCTTGAATAATGGATGGATGCAGTTCACAGAGTCTCTGGAAGTTCAGTCACACATCTCTCTCTTTCTCTCTCTGTTCCTCTATAAAGCCATAGCAGTTGTGTTTCTTATTAATCGTATGATTGTATCCTTTCGTCCATGTCATTTGTGTATTTCCTCCCCTTCCTTAAAGAATTTTACCATCTTATATAAGGATGCCAAGCCAGCTGGATGTTTGTATATTGTGGATAATTTCTTAGTTGCTGAATGAATACTGTCTATATATGATGTCCCCAAAGAGCCAATAGCAATACAGTTGCTTGGGCTAGTTTGCATGCCAGAGCTCATCAATCAATGATAGTGAAGAAAAGCCCCCAATGGATGGTGCACACACTATTCAGCTCCTGGCCAGTTCCTTTGCTTGCCCAGTATCCTGTTACCAAGCTGGACATGTCAGATTTGTTTGGGCTACAGTCTTCTTCCTTGAGAATCTCAACGAGTAGTGATGGGTGAACTTCTACCGAGCGAATTCAGTATTTTCTTAGAAAATAAAAATTTGGTCATGTGAGCTCGAACAAGAGTTCTCTTTTAATATGAAATCTTGTTCTACCTATACAAGTTTGGTGCATGCACAATATCAAGGTGCATCTTGGGAACTGCAGTTTGGAATTGTGTATTGATACATGAAGTCATGAGTCAGCATTTGTTGGCAAATGTAGTTCAATGTATGCAAGTGTAAAGTGATGCACATTGGGGCAAAAATATATATCCCAATTTCAAGTATGAGCTAGTGAGATCTGAGGTAGCAGTGACTGACCAAGAAAGAGACTTTGGGGTTGTGGTGGACAGCTCAATGCCAACCTAGTGTGCAGCTGCTGTAAAAAGTCAACTTCCATGTTAGATATGAAAGGGATTGGAAAATAAGACTGACAAGATCATACTGCCCTTACACAAACCTATGGTGCGACCACACTTAGAATGCTGTTTACAGTTCTGGTCACTGCACTTAGAAAAGAATATTGTACAGTTGGGAAAAGTGCAGAAAGGGGCAACTAAAATGATTAAGGGGCTGGAGCATCTCCCCTATGAGGGAAGGTTACATCAACTGAGAGGAAAAAATGGGAAGGGGAGACATGACAGAGGTATACAAAATTATGCATGGTGTGGAGAATGTGGATAGAGAAGCATTTTCCCCCTCTCTCAAAATACTAGAACCTGGGGTCATCCCATGAAGTTGATGGTGGGAGATTCAGAACAGAGAACAAGTACTTCATCCCACAGCACATAGTTAAACAATGGAATTTCTGATTCATTGTTTTTATGTGGCCTGCCTGCATAATGATGTTATGTGATGTTTACTCACCACCCCCAACTGCTGGTATGAAGATGGACCCACAGAGTCCCCCACCCCCTCAGGGTAGAGCTGCGGCAGCAGTGATGAGGGAAGCAGCTATGAAGTTGCTTCAAGTAAGTTTTTGGGCGGGGTCTAGGTGGGAGGACAACTGAAAATTTAGAAGATGGGGTACCTGTACATGTTCCAAAGCTTGCAATCAATTCAGAACTTAATAGTGAATTCATAATATATTGATCCAGGCTCGCTACAAAGGTGAGTATTGGACAAATTTCCAACAACAAAGCGCTGAATTACAAAATCTGGTGACATCACGATCAACGAAAGACTTTTTACAACTTCCTCATAAGCATCAGGCCCACATACCATGAAAATTCTTGCTTTTGGTAGGAGGCATGCTTAAAAGTAATGCACCAGCTGCTATGCATTGGGTCCAGTAACCACAACTACCACCCTTTCCCTGTCTTCCTGTTGCTGACTTGGCAACTAGGACTGGATCCACATTCTTAAAGTCACCTGCAGATGCTCTCTAGCAGTTTTCCTCCACGTTCCCTGGAAAACTGAGGTGTAATGGCACCTACGCTATATTCTTTTAGATGCCCAGGTGAAGACCTTTTTATTTTCTCAGCATTTTAACACTCTAGCAATTTAATTTTAACTTTGCTGTTTTAATTTTGTATTTTAAATCTGTATTAATTTCTGCATTGCTGCTTGATTTTATCCTGGCTGTGTTTTTATATTGTATTTTATATTATGCTTTTATACTGTTTGTTTTATATTTCAAACGGTTTCTATGGATTTAATTTTTGTAAACCACCCAGAGAGCTTTGGCTATTGGGCAGTATAAAAATGCATTAAATAAATAAATAAATAAATTAGTCAACTAACCATATGACCCCATACATGTTTAACCATAAGTAAATCCTCTTCAGTAATGAGACTTTCTCCCAGGTAAATAGGCAGAGGGTTGGAGCCAAAGTTTCATCTTGGAGCCATCCTTCTTCAAATCCAGGATGTGTCTTCAAGATCACCCCTGGCAGATGGATTGATTTAAATGTTTTAAGCTGCTTGTTATTGGAAAGCATTTCCACGCAGCAAGAGCCCCAAGCTGTGGTCATAACATTTGAGAGTATCAACCACGTAAGGTATAGAGTTCTATCAGCCATGGAAGGAGCTACTTTGTGTCACCTGAACGAGATTTCCCCATAAAATGGAGCTACCCATTATGTTATTTAGAGCATAATTAAGCATATTTTTTTAGAATTAAAATATTTTCCCCTGCTTGAAAATTCATGTATATTTCATGCAAATTATGACTCACCCGCTGCCTGCCAAACTAGAGATTCTTTTTTCTATATAATCTACATAAACACAGTACCTTTTAGCCTAAAGTTTCAACTACTAACCATTTTTTAAGAATGCTCCATCATTTGACACACGGACATAATTTCTCCTCAAAGCTTCTCTCCGCCTTTTTTTAATTTCTCCAAAGTGAGTCCTAGGAAAAAATTCAACACTTACACCCACAAGCCACAAAAAACCCATGCAGGCCTAGCCTGCCTCCGCACGAAACATATGTTCCCAATGTACATACCAAACAGACAGTTGTGTGAAGTGAGATTTTATAGCACCAATAACTGGACTGTGAGGCATGAACTGTGGTTCTCTATTCAGCCCTTACCCCATTCCCTTGATTGGCATGGTCAACGTTGATTTGAGAAGCCAGAGGAGCTTGTTGTTCAGTCCAATAGTACTGCAACTTTGGAAATCCTTTCCCAAAGATGCATGTAGAGCTTGTTCTTAAGGTGTTCGCTCAGAATAGGCTGACACACCTCTGTAACATCCTTGCAAAATCTACATTTTATTTCATCAGCTCAAGTTTTGTTTTGTTTTTTTAAAAAATCTCTAAGGGCCCGTTCAGATGACACTGAGGGCTCTGTGATTAGCACTAACCACATGCCATACGTTCGCACACTGCACTGTTAACCCTGTCTGGTTCTTGGTTTCCTTAACCACACACTAACCACAATGCAGTTAGATGAGCGCCTGAGTCCTCCGAATGCTCCGCCCTGTATCCCATTAGTCCTTGTCCTAAGAGAGCTGACCGTTGCACAATTTAGGCTATTTAGGCCACTCTATCCTGCTAGCTCTATGATTTTGGCCCGTTAACCATAGGAGACACCTTAAGGCAAAGTTAGTGCCGCTAACACTGCTATAGTACAGGGTTAGTGAAGCTGTCCACAATGTGGTTAGCGGATGCAACTGGTTAAGGAAAATGCATGTCAGATGACACTGTTAACCCTGCTGCTTAACCAAAAAGCCTTAAGCATGGTAATTTGAGAAACTGTCTGGGGCACTACCACAAAATGGCTGCCATAGGAGGCATGGCAAAAGACAAGAACCTGCCCAAAAGACCAATACAAGACAGGGCCCCAACACACTAAATAACTCCATTGAACCCACAGTTTTCAGCAGCAACTCAAACCTATTTCTTAGCAACACTTACCACAGGTAAGAAAATGTGTTATTCGTAATTTTTTTTAAGTGGGAAAGTTTGGGCACCATGGTAAGTGCCAAGAAAAGGGTCCAGAGAGACATTGGTGTCCATGGGCACCATGTTACCATCCCTGATATTAATTATTTAAAACACTGTCTAGAATGCATAGCCAAATTATTTTCCATGTTCTTTCCAACCTCAACTGCGTTTCTACATGAGTCAGATAGTGTGGGAGGGGCTCAGTTCTGCCCTTAAATGTCATGTGTGAAGAGAACGTTCAGCTTTTAGGATTCTTGATTTTCAGGCAGTTGGAGAGCCAACTCTAGTTTCCATGCTCTTTTCTCATCCGTTTTTTATTATTGCTATTACTCTGATGATTCATTTGTCATTTTGTGGTGTCTTTCTGTATTTTTTATGACTCTACGTTTTTTTAATTACAAATGGACCTGGCAATTCTTATATTGAAGGAAGTTATAGAAATCTTATAAATAAAATGAGATAGGCACATGCCAGGGTTTATATAAAATCTGGCTTTCATGGAAGAACTGTTCCCCCATGTTCCTTCAAGGGCGGGGTCACCTTCTGTAGGGCCTGGCCTGGTTGGCTGTGGAAGACTAGTAGGGCACTATGGGGAGATGGAAAGCGGTCCTCACTTTCTCTTAACCAGCCTTTCTGGGGGCCCAAACAGACATTACTTTAAATCTGTATCTAGCAGTGATCACATTTTCATTTTTACTTTAGTGTGGGTATAGGAGGGCCAATCCAGATTAGAACCCAAGCATGGGGTTTAGGGGCTTAAACCTTTTCTCTCCTGGCTGTGTGTCCAATCTGGATTAGGGCCCTAGCAACTACAGTAGTGTGTGTGTGTAGCTGTCAAATAAAGTAATGTCTGTTTTGCCCCAAGAGCTGCCACACAGCACTATCCCAGATGGGTTCTCTGCGTTTCTTATCCTCTTAGCCACTTTCATCATTTTGTCTGTTTGCATCCAGCACTGGTCATGTCTCCATATCCCAGACTTACATAGCCTTTCTCTCACTTCCAGCCAACAGAGTTCCTCCCAAAACATAATTTTCATCTACAAAACATTGATGTAAACACCGATACTTTAAGGGAGTGAAGCAAAGCTCTGAGGAAGGGCAGCTGGGAAACAGTAGTTGTAATGTCACAGATTTCCTTCTTCAGGTGGAGATGGAGGTCTGTCTCTGTCTCTGGAGGTCTGTCTCTGGAGGCCTCCTACTTACTGAAGCAGAGTGTTCCACTGTTGCTGCTCCAATGGTGGTACAGGCTGAAAAGGGGCATATTGAGGGTAGATCAGTGGAGGCTTTGAATCCACTAGATCCTAAGCCCCCTTTATTCCCCTGACACACACCCAGATGAAGTGGGGGGTGGGAAAGGGGCTAGCATTGGAATCAGTGGGAGGGGAACAGTTTAAAAGGAAAGACCAGCATTGATCCTCCCCCCAAAAAGGGGGGAAGTAAAAGAACTGCCACTCCCATTTTGTAGCTTGGTCAACATTAGCCCAGCAGTGTTTAGGAAGTTGTCCCTCCATCCCAGACAATCCTTTCTCTGCCCCATTTAGGATTGCACTGCAAAATAGGATATCTGTAGTACAGAATTGTGTGAGCTACAATATTATGATGATGTGCTTGCTTTCTTATGAACTAGACATGCTTCATCCTTTCAGCTGCCTTAATTCACTCAAGTGGCATTTTTTTAAACTTCAAACTAGCAGTTCCTTAATGGACAGTAAGTGGTTCCAGCAATTCCATTAGAAGAGGGTAAATAAGTGGAAGGTTTGCCAAGGACGGCAAAGCCACTGCCACGAAGCCAGCTAGCCGGTTACGTCAAATAGTCCTTTGAAAAGATAAATAAATAAAAGCAGCAAACTCAAGGGCACGGCAAGCTCTCCAAAGTGTTAGCCTCAATAAAGACGGCAGTGTGTGCAGCAACAATGGGTTGAAAGAAAATCCTGTTTCTAAGCTAAAGTCAAATATTGCATTATGGAAAGAAGAGTAAGAAGCCAGCATTCTACATGAATTTATGATATCTGTTAACTGCTTTCAAGGTTAAATGGCAAAGAAAAAATGCATATGTTGTGATTTATTTCCTATTTTAATACTTCAAATAGCATACTTCAAATAGCACCCTCCAACAGGTGAAAATAGGGTAATTCTTCTGTACAAGTATCTGGGTGATACCAAGGGGTGGTTCAGGGGTAGTCATGGTAGATAGGGTGGCCAGGTGTCCTAATTTACAGAGGACAGTCTTCTATTTGAAGGACTATCCTGTCCAATTTATTTATTTATTTATTTATTTACAATATTTATATATACCACTCCCCATTGAAAATTTCAGAGTGGTATACAAGATAAAATAAAATAAGAACAGAATAAAAAACTTTAAAATAGATTTTAAAAGAAGCAAAATTCCAGTTTAATAAAGAGAGCTATGAGAAGGGAGACCCCGCAGCCTTGAAGTTGCCCATCAACACTTACTACCTGGGTAGCAGACTGAGCAGGCGCACGCCTGTGACACATCTACACCAAGCAGGATATAACACTACGAAAGTGGTATGAAAGCAGTATTTGGCATGTGTCAATGGGCCCCAACAGTCATCAGTGCACTTCAATGCCGCTATAAAGTAGTAGTGTAGATCCTGCCCTGGTCGCAACCTTTCCCAGTCTGGTAGAATTGTTGTATTTCCATTTAAATTATAGCCATTTTTCTAAATTAGCATCCATAGTTATAAATTAGCATATGCAAATGTTATGCAAATAGATGTCCTTTTTTGGTCCTCTCTTTTGGTGAAGTCCTAGTGATAGAACAGGGCACAAGAGTTGTGGGGGGTGGGGGACCCTCACTGTTTTGACAGTTTCTCTCTCTCTCTCTCTCTTTAGTCACTATGATGGTGGTGGCACACACACACACACCAAATTGCAGAGTGCTTTAGCTGAATGGGGAAAATTTGACCACGTGTGATTAACTTATCTTCCCCTCAATCCTAAGAGCAGGCTTTGTTGGGTTGTGGGCTTTCAAAACATTTGAGATCCTTTCTGGGTCATAGTAAATGCATCTATGAATAAAACCCCACATGCACCCCTTAATATTTTTTTTAAAAGGTAGACACTCCACTTAATATATGATGGGAAGGGCAAAACTACCATAAAAATCCTACATCAGGCCTAAGAATCCACTTAAGCTACCCTATGCTAAATGTTTTAGCCATCCTCACCAAGACGTCTTACCTAGCCTGCAACCTTCTTAAAAGATCCTGCCTCCGTAGAATATCTTCTGCTTCTGTTGAAGACTCAAAATCTGCTGATTACCATAATCATAATGAGTTATACACACTAAAAGGTTTTTAAGAAGGCTTCCTGAATGCCGTATTAGTTAGGGTAATGTGTTTATTTTTGCTGAGACAAACAAAATCTTAGATGTTAGCATGGCAATTACTGCTTTATTAACAGGCATCATCTTCACAGAGCTTATGTGCTAATAATGTTGTGATTTGTCCTTTCAGTTTTGCACAATGGCACAAGGGCTTTCTCTGTTGTGGCAGCCTGGCTGTGGAACGAGCTCCCCAGAGAGGTCCGCTTGGCACCTACACTGTATTCTTTTCGTCGCCAGCTGAAGACCTTTTTATTTTCTCAGTATTTTAATACCTAATTTAACTTAAATTTAAATTTTGCTGTTTTAATTCTGTATTTTAATCCTATATCAATTTCTGCTGTGTGGTTTTATCCTGGTTGTGCTTTTTATATTGTATTTTGTATATGGGTTTTTAGATTATTGGTTGTTTTATCATGTTCTTCATGGTTTTAATTTTTGTGAACCGCCCAGAGAGCTTCGGCTATTGGGCGGTATAAAAATGTAATAAACAAATAAATAAATAAATAAGCGAGATACAGTATAATGGATCTTGGACTGTTTCATTAAATTGACGCTTGGTTCCCATTGAACAGAATGTTGATTACTTCCTAGTACTCACAGGACAAGTTGGTCTGCCCAATGAAGTATTGCAATGTATCCTCACCTCCTAATAGGAATGTTTCTGTTCAGGGCACCAGCCAGATACCCACTAGCAGACCATTTAATCCCCTAACAGCCATTTTTCCATTTTCTTTTCCAAGTGACACTCAACAATCCTTGGTTACTGAGCATGCCCTGTCCTTAGTGGGGAGATTTGCCTCCTTGGGGTTTTTGTTTGTTTTTTGAGAGTGGGGTTGTTTTATTTATTTATTTATTTATTTATTTATTTATTTATTGTACTTCTGCGGTTCCTCCAGAGGTGCTGATACCTTCCTCTTGTATCTCAATAGCTCTCCTTTGACTCCATTTTCGTCTGCACTTACCACCTGAGTCTGGAATTAGAAGGAGTAATCGAGCTACATATTAAAAGCCCAGAAATCACTGAAAGCGAATAAAGTGGGTTTTCTGGATAATTTTGAATATGATTCTCCCCACCCTACCCAGAAATTTTCTAGTGCCACAGATCAATGGAGATCTTATTTAGAGCAGCATCAGATGAGTGTTTTATAGAATGCTCGTTACTGGCCACTCACAGATGTTTGCGGGTCCTTTTGACATTGAGGTCTGCTTGCTGCACATCTCCCTCTCCTTCTGCTCTCTTTTTTTTCTGTCAAAAAGTAAGACCTGGAAAATCCTTCCCCCCCCTTTTTTTTTTTTTTTACTATAATGAGACCTGTCGTTGCTTGCTTCCTCTTCCTTCCCCATGTGAAGAAAGAAGAAGCTTTTCATCCCTATTGTGGGACAGAAGCAGGAGGCAAAGCAACGGTAGGGGCAAACGATTCCCCCCCACACACATCTGATGAGGCTCTTAGCATGTTTGATTTAATCTAGTAAACAACACAGTGTTACATGTTAATTTTACATGCTATATAAATATCTGAAAATGTTGGACCAAAATGGTTGATTTGGGGGGGGGGGGGACACACTTAGTGAGATGTAAATATTATGTTCAAATTCAAAACTTTTCTTGGAAATATTTTTATTGGAATACTTGTAAATCTATCAAGACATGGTAGCTCAATAGCGTTACATTACATTATTTAGATTAAGAGAAAAAACAGTAAAGGCTCTGAAAACCGAGAACATATTATTAGCATGGCTAAAAAGCCATGTGTATAAATCTATGTGCTTCCTAGGAAGAATCACCTTAAAAAAAGTTAAATATATCTTTGATTTTTGATTTGACTAGTCTGGTTTGTATCAATTCCAGATGCCCAGTTTGACATGTAGCATAGTAATTCATTACGTTACTAATTTTACAAAATAATGTATTTCTCAAACTGGAATTCCCACCCCCCGACCCCCGAAATAATATAACAGTTTGTGGGTAAGTGAGAATCTAGAACATTTTCCATCTCACATCAGCACCGGGAGTTGGTCAACAGTCAAATATAGGTAAGTGCTGTGTGATTATATCACTACCATAGGCTTATGGGTGCAATTCTGTGCACAATTTTTGTGAACCGCCCAGAGAGCTTCGGCTATTGGGCGGTATAAAAATGTAATTAATAAATAAATAAATAAATAAATAAATAAATAAATAAAATAAATGTTTAGACCAATCATCATCATCATCATCATCCTACAGCTCCATACCATTGCACCGTTAATGGCATACAGGAGTCAGAGACCACTGGGTAGATTGGCTTTTGTAGGCCAGCATGAATGAGGCTTTTCAAGCAAACAGAAGAGGTTGTGTGAACTGCCAGATGTTGGTTCCACTTCAGATCCTTTTTTCAAAAAAATCCCCTGTGGTTTTGTGTGACTATGAGGGCCAAAACAGACACTTCATTAAACCATGAAATATTATGTTATATAGACTTCCATCATTGTATACCCAGCTATATCCTGTACCTATATATGAGTATAGGATTTTTATTTGTTCTTCAGCATTTAAATTTCTTCTCTAAAGAACCATAAGATCTTCTGGGATATCTGCTTGTTACAGAACCTATCTGCTGCACTCTATGGGCCAAAACAGAAATTACTGTGTGCAGCAGTCATGTTTTCTTTTCATTTTTACTTTGATTTTAGAATAATATTTTTAATGTGCTTTATTATTGGTTTTATCAATGGTTTTATTTTTGTTTTTATTATGTATGTCTCCTTGAGAGTTTAGGCTATTGGATGACTAATAAATGGAATGAATGAATGAATTAATAAATAAATAAATAAATACTCTAGATAAGCACAGCCCATCCCTGCCCAGTCCTGGTCAGGACCCTAGCATGGGGGCTAAGGGGGGCTTTTATTATATGGATTGGGTGCCCTATGCTTACTCTAGAGTAAAAATGAAAAGAAGACATGGCTGCCAGACACACATTTAAAGAAATGTCTGTTTTGGGCCATAGAGTGAAACAGGTTCTGTAACAAACAGATGATCTTACAATTCTTTAGAGAACACTCTTAAATACTGACGGTCAAATGAAAATCAATTACAGGCTAGGCACAGGATCATGGAAGTCAACACAATTTTTCATCCATGAGCTGGGATATAGGCAATCAGATGTAAGGTCCATTTAGGTCAAGCGTATGGCTTTGTGCATCCATTATTCACTCTGTATAGGGCAGCTAATTGTAAACATGGGGCTTCGAGTGACATTTAGTGAAATTACTCTGAAATGTGAAGTGATTTTGTAATAAACCTGAAACCTAGAAAGCAACAGTCATTCCTTAAAAATCCACTCAAGCCATGTTTGTATCTGTTACAATAAATAAACTGCACTGAAGAGAATTTTTGGCTACCTACCAATTAAAAATTTGAAGTTGATTAGGAACTTTCCATTTAGCCAATTAATTGATTAATTGGTTAAATAGATTTGGATATTACCAAAACCTCAATTTAGGTGCATGTTGAGCTATTTCAAAGCAATGTGAGAACTTAGAGTTTAATAAATAAAACCATCTACTCATTCTAAGAAAGAAAAGTCATCCGTATCTTTTTCTCTATTAATGGCCCAAAGTCTTGAAAAATAAACAAGTGTGTGCATGATTTTCAGCCCCTTGATTAAAAATTGCCCTTACTGGTTAAAAGTATTTCCTGCCAATGAATATAATACTTCAAGTGAACAATGTATTAATGTAGACTAATTAAATTTTGCAACTCAATAGATAACACTAGAGGTGTGTACCTCTACACAAGAGTCAACTCACACCCTGATTTGGTGCTTTGGAAAGTGGCCCAGTCCTGCTTGGATAGATTCAGTGGCCATCCACTTTGACTCGAGTACCTAACCCAAGACAAGATTTGGAAATCCAAGGCTTAGTGCCTTCCATTGATTATCACTGGAATTTTTTTGAACAGCTATAAGTCTTTTTTCTGTTTGTCTGAGGCAGATGACATTTGCAGGCATCATTGCCCTTTTAGAGGGGATTAATATCAGCCAAATTTCAGAAAAGTAGATGCAGTGACTTTTGTGCTACATACCTTCCCCTCCCCCCACCCCAAGTGAACTTATCTTCTTTATTTCTTGGCAGAATTGGATGAAATTTTCAGTGATAGTTGCCCCTTTGGAAGGGATCCAACCTGCCATGTGTCAGGCCTCAGCTAGACCTAGCGGTGTAGCGGAATGGAGGGGTGAAGATCCCGTGATATTTTTATCATGAGATCTCCCCCTCTGTTCACACGTGGTGTGCGATGACATCAGAGGCAGCAGTGCACGAGCGCTCGTGCGCAAAAAGTAAGTCTTTTTTTTTAAAAAAAAATCCTACTCACTCCACCACCACCACCCCGATGGTGCGCAGAGCTCCTGAGGAGCTCTGCGCCCCATGCGCAAGCCCCAGCTCCTCGCGAGGAACCACGAGGAGCCGGGACAAACCGCGATGCCTGGCGACACGTCACGATGCCCGGCTCAGCCTGAGACTGCAGAAAAACAGGGCCTAAAGTGCAGGGTGAGATCCCGAGGCAAGGGAGGAATCATCCCTCCCTGATCCTGGGATCCCTTGTGCGTCATGTGGATGCACAGGGACAATCCCGGGAATCACCCCGTGATAAAGCCCGATCTAGCTAAGGCCTCAGAAATAGGTACAGAGCAAACTTTACATTTTTAGGTTATCTAAAGAAGGACACACTTATCCTCCTACTTCCTTGTTGTGGACCATTCTTCTGAAAATGAGAGACAGCATAGAGGTGGCCTTCAGAAAGAAAACGGCAGAGTCAGAAGGACAGGTGAAGTAGCATATGTGTAAGGGGAGCTTTCATATTTGTAGGGGGTGAGTGATACTGTTTCCATTCCCCCATTGGTTTTCTTGTGGAGCAATTTGTGTAAAAATGGCACACATCATTAAAGTGTCTCCAGGCAAGAAACCTAGAAAGTTTCAGAAGGATAGGTATAGGATGTCAGGACTTATAATGATGAAGCCTAGTAGCATGGGAAGAATGTCCATTTCACAGTTCCATCCTTGCTGTCCTCCAAAGTACAATGATTGGAGAGTCCCTGGTAAAATGTTACCTAGGAATCGAAAGCAGGCCTGTCAGTCACTCAACCCTCTCCCTCACCAGCATCTCAAGAAATGAAAGGAAAAGTTGCTATTTTTGGAGACACACAGTGCCATTCTGAAGTCGAATCATCCAACATCAACACAGTGTTCAACTTCAGTTCTGGTCACTTTGGAGGGAAGACCACTTCATCTAGGGAAACACCAGAAATGATCCAAAGGGATCCAGTTTTGCTCAGCCTTTGGGCTTTAGCTGATTCCAATACCCATCCCTAGAGAATTCTCTATAAATGTTCCATTTCGGTTTCCTACATTTTTAAATAGTGAAATATGTTACATTGAGATGTGATATATATCTCACAAGAACCACAGGGAATTGAGTATCTGATCCCATAGGATTTTTAAAGCCCTATTGGTATGTACATTAGTATTGCTTTTTATGATCTCCTTAACCACATCCTGATAAGTTGTGATATTCCACTGGGTTCCCTCCCTCCACCCACAGTATGGATTTGAAGCTCCGATTTTGCAATGCAATGCACTCTTTGTTCTTTTTTTTTTTTACAGTATACTGTAGTATGTTAATGCTGATTCTTTATAGTCAGTTGGTGGGCCAAATGAACCAGCTGGAATGATTGCCTTATTTGGCCACATTTTGACTCGTCCAGGCTGCTGAATGGTAGGATTTTATTTCATTTTTTAAATTCACCTCCCATGGAAATCAATGGCAAAATAACTATTTGTTTTGGTGGAGCTCTATGGAATTCAGTCAACAAAAATTCTATGCATGATAACTTGGAAGTATGCCCTATTGTATCCAATAACTTACTTCCCGGCAAAAGTCCAAAGGTTAAGCTCCATTGATCGCAGTGGGACTTACTTCTAAGTATGTTTGCATAGGATTGCAGCCTTAGGTGTTGGGCTAGAATCCTATGCATTGGTAACTGGGGGGAGGGCTGTCTTCACAGTGCCGGGTTGGTGCCACCTACCTCCTCAACCCTGTCCTTTCTCTCTCCCAAGGCACTGCCAAAGAGGGATTGCAGGGCTTCTGGGCAGCATCCAGATCCTAGAGTCATCCCCAACCAGTGCCATCTTAACGCATGGGCATGCTTGGCAGTTGTCCGCGGGCCCCATGAGCATAGAGGCCCCATGCTAATCTATGCACAGACCAGAATTTAACACTAATTTTTGTTTTTCAAGTTCAAGGCTCATCTTATATTGTCCAAACATTTGTATTGATTAATCTTTGCTGTACAGCATGTTTTTTTTATCGTCATAACACTGATTTCATTGGAGGTACCAATAAATATGTTTATTTTCTCGATAATTTACATTTTTATTCCTGTGAGTGGTTGTGTAGGCAGGGCCCAGTGCACTGCTTTGCCCGGGGGCCTATAATGCTGTTAAGACAGCCCTGCCCCCAACCTCTTCCTGGTGGAAGGCTGGGCACCTCCTACCAGGCTCCACCCTCGAGTGGCCCCCAGATTAGCAGCAGAGCATTGTTACACAGCAGAAGCACCATGTTGATGTCGCTCCCTTTGAAAAGGTCAAGGTAATTCCCTGATTCTTTCAAAATGCAGTGTCATAGGGAAGCCCCACAGTGGCTGCAAACTTGTGCCTACATCATCTAACCAACAGGACACAGATCCATAGCCACCGTGGGGCTTTCCCCATGTGTAGACAGCAACAGCCCCCAAGTTTCCATTGATTCCAGTTACCATTAAACCCAATTACTATTGAACCTCTGAGTAAACATGAATTGGAACAGGCTGTATGGGCTTTTCTGCATGACTCATTTGTCATTCCCTATTCACAGTGGTTTATGGGTTCTTTAGATGAAGTTGTGACCCTCCAGTTTTGCTTCTGTATCTAACTAGCACTTTCAGCTTAAAATCATAGATAAACATTAATTAAAACAATAATAAAATGAAGACATTAAAACTCAATTAAAAACTCAATAACAGAATAAAAACAGTATGCAGGAGGTTGGGTTTTGCACTGACTAAAGTCCCTGAAGTTGCTCCTCCTCTTCAAGAAAGTAGCCTCACAGGGAGAAGGGAGCACTGAGGGTGCCTTGCCCAAGAGCCCTCAAAATCTTGCATCTGGCAGTGATTTTTTGCCCTTCAGGTTCTTCTCTGGGACTTCCTTGTGATGCTTTGCTTTGTGAGAAGCTGGGACACAAATGGAAAGTGCTGGTTGCACAGCTGCAAGCGGCTGGGAGAGACCAGTGCTTGGAAGGGGTCCTTCATTCTGAACAGGAAGAACATTTAGGGTCTTGCCGAAGAGGACTACGTGTAGCCTTTGCCACAGTGTGACCTCCTTAGGACCCACCTCAGAGCCTCATATTTACTCTAGCTGAATCTGTGACCCCAGACAACCCAGCTCACTCAAGGAGCCGTTAAGGTTCAATTTGGTTCACAGAGTAAGGGTCAAGGTTAGGGTTCCTCTTTGGTTTTGACCCAATGAAATCTTCTGGGAATTGTTTGCCATGTCTGCCTCACAAATCTTTCTAAAATCTCTTTAGACGAAACCTGGTCTCAAAGGACCGTAACAGGTCTTTTGATTTGTTGCTGACTTCCACATCTGACTGCTCATCTTCTTCAGTAAAAATAAACATGCACCTTTCTGGTAGGACGTTTGCATCTTTTAACACTTTAAACGTAAAAATGGGCACATCTAACTCTGAAAGGATTTCCATTTTATCAGCAGTGTAGGGATGTCTTTCTCTCAGATGATTTCCAAGATGTTTGAAAAATCCAAAATTCTGTTTGTGCCAACACACTGAAATTTGGAAATTTCAGATCTGGTCATGTTTGTTCTATTACAGGGGTGAGCAACTTGAGGCCCTCCAATTTTTGGCCTACAATGTAAGGCATCCCTCACCATTGGCTATGCTGGCTGAGGCTGATGGGAATTGTAGGTCAAAACATCTGGGGACCACAAATTGTCCACCCCTGCCTATAGTAATATTCTTAGCTCCAATTCTTATGCATACTTTCCTGGGAGTAAGCCCTGTTAAATATTTACTTTTTGCTTGTTTCTGGTTACATACACATAGGATTGCATTGTTCAGTTTGTATTTATATCTAAAAATACATGCATGCAAAGGGTGGCCACCTGTCCTCCTTTACATTAGACATACCTTTATTTAAAAGGCTGCCAGAGGACTACACCCCCTTTGAAGACATCCTCTATTTGAAGGCCTATCCAGTCCAAGTCCAGTTTAAAGATAAAGAACCATCCAAAACGATGAGCTGGACAGGCAAACAGGTCACTTGATCACAGTCTTTCACGCTATGGTAAGATGTATTGTGTTTCTATTCAAATTATAATAATTATTTCTACATTTGCATCTAAACATATAAGTTAGGGTATGCAAATGTGATGCAAATAAGCAGTAAATCCATTTTGGATGAGTGTAGAAAATGGCTTTTCTTATTTAATTATTGAGTGCTGGTATTTCAAAATCTATGCTAATTTCAGTGAAGCTTGTTGAGGAAGAATAGTTAATATGATGAAGAATGAAAGCCATAGAAGGTCTCTAATGAGTACAGTAGACCTCTAATTAGTAGCATGATGTATATGCATTCATGTTATGTTTTAATTGAGTATTATGTATTTTATCGTTTATTGTTGTTCCCCGCCTCGATCAAAGTGGAGAGGCGGTTAAGAAATATTATTATTATTATTATTATTATTATTATTATTATTATTATTATTTACTCACACACACACCTTTAGAAGGGGTTGGATCCTACAAATTATACATGCACACAACAGGGCACAGATGCATTCATAACCTCTATTTCATGGAGGAATGTCCATCAAGCAAGCTTTTAAGCACTATTAATGACAGCTAGAGGTATACCTTCTTCCTCTGTAAACATCCATCTAAAATGGAGAAAGCATTCAGGTATCAGAAAATGCCAACGGGGACATGTACAGGTATCAGAGAAAGTGATTTGAGTAAAGAATATTCTTCCAGAGCAAGGAATATTCTTCCTTCAGTACCTTCAAAAATGCACCTCTGTTGAGATTTTTGTAACCTATAGAACAATTTGAATTGATCTGTCTTTTAACCGATTAAATAGTTAATCATCTGAATTCCCTTTGATGAGCTGGCAGCCACAATTTAAATAGATCAAGTTGATATGTATTGTTTTTAGCGAGACAAATTCCAGCTTAACAAAATGAGCTGATGTAAAAACCTCATACTCTGTGGTGTTGTGTTTCATTTGTAAGTCCAAAAACAGACGCAACCAGTTAAATTGATTAAGGCCTGCAATGGTGGTGGGAATTCTCTTAACACATCCAGCATAGTTCCCAGAGGGGCCATCAATTGCATTAGACCAACCCCTTGCTCCTTTTCTTCTTACATTGAGAATTTAATATACTTACGAGAAACCTGCTTGTCTGTTTTTTCTCACTCCATTGATTATTTCAGAATTGTCTTGGGCTGACCAAGACTTAAATTATGCTAACTTAATATATGAACTCAGCTTTATTCTCTAGAAGATGCAGCCTCTCCCCTCAAAAATGCACTGAACCGGCAGCATAGCGGGAAACCAACACAGTGAATATTCCTTGAATGAGAGGGAGGCATTTGGAAGGTTTCTGGAGAATATTTTGTCACCTAAAGTACATATTTTGCCCCCCCCCTTCCAAAGAAACTAATGAACATTCAACAGAGTCTTTGCAGTAGCAAGAATGGAACTGACAATTCTTCCTTGCCAGCAAGAGTAAATTTACTATTAAAATTGGTTACATTGCAGGAAGAAAGACAGGAAAAACTCTGCATCAAACAATAATGCATCTTGTGTGGAAATTGTGCCTCTCTAAGAAGGAAGACTCAGGGAGTGGTTAGGGAGTGGTCAGAGTGCTGGACTGGGTCTTGCACATCCGTTCCTGTCCCCACTCAGCCATGAAGCCCATTTGGTGAATTGGGGCAGCTACTGAGTGTCAGCCTAATCTACCTATTATGAGGATAAAATAGAGGTGGGGAGGATCATGTATGTCACCTTGGGCTCCTTGGAGGAAACGGTGGGATATAAATGTAACAAATACATAAATAAGGCTTTAGATGAGGCTAAGCAAATGTAAGTCATCTCTGAAGGAGACATAATTCCAAGAAGGGGACTAGTGTAGAAATCATCCAATCCAGTCCCTTACTTTTGGGCTCCTTTATATGCCAATAGTTCACTGCTTGGTTAAGAGTCAATTCAAGCTCTACATGCTGAGAGTGTAGTGTTTATATCTGTAAATGTGGTAAAGTGGGACATCAAGAAGACACAGAGTTGTAAATATGGATAGGGAGACATTTTTCTCCTTCTCTCATAATACAAGAACCCGGGGTCATCCCATGAAGTTGATAAAAGGCAGCTAACTAAATGTGTAAGCAGCTAACTCACGTGGGCCCATGCTCTCCCTTCCATGAATACTAACATGCAGCTATTTTGCAAAGTGAGAATTGGTTTGAAGACCAGATCCAACATTCAGCCATGGAAGTCAGGAAGAAAAGAGATGAAGCTAAGAGGTAAGAACAAGCTAGGAAGCAAGAGAAAAAGGTGGATTGCTACAGTAGGAGAAATATTGATGAGGGTCACACTCCCCACAACCCATAAATCCTGAAACATGTTCCCAGGGCCAGGATTAAGGGGACTAAGTGTGCCTCCCCCATTCAGTTTCATGGACTGTGGAACCTTCCCCTTCCTCTATGTAAGTCAATACGATGATATTTGTGCTGCATTGATTTGTTACAGTAAATGCAAAAATAGAGAAACTTGTCACATCTTAATTATTTTATATAATGTTGTAAGCCGCCTTGGAAGTGACATTTCAGCTACCTGAAAGACAGCTAAGAAATTTTAAATAAAATAAAATAAATGACTAACTGATGTATTGTGATGAAGTTCTTGTGAACTAGATCCTCACTTCATCAGATGTTGACGGAGACTCAAGTTCATGAAAACCATATTAAATCCTTTAACCATTAAGTTGTCACTGTTCTATTTTCAAAATTTCTATAATTATGTCGAGTTTGCGTCCTCTCCTTATATTCACTGTGTAAATCTTGAATAATACTGAAATGTAAAAACTATTGTTCTTTTTTAAAATAAAAATAAAATGCATAGCTCGATGTTGTCTATGTTTCACTAACAAAAGCTTAAATGCTTTTTGACTCGAAGAAGATCACCCTGACGATCTCCTTCTTTGAAGTAATCTTTCATATGTACCCTTCATATTTATTATTTATGTTTGAAATAATCTTTGATATATATTCTTCAAATTTATTCTGCATGGCAAGAGGTAGCAGGGTTTGGGGGGTCGGTGGGTTGTAGATTACTAAACAAAAACTCTTCCATGAATATGAGATTTGCCTTCATTTATTTAATTTGCCCACATTCCCCCCCCCCCACACACACACCTGCGTTAACTGACCGTGCATAATCCTGTGGATCATAACACTGACCTGTGTGTTAAAATGAAAGTAATGGCGTGTTATCCTGACAAGGAGCCAGCCCACCTTGAGAGCACTGACATTACAGCCACCCCACTAATTCACTCTGGGACAAGGGAAGATGTGGTTTATATTAGTGACCTGGAGAAGGTTTGTGCCCTCCGGGAAGAGTTTGTTCCATAGAACAGCAGTGTGATTAATGGTTTATTTACAGCACTGACATCCAGGCTGTCAGAACCCTTCATCAGCCTTTGATGTAAAACACGCTAAAAGGCCCTCCGTCATCCTTATCGGCTCGCAGGAGAAGAATCGCAGGAGAAGGACAGGTCAGCATGGTTAACATCCAGGTACTGACACTCTCCTCTCCATGGAATCTACTGTAGAAAAGCTACCAGGTCACTTACCCACTGCTGACCTGAGTGGCCAAAAAAAAAAAAAGTATGGCTAGAGTAGGCAATGCATCATTCACTTTTAAAGCACTATCATACCATGGGAAAACATGAGATGTTGATGTTATCATGACTCAGGAACTGGAGCCGGTAACCTCTGCACAAAAGTGGCCCTGGAGCACAGGGGATCTTCAGGCTGTTGGAGAGGAGACCCTTTCCATGGACCATCTCAGGAAGCAATGATTGGGAATGGCTCTGCTGCCAAGACCACCAGAGATGATGAGGGAGATGAACTGCCAGGCACCAGGCTTCCACCTTGCCTGCCCCTGGGAATGCCTTCTTGTTGATATCCTTGGACAGCAATGACTCCTCCTCAGAAATTCCCTCATGTCCTGGCATCTTGCTTTCGCTTCTGTCCTGTCCTGGAAGAAGTAATGGGAATGTTAGGAGATGTTCCAGCATTGCTAGAGTCCATGCTTTGGAACCAGAGCTGCTTCTCTGGTCCTGGAACTTCTCCAGATTCTAAATCAGAGGTGCTGAACCTCTTTCAGCCTGAGGATCAAGTTCAATTTCAGAGAAGCTCTCAGGGGGCACATTCCAGAGGTAGGCGGGCCTGAAGGCAAAAGGGGTAGGTCCAAAATACCAAATATACCAGCATATTTTAGCTTAAAGCTCCTACTGGAATAAGTAAACCCTAGGAGGGGTGTTGCAACCTTTTTGATTGGGGAAGCTGGGAAACCAACAAATGATTGGTGGTTGGGGGAAAGGGGTGGGGCCATCTCGGGAACCCAGAAGGGCCGGATAGGGATCCCAAGTGGGGATATTTGGTCCCCTGGCCAGAAGTTCTACACCCTGTTCTAAATGCTCACAGAGGGTTAATATTTGAAACTGAGCTTCATCTCCAGGGATTTTTCTTGTGTACATAAGAACATCTTTCATGAGTCAGACCAATACGGTGCTCATCCAGATGTAGCCAAAGCGATGCACAAGAGCAGGGAGAGCAGCAAAGGGGAATTGCATTAGCTCCATTTGAAAAACTGGGTTGAGTAGTTGTGCTAAGCACACAAAAGTTAAGAAGGATAAGGAATGTATGATTCTGCACACACACGTCTAGGGGGAAAGATTGGCTTGCTTCAGGATTTAAATGAATTCATGCCTGTCCTACCCAAAGGTGGCTTAAAACAACAGAGAGGGAAACTCAGCGGGGGAGGCGGGCATCAGATTTCCCTCTTCTTTCCACTAGTTAAGGGACCAGTATGAGGAAATATAATGTGGAGAGTGAGTCACGTTCCACAATGTCTGTTTCTGTATGTGGTTTATGAATGATCTCTCCTGGAGAGAAAGACTCAGAATCTAACTCTTTAAAAAAAGAAAGAAAGAAAGAATTCTTTTCCAGATCATATACTAGTTAAGTTCCATGTCTTTTCTAGGGCAGGCTCATACAAGCATGTTCATTGCTTGGTCACTGCCGCAACAGTAAATGGTGACATGCATGTGTGAGCAAATGAGACCTAAACACCATAGATAGAACTTCCACATTCACGTCACATTCTCAATTATTTCCAACAGAACCAGTTCTCACAGTCAGCTAAAATTCATCAACTGTTGAGCAAAAATCAAGTGATTTACATGCATGTATGAACCATGCATGTATATGGTACTTAGGTGGGCAAAGTCCTATGGATTTACAGCAAAACCATGTGCTGAAAACATGCTTAAACAGACCACTTTTATTTTGGAGGTGGGGGGGAGGAAGCAGGCAGAGGGGCCTTATCTGAAACACACCCCTGATTCCATAGGCATGCACAGCACATTTCATTAGGGTGTACACCCAGGGATATTTTTTTAAACGTGAACATTTATTGAATACTCAGTCCTAAAGAATGTTATTTTTATTCATTTATTTATCAAACATTGCAGACACTGATGCCCCACTCCACGTTTGGCTGCCTGACCATGGGAGGGCCGTTGCAGGTGAGGGGTGGGGGAATGAGGACCTGCTCCTCAAGCCCCAGCATGAGTGAGGCTTTGTAGTGACACTGGCCAGAGGAAGAGCTCATGAGGTGATATTAGCCTTTGAGGGTCCCTCCTGTTGGCCTCTTTGAAGTGTAGCTCCCGGCAGAGAGGCTTCTGGGGGATCTCAACTTCCATGCCGAGGCTGCTGTATCCGGAGCGGCTCAGGACTTCATGGCTGCCATGACAACCATGGGGCTGTCTCAACATGTCATCGGCCCAACACATGCAAAGGGACACACACTTGATCTGGTTTTCTCGACTGGACAGGAGGATGGTGATCTGGAAGTGGGGGAACTAACATCTACCCCCTTGTCATGGTCGGATCACTTCCTACTGAGGTTTAGACTCTCGGCGGCCTTTCCCCTCTGCAAGGGTGGGGGGCCTATTAAAATGGTCCGCCCCCGGAGGCTAATGGACTCCGATGGATTCCAGAGGGCTCTGGGGGATTTTCCTGCTGATATGGCCGGTGCTCCTGTCGAAGCCCAGGTCGCTCTGTGGAATGCAGAGATGACTCGGGCGGTTGACACGATCGCGCCCAAGCGTCCTCTCCCTCTGAGCAGAGCCCGGTCAGCTCCTTGGTATACATCTGAGCTGAGGGCGATGAAGCAAGAGGGGAGACGGCTAGAACGCAGGTGGAGGAAAACTCGTGCTGGGTCTGATCGAACACGGGCTAGAGCTCACTATCGAGCCTACTCTGTGGCGGTGAGGGTGGCAAAGAGGCAGTTCTTTTCCACCAGCATTGCGTCTTCTCGGTGTCGTCCGGCGGAGCTTTTCCGAGTGGTTCGTGGCCTGTTACACTCTGGGCCAGGGCGTGAGATAGTTGAACCCTCGGTAGCACGCTGTGACGAGTTTGCACGGCACTTTGAAGATAAAGTCGCTCAGATTCGTCATGAATTGGACACCACACTTAATGCAGCACCACTAGTAGAGGCGTTCAGAGCGCCGTCCGGCTCAGTTTTATTGGATGAGTTTCAGTTATTGAGGCCCGAGGATGTGGACAAGGTGCTTGGCCAAGTCCGGTCGACCACCTGTGTGCTTGACCCTTGCCCCTCGTGGCTCATTACATCAAATAAGGAGGGGATCGCCGGCTGGGTCCAGGAGGTTGTAAATGCCTCCTTGAGAGAGGGAGTGGTGCCGGCCTCTTTAAAAGAGGCGGTAATTAGACCACTCCTGAAGAAGCCTAATCTGGACCCGGAAGATGTTAACAACTACAGGCCGGTGGCTAATATCCCTTTCCTGGGCAAGGTGCTTGAGCGGGTGGTTGCAGGACAACTCCAGGCACTCTTGAATGAAACGGATTATCTAGATCCATTTCAATCGGGTTTCAGGCCTGGTTTTGGAACAGAAACTGCCTTGGTCGCCCTGTGGGATGACCTCTGTCGGGAGAGAGACAGGGGGAGTGCGACCCTGTTGGTTCTCCTGGACCTCTCAGCGGCCTTCGATACCATCGACCATGGTATCCTTCTGGATAGGTTGTCTGAGCTGGGAGTTGGAGGTACTGCGTTGCAGTGGTTCCGCTCCTACTTGGATGGCCGATTCCAGAAGGTGGTGCTGGGGGATTATTGCTCTGTGCCGTGGCTCCTAAGCCATGGGGTTCCGCAGGGCTCTATTTTATCCCCTATGCTGTTTAACATATACATGAAGCCGCTGGGGGAGGTTATCCGGAGATGTGGACTGAGGTGTCATCAATATGCGGATGACACCCAGCTCTACCTTTCCTTTTCATCAAACCCAGGTGAGGCAGTGACTGTTCTGAACCAGTGCCTGGGCACGGTAATGGACTGGATGAGGGCTAACAAACTGAGACTCAATCCAGACAAGACGGAGGTACTGTTAGCGGGTGGTTCATTTGTCCGGCGAGGTGATGTTTGCCCTGTCCTGGACGGGGTTGCACTCTCCCTAAAGGATCGGGTCCGTAGTTTGGGGGTGCTCTTCGATCCAGAACTGTCACTTGAGGCACAGGTGAACTCAGTGGCAAAGAGCACCTTTTATCAGCTTAGGCTGATATACCAACTGCGCCCTTATCTGGACAGTGATAGCCTAGCTACAGTTATCCATGCTCTGATAACCTCTCGTTTGGATTACTGCAATGCGTTATACGTGGGGCTGCCTTTGAAAACGGTCCGGAAGCTTCAGCTGGTACAAAACAGGGCAGCCCGTTTACTAACAGGGACTGGCTGGCGAGATCACATTACGCCAGTCCTTTTACAACTTCATTGGCTGCCAGTCCAGGTCCGGGCCCGATTCAAAGTGCTGGTATTGACATTTAAAGCCCTAAACGGTTTGGGGCCAGGTTATTTGAAGGAACGCCTCCTCCCATATGTACCTACCCGGACCTTAAGATCATCTACAGGGGCCCTTCTCCGTGAGCCCCTGCCAAAGGAAGTGAGGCAGGTGGCTACTAGGAGGAGGGCTTTCTCCGCTGTGGCACCCCGGTTGTGGAATGAGCTCCCCAGAGAGGTCCGCCTGGCGCCTACACTGTACTCCTTTCGTCGCCAGCTGAAGACCTTTTTATTCACTCAGTATTTTAACACTTAATTTTAACTTAAATTTAAATTATACTGTTTTAACTCTGTATTTTAACCTTATATCAATTTTGCTGCGTGGTTTTATCCTGGTTGTGCTTTTTATATTGTATTTTGTATTTGTATTTTTAACTTGTTGGTTGTTTTATGATGATTTTAATTTTTGTGAACCGCCCAGAGAGCTTCGGCTATTGGGCGGTATAAAAATGTAATAAATAAATAAATAAATAAAATAAATTCTAGCAGAGCGATTCCTTTTCGCTGTTGATGCTGGGAGCAATGGCATGCTGTTGGGGGCAGCAAAGTAGCCAGAGGACCATTCTTGCTGCATCTGGATCCCCCTCTGGATCCCTACTCAATTGCCTCCTTAATTTGGCATTATTGCTTGAGACATTAGGGTGTGCCTGGGCACACCTGGGGCACACTTTGTGCACGCCTATGCCTGATTCAAATCGGGCCTCCTGCACCAGTTTGCAGTCCCATCCCCCCCGCTGCTGTTTGCTATTACTGATGTTATTTACTGAAAACAGTATCTTTGGGGGCACACAATGATTGGGTGTGTGTGGTTTTCAGCAGGAAACTGGCATTGGATCCCAATTCAGGTTGGGGTTTCATGTCTGCTCAAATAAAAGTGGCCAGCTGTGCACACTTTTCAAACAGCAAGAGTAATGCATTTTGTAGTTTGGCCTTACAAAGCAGTAACCATTCAGTATTGCTATGCATGACTTTGCCCCCTTACAAGCACTTTCTCTCGTTCTTTTGCCCTCCTCTGTAACCCTAAAATGGTGGACCACTTTAACCACCAATTTTAAAATTTGCAAATGGATTTTTAATAATCCAGCACATGGAAAATATTCTCAAAAGCAGTTTGCAGATTTGGATATGATCAACGGACAATTCAGCTGAATGGATCTATCGTTTGGGAAACTAAACTATTTCTCTTCTGGGCAAGTAGACATATGATTTGTATGCTATTCCTTCAGCTGGCCCTTCAAAAGGACAATCATTGACAGCTGGCCATCATCAAGGGCACAATCCAGGGGAACATTCTTTCTGCACAATCTCCATGGAAACAAATGAGGGCTGTGCAAGAGCACCCATTCATTCCAATGGGACTCGTGCCGGAAACCTCCCAGGGGGTTGTGCGTAAATATCTTAATTTGCAGCAGCTGCTCTTGTTTTGCATTCCTTTCTGACCATTTTCTAAACTGGATTCCTCCCCCCCCCCCCCCCGTATCTTCCAAGCACTCAGGCTGACTAATCCTCATTTTTCTGGCTTCAGGGGGAATTGTGTTGTGACTGGACCCCGAAACAGCCCATTGTGCTCCATGCAGTTCATTTATGAAGATGGCTGTTTTTCATTACAACGATACTGCCAGACAAATGGGTTGGTTTGACTCTGGCCCCCTTTTTTTATTGGAAATGGATGCTCTGGTTGATAGTAGCAGTTGCCGAATAAAACTGATTCATCTTGATTTCTCCTGAAGTTATTTCATACTATGAGGGATAGCTGAGATGTTCTCAGATTAATTCCAAAACCAAATCCATTTTATGCAGGCTAAGAACATTCCACCCCCACCCCACCAGAGCCTGGGGATTACAGAGTGAAACGGGTTGGCAGTGGATTCACTGTGGCAGTGGCAGAAAGCAGGTATTGTTTTGCACCATGGGCATGTTCACATGGCACAACAACCCACCGTGGGCCAAAACCCATTTCAGAGAAGCACTTGAGGGCTGGTTCACAGTGGTGGGCAAGTCTGAAGGTAAAGGGGACAGCACCAAAAATACCAGCATATTTGAGCTTAAAGCACTTACTGGCAGTGTCTAAGCCTTAGGTAATTCAACCTCTGAGGCAATTCAACCTCTGGGAGCTCTATCACATCTGCACATTTGCCCTGGTTTACCCTCAATTTATCCACCCTCGTTTCCATAGCGTGTGAAAGCCTGATCAACTTACACTTTTGCGCTTTTACATTTCATTCATCTTTACACCTCTCCTCTCCTGTGCACCAGCCTATCACTGTTCCCCCCAGATCTCCTTTGTACCTCCCCCTACAGTTGGTGGTAGTTGGACACCACACCCTCATTTTTAAAGATACAGAAATCAAAATGGGCATGGTGATAGCTCTTAAGGAAGGCTTTAGCCAGGCCAAGATTGAATCAAATTGAGGCATCCCTTGATTTTAAGGGATTTTTAAAATGGAAATTAAACAAATGCTTACATCTGTGTAAGTTTTAAAGATAAAGATATCAAAATTGGCACAGTGATAGCTCTTAAGGAGGACTTTCAGCATGCCAAGTTTGAATCAGATTGGTTCATCCCTTGCTTTTTTAATGAATTTTTAATTCCCCCCTTAAACCCATTTTCCTGGTAGTTCTCCATTCCTTTGAAGCTGTGCATCTTCAAGTTCATAAACTACACATCTGCTGGTTCCTTGACTCAAGAGTAAATCCAACTGATTTCAACTGCATTTACATCAAATTCATACTAAAATCCCATGCATGCTTACATTTGAGTAAACCCCATTTTAGTAAGTCTGTCTTTGTTCAATGGGGTTTACTCAAAGGTAAGCATGCATGGGATTTTAGTATGAATTGGATGTAAATGCAGTTGAAATCAATTGCATTTACACAACCTTGCAACCCTTTCCAGGGCGAGCTGTCAAACTACCACCAATCAATGAACTGTAGGGGCAGGTATAAAGGAGATCTAAGAGTGCATCACAATGGAACAACAGCAATACGTTTATGCACAGGAAAAGAGTGGTGTAAAGAAGAATGAAACATAAAAGTACAAAGGTGTAAGTGATCAAGCTTTCACACGCTATGGAAATGAAGGCAGATAATTTGAGGGCAAACATGTAGGTGTGATGGAGCCCTTAGACTTGGAAATTCTACCCCTGAGCTGCTGCAGCCTCCTCCTCCTCACCCTACATTGCTCAGGAAGGGAGGGAGAGAGGCTGATGACCCCCAGGAAGCCCCACATTTGTTCCTTGACATGGGGATTATCCGGATCAGCCTTGCAGGAGAGAAAGCGCAGCGGAACACAGCACCAACTTGGTGCCATGAAGATAGCCCCCCAGTTTATAGTATAGCCTAGGTCAGATGCTGGTCAGAATGGGAAATGGCCTATACTACTCATGGAGTGTGGGCGTGACACCTGGAATTTTCTGATTTCTGAATCGGAGGCCTCAGCTATCTGCCAAAACTTGTACTTTGATTAAGCCTTTGATCTTCAGGAAAGTGTTGAAATTTGGCAGTGTGTTTATTGGTAAATGGGAGAGCTGATGGATGCCTGAAAAGCGCCTGCCACATGTCTTCTGCTTCTCAGTCCAATGGATAAACATACAATGCTTTCTTAAAAAGAAGACTTTGTAGGAGCAACTCACATGGGGGCTCCCATGTGGATCAAAAGGTCTTTCCCCTCCACTGATAATCTCTCAGCCTTAAAGAGCAATAAATTGTTCAGATTCAGTTAGCAGAACATACACGATTTACACATCCTCTGGGTTTAACCATTCCCCTTAAGATTCATAGAGGTACCTGCAGTTCTGTTATTATTAGCATTAGCGTTATTAGCATTTTATACCCTTCTCTGCCTCTAGCAAGTTCAGAGGGGCTTACCTGGGCGAGATCTACACTCATGCTCTTTATCAGTTTTGAAGCACATGTGTAACTGTTTGGGCCACATTATACATTCCATATATTGCTTTTCCAGTATTATTATTTCCCACTTTTTATTCCATATTACCCAAATACAGCAACAGATGTCACTGTATGTGCTACGAAGTATAAATGTGCAAGAGGGATATACAGTAGCATCACCATGATGGGATTGTATTGATATGATATGACATGTAGATCACATCCAGGCACCAGTCCGGTTCCACTCCCATTAGCTAATACTGCAGCATCAGATACTTCCAGTCCATTTACTGCTTTGAGCTGTTCTTCCCATGACTGTTTATTTCTGTGAATGGAGCCTATGGATGGAGATTAGACTGACCACTTGTAATCAGCTCCCAAATCACTTCAGGGCATCTGGTGATAAACATCTAAAGTTTGGGGCGTACTGCCTGGAAAATACAGAAAGATAAATGGTCATTGTATTACGGTTGCTGATATCGCTTGTCTTTTATGACTGCAGCTTTTAAGTGTGGTGAAGAAATGCATTAAATAAATTAATAGTAACAATGAAGACTGCTAATATATTCATTGCTTGTACTTCGCTATATTTTAATGTATCACATTATCTTTTAGTTTATTGTTGTTTTTATTTTTACATTTCTTAAAGTTTTCTTATATTATTATTGCATTATTATATTTCTTAATGTGCCTGGGGGGGGGGGGACATTAATGTGCAAGAGGGACACTGGTTCCCTATATGCTACTGAACCTAATTCAAGGTGCTGGTTATCATCTTTAAAGCCCAAAATGGCTTGGGGCCCATATACCTGAAGGACTGCCTCTTCCCACCTTATCCTGCCCATGTTTTAAGATCTTCAGAGGAGTCTATTGTCTGAATTAGAGCTGTGTGCAAATGGCCTCTTGAAATTCTCCACCCTATTTGTGAGCAGAAGAATTGGGGGGGGGGACACAATTTCATAGAACTTCTCCAGGGGGAGGAGAAATTCCCAGCAGTTTCTCACAGCTTCTTATCACTAGCAAAGACTGCAGTATTGTATTTGTATTTTTCCTTCTCACCACCTTGGGTGGACTTGGTCCAGGAAAGTGGCTTATAAATTTCAAAATGCATAAACAAACAAATGACTACAATATCAAGCAGTAAATGAACCATCATAGAGCTATGTTTTCTAAGATGTCATCTCAAATGCAGTATTTCTCAGAGTCCGTTCATAGATTCAGCTATCAGTCGTCAAGAGTTGAGAAATCAAGTAATGTTAATCTGTGGACCAGTCCTTATTTCAAAAAGATAACAACACCCCCCCTCTCACTCACCTCCCCCCGCTCCCCGGTTTCTTTGCTGTTGTTAATGTCTGGGTTTTGCCATAGATGATGATGACCTCCATGCTTTTAAATCCAAGCTGACCATCACCATTTCCAGATGTGCAGTATGGCTTGGACACATCTTTGCCAAAGTTCAATGCACGCAGCTGCCAGCAGCACTGCTCAGAACATATGGGAAAAGGCACCAAGTGTCTGACCTTCTGCTGAGAGAAACAGTTCCTTGAAGATCTCTGCAGTGTATATTTTACATAGAAACCAGTCCTAAGTATACAAAACGAAACCACATTTTTTGGCTGTACTCAGAGAGACTGTAACCCTTGACAGCCCAAAAGATTGAGTACAAAAAATAAATGAATAACAGCAAAAGGGGAATGCCACATATCTTTAGAATAGCCATTTTTAATTAATTATCAGAAGCCAGATTGTTTATAGAAAGCCAAAAGAGGGGAGGAGAGGAAGATAATACTATGTACAGTTTAAGTCTACAAAGCCCATGCTAAATCTCTTCTTTCTTTCAATGAAATTTATTCACATACCATTTCTCGGACCTTTCCATTGCCACTTAAAAAAAAAATACAGCAGAGGAAATTGAAATTTCACATTGAGAAGACTGGAAGCCCAAAAAGTAACAAGATGACATAACAAACCATAATTATTTCATGCAGTTGCACAATGCTATAGGTCAGAACAGACATTGATGCTGCCACAAGGGAGACCGTTTATGCATCACCACTAAAGGGAAAAGGCATCATCAAAAAAGAAAACAAAAGAGATCACCGATTTTGCATATAATTTGCATATATTAATTTATATCTGTTTATGCAAATTCAAAAATAATTATTATAATGTAAATATAAATACAACAGATCTCACCAGAATGGGGAAGACTGTGATCAGCTGACCTGTTGCCTGCTCAGGTATTAAGTGTTGATGGACAGTTGTAAGCCCCACCAGGAAGACACTCCCTTCTTATGGCTCCTTATCTGAAAACTGGACTTCAGATGGACAACCCTTAAAGTAGACAATGCCTTCAAATAGAGAACTGTCCTCTTACTGTCCCTTAAATAAAAGTCTGTCCTCTGCAAGTAGGGCAGACACGGACACCCTACTTCCAACCCTATAATTACTTATCTGAGAGTCATTCCTATTGAACTCAGTGGGACTTACATTTGAGTAGACATGAATACGATTATGCTGTAAGGGGTGCCAATATTGGCCTATGCACAATGGGGAGTGGTCTCAGGCCTTAAAAAGGTGACCATACAACCCAATTGTAGGGTGGAACGTGGGAAGCTTCTTCATACTGTGTTATTGGTCTGTCTAGCTGAATATTGTTGACACTGACTGACAGTAGCCGTGGTTTCAGGCAGGATTCTTTCCTCGTCTTATTTGGAGATATTGGGGACTTAACCTGGGACCTTCTGTATCAAAGCTGTGGGTCTACAACTGACCTACAGTCACACCTGTACGGTTGGCCATGTGTCCTACGTAACAGAGGAGAGGCCTCCATTTGAGGGCATCAGTGGTGTAGTGGCAGGTGAACTTAGGGGAGCACAGTAGGAGAGCAGCTGAAATGACATCATTTATCTGATTGCTAGGATAACTGATGGACCCATCTTATTCTGGCAGGTGAAGGAGGTGATAACAAGGCTTTCAGATGTTCTATTGTTTATGACAGTTTTGCATAAAGGATGAGGAAAATAATCAAGCTGAGGCTGGATACTTCTTTCCTTTTCTTTAATGGGATTCCTACTGTATCCTAACACCTCAAATCTCTGCCAAATCATTTCCATGTCTAATTAAAAACTAAATGGTTGCATAGCAGCTGGCTGAAGATATTTTGCTAAAACTCAATGACTGGGTTCAGCCAACATAACCAATGGTGGTTTAAATAGTCAACAGTTGGTTATTTAACCTACCATGGGATATCGTGTTGTGTTAGGAGTTTTTTAATCAATGGTTGGTTATTTGGCCGAAATAGCCAATGCTGTGCAGAGTTGGCTGTTTGAACCACTATTGGTTATCATGTCTTGTGGAGGGCACCATTGGTTATTTCCTTAGCCACAGAGTCATAAGGCAAGAGCAGTCAAAGCGGTAGCTGCTGCTCTAGCCCAACTGCAGGATGGATTTTCAGCAGCAATGGCTGATGGGATGCTAACGGGAGAACTGAGTTGAGGAGAGAGGACGGGGATGAGTGAGTCAATTCAGCGTGGACTAATAGTCAACTCAACACTGATCCTAATCCACACCACAGTTGATTATTATCATGTCATGTGTGGAGTACCCCCTAGATAAACAACTGTTGAGTTATTACCCTACTGTTGACTATTGTGTTGTCTGAATGCAGCCAATGTGTTTTACAAGTTGGGCAATGCAATCAGAAGTAAACACTACTGAATTCTATGGAGCTTACTCCCAGGTAACAATGCCTCATAAATTTAATTGTAAGGGGTTTTGTTTGTTTCAGATGTCTATGTTTTAACCATGGTTTTAGCTCCTTTGAGTATAAACAGATGAAACACAGGATGTCTGTCTGTCTATTATCTATCTATCTATCTATCTATCTATCTATCTATCTATCTATTCTGGAAACATGATTATGGATTCTACATGGGAACTTTAATGATGAGTTTCTTCTGCACTTAATTTTTTTTTGCAACACCACTGTTTTAATGTTTTATTATGTTTTTATATGATTGTGTTGATATGGTTTTTATTTTCTGTTCCCCCCCGCCCAAAACTGCCTTGGTCAGCTTTAGAAATGTGGTTGAGAAATACAATAAATAAATAATAAATAAAATAAATAAATGGGGAGTGAGGGGCAGAGGAGCCTAGGTGCCCCCCTTCCAGCCCTGGTGGAAACCTCTGCCATGTTTCCCTGAGGATGTTGGAGCTTTGATGTAAAAAGAGGCCAACAGATAGATTGGGGACATGATATAGGTGGATCAGGGAAGGCTTTGGTTCCTCAGGAGCCAAAGTGCTTCCATTTCCCAGACATGCCCCTGACATGGGAAATGTAGGCCAGCCCTGGGATCAGAATACATATTTTCCCTCATGTTGGCTGCTGGTATTATGATGGGCCAGATCTACACCAAGCCGGATATGACACTTGGAAAACAGTTTGAAAACTGTATGTTCAGTGTGTCCTGGGCCCCAACAGTTGTCAAAACTGTTATAAACCATTATAAAGCAGTAGTGTAGATCCTGCTTTAGTATCCCAGTTTGAACGGCCTACAATAGCTTAACCAGATAGAGGATTCATTCCTAATCTGAAAGGCCTGACAAATATTGTAGAAGAGGGATTTTGTCTCATGCAGTTTCATGTTAAGGGTTATTTTAATATGGAGTTGTTTTGAAGGCCTGTAGGAGCACTCTGGATACGTTGTCGAATCTAGCTGGGCCTAGAAGCTGACAAGAGTCTCTCATGGGCTCCCCCATTATGTGTGCTCCAGCTGGTCTCTGCTAGTCAGTGGGGAAAGGATTCCAGCAGATCCCATTTAAGGAGGAAAAGAGGCAAGCAATAAAGCAATCCAGCCTGCAACCAGCACGTCCCTTCAGCTGTGCCTCAGTCCACTGGTTTTGAAAAGTGAACAACATTCCAGTGTGCTCTCTTGTAGAGGTGAAGGAACAGTTTTTGAAAATATTCTGCATTATTCTCCAGCAGGAATTAGCACAATTTGGCCTTGATATGGTAAATCGTGATGTTTCGTTGTTTCGTATTTTATTTACGTATATTCACTGCTGGAAACTGCCCTAGTTGTAATGAAGCACAGGCTCTAAACATTTCAGATGTCTGTAGCACTTTCCCCCCTTCATCACAGCAGTTAAAGCTGCAGGAGCTCTGCCCTCTTTTGTATCTGATCACGCTATGCATATCAACAAACTAGTTCTAGCTGTTTTCATCTCCACCAGCAAAAAGTCTTTTGTAAAGCTAATGGGTCTTAATTGCCCATTCAAGACCTCCCAAAATATTTTGCATTACAACAAGGAACAATATATTGTTGCTGGGAAAACCCATTTCCCGACCAGCCGCTATGAGAATTGCAGCTAAGCTCAGAGGAAACAAGGGGTGGCAGATGACACCAGCTGCATCCCTGCTAATAAAAAAGTGCCAGGGCTGCGTTCCTATGAGCCCTGGCTCCATTACACCACTACAAGTAGGAGATTCCACATGATCAGAGACCCTGACATTCTACAGCCTATAGCCAAGCCTAGTCTGGCAAAAGCCCTGACTGTGCTTGGCCATTTGGAGTTATAGAAGCATTCTCTCTTCCAGTCCTAGATGTCTAACAAGCCAGAGACAAGCTCACCCCAAAAAGGAGGCTGGTTTTAAACTAATGAGACTTGAAACTAAATATGTGTTCTGTGTTTGGCTTTTGTTCTCTGAGGTTTTAGCCACACCACAAACATGGTTTCACATCACCAAATTGTTAGTCGGTGCAGATTACACAAATCTGATGCAGATTACATGTGGGTGTGGTAAAAGTCTCTGCAATATATAACAGAACATCATGGATTACAGCTTTTCCACACCATTATTTCTGTGTGGTACACTTAGGTAATTTTAGATTCTGCCTTTGAGGAGGGAGCTCTTTAGATGGTATTATGTATTATTTCACTTCAAAATGTAGTAGGCGAGCCCTCTCTTTGGAGGCCTTATACTCAGTGGGGGCCATGTAGCTCTGCCACAAATTCCTGCCCTGATGGCACCACTGACTTGAATATGGTGGTAATTTATAACTTGATAGAAAACCGAGGAAGACAACAGAGGTGGCGGGCTCACTGCTTACCCCAAATTGTGAAATCTTAACAGATGCCCAAGAGGAAGCAGAGGAACTCAACCCCTATTTTGCCTCTTTCTTTACATCCAAAGGAAATGATGAGTGAGTGGAATAGACTGGGAATGAATACAACAGAGGATGGTGCAGATCAGTAAGAATGTGGTACAGGTACTTCTAGCCAATTTGAGTGCTTTCAAGGGCCCAGGCCCTGATTAAATACATCCAGGAATATTGAAGGAACTGGTTGAAAAGCTGTCAGGGCCTCTGTCAATTATTTTTGAGGAGTCCTGAAAACTGGGCAAGTACGAGAGGACTGAAGAAGAGCAAATGTAGCCCCCCTCTTCAAGAAAGAGAAAAAAGAGGATCCCAGTAATTATCGACCAGTGAGCCTAACATCAATCCCTGAAAGATGTTAGAGCAGGTAATAAAGCAGCCCATTTTTAAGCATCTTGAAGACATTGCTGTGGTGGCGAAGAGTCAGCATTGCTTTGTCAAAAATAGGGAGTGTGAAACAAATCTTTCCTTCTTTGACAGGATAACTACTCTAGTGGACAAGGGGAATGCTGTGGACACAATCTACCTCAATTTCAGCAAAGCTTTTTTTTTTGGTAATATTTTTATTATTATTTCAAAACATAACAAACTAACAAACACAAAATACACAAAGTAAGACTTACACAAAGTAAGCTTTTGGCAGGGTTCCACATGGCATTCTCATTGACAAGCTGCTAAATTTTGGTTTAGAAGGCACTACAGTAAGGTGGGTCCGCTAACCACACTCAAAGAGTCAGCATTAAAGGCTCTACATTGAGTTGGAGAGCAGTAACCAGCGGGGTACCACAGGGTACCACAGCAGGGTTCTGTCTTGGGGGCCAGCATTATTCAACATTTTTATTAATGAGCTGGATGATGGGCTTCTTATCAAATTTGTGGATGACACAAAACTAGCAGGTCTGGCCAACACCCATGATGACAGAATGAGATTGCAATCTGATTTGGACACATTGGAAAACTGGGCTGAGAGGAACAAGAAGTCCTTTAACAGAGAAATGTAAGGTTTTACACTTAGGGAGGAAAAATGTAGGGTACACATACAAGATGGGGGATTCATGGCTTGGAAAAGGAATTGGGGTGTGATTGTCATCAGCAATCTGAACATGGCCCTTTCTACACCTAAGGGTTATCCCAGGAAAATGGAGAGATCATCCCTGCCTGCTCCCGGGATCCCCTGTGCATCATTTGGATGCACAGGAACAATCCTGGGACGATCCCGGGGGGGAAAGGCAGGGATGATCTCTCCAGCAGTTTGAGATGGTTGCTAGAAGGGTTAATGCAGTTCTGGGCTGCATTTAAGAAGTATTGTATCAAAGACACTTGAAGTCCTTATTCCTCTCTACTCAGCACTAGTGAGACTGCACCTGGAGTATTGTGTACGATTCTGGGCACCACATTTCCAGAAGAACATTGATAGATTCAAAGGAGAGCAACAAAGATGATAAAGAGACTTGAGGACATGCCCTATGAGGATAGGCTGAAGGAATCTGGGATGTTCAGTCTGGAGAAAAGAAGACTGAGGGGAGACATGTTAGCAGTGTACAGGTACATAAAAGGGTGCCACAGGGAAGATGGTCAAGAACTATTTTTCATTGCCACAGAAATTAGGACCCAAAATAATGGGTATAAGTTACAGCTACCTAGATTTCAATTAAATATAAGGAAGAACTTCCTCATGGTAAGAGATGTACAACAATAGAACAGTCTACCTATGGAGGTTGTGGGTTCTCCATCTCTGGGTTTTTTTAAGAGGACGCTGGACAGCCAGCTCTCATGGATAGTTTAATTGGTTTTCCTGCACATTGCAGAGGGTTGAACTAGAAGATCCTTGTGGTGTTTTCCAATGATTCTATGGTAAATAAGTAAGCATACACAGGCCACACAAAACACAAAAACATCTGTCACATGCAACCAAAACCTACCAGAATAAACTGATCTTCAGCAACTGGAGAAGAGTGTTTTTACTGTCACTGTTTTCTAAAACTGGTTCAGCAGATCATGGAAACATTCAGATGCTTATAGAACTGTGTCCATTCCTTGACTGACCACTGTATTTTCAAACAATGACTTGGGAATTATTAATGTCAGGAAGAAAAATAGTTTATTTGAATAATTTCAGCTTGGGAAAAGGGGTGGGTGGGTTCATCATAAAATGAAAAATCTTTAGTGTCTCCAGTTAAACTTTCTGTGAGGGAAAGTTCTCATGTAATACTAAACAAATGCAAAACAACAGTTAAGGGTGCAATCCTATGAAAGTCTGGACAGAAAAAAGTCCTACAACTCCCAGTGTATACTAACCAGCCTTGCAGGCTGTGGGACAGTGTGTATTATTGACTCTTTTCTGACTAAATATCCATAGGATTACATCCAAAAAGAACTAGCTGTGAAGTAGTCATCCCTGGATTCAATGTTTGCCATATTCACTTGTTAGCCCTAAGTGGCTTTTCCCTCAGGCTTCTCGACATTCAGCCAAAATCCCATAGCCTTACCAGGGCTTTGTCTTCTGGAGTCTTTGTGCATTTAATGATCAGCACAATACAGATACATAAATATCTCTGAGGAAGGAGATCCCACTACTGCCCAAGGAAGTCCATGCCACTACTGAACAGCCCTCACTGTTAGGAGCTGTTTCTCTTAATGTTTAGGCAAACTCTGCTTCCGTGCAATTTCCACACATTCATTCTAGTCCTGCCTTCTGGAGCAACAAAGAACAACTCTGGTCCATCTTTTGCATGATAGTGCATCAAAACCACCTGTTAGTACAAAAGAAGAGCCCTGCTGGGTCAGACCAGGCGTCCATCTAGTCCAGTATTCTGTTCACACAGTGGCCGACCAGCTGCCCAAGGGAAATCCACAAGCAGGACATGAAGGGCAACAGGTCCCTCCCACCCATGTTCCCCAGCAACTGGTGTACATAGGAATACTGTTTCTTTCATTAATCTGTTTTATTATGTTAATATGAATGTCTTTAGTTTTTCAGAAACAGAATATACCATTAAGGAAAAACATATCCTTCTGTCCTGTAGCTTTTATAATCAGGCCCGCCATCTTATGATTACCCCATTGTTGAGCAAACTGTCCAGAACTTCAGGCAAATTTTATGTTAAGTTTCTGTTGGAAGATAAGTCCTCAAGTGTAACTTTGGCTGTTGCTAAATTTCTTACAGTGGTGGCCAAGATTAGAGCTCTTTGTGTATTAGACTAAAGTTGATAATTGCTCTAACTGTATGATTTCATGTCTGATTCTTGTGTTTGGTTGTTTGTTGTTTGTTTCTTTTCTTTTTATGGATCTATAGATCACAATAAAGAAAGTTAAGTTAAGTTAAGAAAAGCTTAACTCTGGATAACAGGAGGGGCTTGTGTGTGGTTGGCTGGTTTGGTTCTACCTGGGGGGAGGGGGAGGGGGAGATGTGAGAGGAGTTTTTTTCTGTTTCTCAGTTTACTTTTGAGAGAAATAGGATTTGAAGGAGGATTTAAAGGGGTAGTGAGGCATGCTTACACTATTTATTAATCATTTCTGTAAATAATAAAAACGTCTATAGCACTGAAATGACCTCTTGTATATAATAAACTTTTATTTTGTGTTATTGGGTTAAATGGGTGTGCCAGCTTGGACTCTGTTTATGCTACCACATACATTAGTACTTAATAGTACTTAATATCCAGCACCCACTTGTCCAAACTAGTAATTATAGTAACAGTGATCAATTCGATACATTTGGCATTGATTGTGGCTGGCTGGAAGGTTGGTCAATCAGTGTGTACAGCTGACTTGGCAGTGACGTCCAACTCCTTTGGTTTGTTTTCCTAGGCATGAGGAGATAACAGGTGAAAACCTGTGTAAAGGAGGGACAGACGTCAAGGATGGCCTTTCAGATATTTGAAGGCTGCTCTCATGTCTCCTATAAGTCTTCTCTTCTCCAGGCTAAACATAGCTAGCTCTTTTAGGGTGACCATATTTTGGAAAACAAAAAGGAGGACAACATGGTCGCCCCCAAGGGTGCGTGTCCAGCACCAAGGGGGCGTGCCCACCCGAACATAGCCTTGGTCACATGTCTGATTTTACAGCACACATTTAAGACAAATCTCTTCTTCATAACATCTTAATGTTTAGGGTGACCATATGAAAAGGAGGACAGGGCTCCTGTATCTTTAACAGTTGTGGAGAAAAGGGATTTTCAGCAGGTGTCATTTGTATGCATACAGCATCTGGTGAAATTTCCTCTGCATCGCAATAGTTAAACCTGCAGGTGCCCTCCTCTCTTTTGCATAGAAAAGGGAATTTGTACCTGGTCAAAAGGGCAGGACTCCTGCAGCTTTAACTGTTATGATGAAGACAAAATTTCACCATGCATTCAAATGACACTTGCTGAAATTCCCTTTTCTATACAACTTTAAAGATACAGTAGCCCTGTTCTCCTTTCCATATGGTCACCCTATTAATGTTAAAATCACTGAAATAAAGAACAAGTGAGAGATTCAATGTATCTGAAATTAACTTCACTCACTCCTACTTTTGTAGGTTTTGCTGTACTTTGAAGCTTTTGCTATACTCTTTGTGTTATTTTATTTATTTATTTATTTTATTACATTTATATACCGCCCCACAGCCGAAGCTCTCTGGGCGGTTTACAACAATTAAAAATAGTAAACATTAAAACTATACAAAAATTTAAAAAACATAAAAACAGTATAAAAGCAACAGTATAAAAAGTGTTACATTCTCCCCTTCCCTCAAATATTTTTTCTGACTGTATCTTCACTCATTGCAAGCTGCTGTTGTTGTTAACAGGGTTTGCTACTGGCCCCAGATCTGTTTCAAATTTGGTATGGCTAAAGCTCTACCTAAAAGCTATCATGGTGCCAACTTTCAGCTCTTTATCTTTAAAAATGACAGTTTAAAAAATAATAATTTTAAAACCTCATTTTTTAAAAAAATCCTAAAAAATCAATTGATGAACGGATCTCTTTCAAATTTGGTGTGGCTAAAGCTCTACCTAAATCCTATCATGGTACAAAGTTTCATCGCTTTATCTTTAAAAATGACGATTTTAAAAATAATAATTTTAAAACCTCAATTTTTAAAAAATTCCTAAAAAATCAATGGATGAACGGATCTGTTTCAAATTTGGTGTGGCTAAAGCTCTACCTAAGTCCTTTCATGGTGCAAAGTTTCATCTCTTTATCTTTAAAAATGACAATTTAAAAAATAATAATTTTAAAACCTTAATTTTAAAAAAATTCCTAAAAAATCAGTGGATGAACAGATTTGGTATGACTAAAGCCGTTCCTAAGAGCTACCATTGTGCCAAGTTTCATGTCTTTATCTTAAAAAATGACGGAGTTATAAGCATTTTTGTTAATTCCCATTAGAGCTGCTCTTTGTAAAAAATCCGGATTTCCCCTCCCCCTCCCGGATTTGCCGGTTTACAACAGAAAATCCGGGCAAATCCAGTCATATGGTCACCCTAAAAACCATTCCCCATATAATTTCCTTTCCAGACCCTTCACCACCCTGTCCCTCTTCTCTGGACATGCTCCAGTTTGTCAATGTCCTCCTTAAATGTGGTGCCTAGAACTGGACACAATACTTGAAATTCAGCCTGAGTAAGGCTGAAGAGAGCAGAACTACTTTCAGTGAACTGGACACTGTGGCCACAGCTAGACCTAAGGTTTATCCTGGGATCATCCAGGGTTCGCCCCTGCCTGAGCACTGAATCCCCTGTGTGTCATCTAGATGAACAGGTTTGACCCCTGGACGATCCAGGGATAAACCTTAGGTCTAGCTATGGCCTGTGTTTGTTAATGCAGCCTCCAATTGCATAAGCTTCTTTAGCAGCCACATCACACATATTTAGCTTGTGTTCCATGAAGATGGATAAAAAGATCTCCAGATGTTTCGGACTTCAAGTCCCAGTATTCCTGGCCATTGGCCATACTGGCAGGGGCTTCTGGGAAATCCAAAACATCTGGAGATGTGCCTTCTGCCCACCCCTGCACTAAGACAAGTGTAGGCCCTTTTTCGCATGTATTCGTGCCTTTGGGAAACTTGGGACAGTAAGATTGAGAGTGTCTCTACATTAAAGGTTAGTCCTTCTTAGAGAAGACCTGTTGCAATAAATGACACCTAAGTTAGTCATGACTTTTAGTTGACTTTTATTCTGGCTTTTACTCTGTTTTTCTTTTCTTTTATAAACCTAGTTTTCATATTATGTTCTACTAGTTTGTTGCATTTTATGGTTCTAAATTTGTTTGGGGGTTGTTGTTGTTGTTGTTGTTTTGAGCCAACCAGAGAGCTTTGGCTATTGGGTGGCATAGAAATGCAATAAATAAATAAATAAATAAATAAATAAATAAATAAATAAATAAATAATAGGAAACAATCAAATGGATGCCTGAGCATCCTACAGGTTGACCTCAATGGGCCATGCTTTTACAAGTGCCTGAGTTGGGTACTTGGAAAAGCTCAAATCTTTTGCAGTTGCCCAGTCTGAGGACCCACAAAAGGCTGGGAGGGGATTGGAACTCACCTGTGTCTAGTCCTTGCTCTGCTGCCTCCTTCTCCTGCCTCTTAAGGGCCCAGCAAAGCATCGTGGAAAATGAGCATCGTTTTGCTCTGAAGTTGCAGGGAGGGGGCCGTAGTTTCTTCTAGGGCAGGAATGGACATTCCACCTGGGAGCCGGAGTGCCCGCCACTGCTTTGGCAGGTAAGTCACAGGCAGAGGCAATGGGCAGCTGAGGAGGCGATGAGTGAGTTGCTTAAAGGTTCATGTTGAGCAGGCCCTGCTCAACTGAGACCTACTCACAAACATTCAAAGAGCAGCACTGACTTTTGTGAGCTCCCTGGTTCCATTTCACAGAATGTCGTTATCAGCAAACCAGATCAGTGAGAAAACTCTGCCCATCAACATCATGGCAAACCTAACCTCTACAACCGGTCCACCACTTGGACATGTCAGCAGCATGGTTTAGCGTGTTGTCTGAACAGGGCCAATGACTGCCCTTCCAGTGTATGTATTTCAGTTGCAATTGGTTTAGCAACATCCTCTTATGATCTGAAATAGAGGAGCTTCATGCCCTCTCTGTGAGAATGGCTAGATAACACAAATATTTCTGTCAAACTGCCAAAATGAACATGTATATGTGTGTATATGTGGTGTATTCATTTTGGAAGTTGAGCAGACATTTGGATTTAGACATCCTGGTAAGGCATGCTCTGCCACAAATAAGCTTCGTACAGCTGCACAGCCACAAATAATATTCCTTTGGTATAGAATGAATAACAGAGCTGGCCATATTTGTTAGGGGAGAAAGCTTCATCATACATTTGTTTGCTTTCTTCGAACCTCTGTTGCAATTTTGGCTCCAGGTCACTGGCTTGTCCCTGTGGGTATTTCTGTTTTGTTCCTCAAATATGCTTTCTTTTGAATATGGAAAAGAGCACTCATAGAAAGCCATTTAAGGCGTAGTGCTGCTGTTTCTTTCCAAACAATGGGTAAGTGAAATGTGTCAAACATGCCAACATTGGTGACCCCTTTTTTAATCTGATCTTTATATTGCTGTGCAATGTCTTTAATTTGCAAAATTAAAAAGTAAGAAGAAGAAAAGACCATTTAATAAACGATTTACTTAATCAAAATTTTTATGCAACTGCAATTCCCCCCATCTGAAACCTGGAGTAGGACTCTGCTATATGATTTGCTAAATGTAAATTTAGCAAATTTGCTATATAATTTGCTAAATAAAAAATAAATAAATAAATAAATAAATAATAAATGTGAAGCGTACGAATTGGATAGATGCAAAAGCTCAGCATATCAGTGGACTTGAAGCTCACAGGAGATCCGGTATCATCCAGCATGATTTCTGATGGCTTTAAAAAAATAGTTTTGAGGATATTAGTACTTCCACTTCCACCCATAACCAAACAGAACATTCAGCAGGAATTCCAGTCATTATGAAAATGGAGCATTCCAAATTGCGTCGTTACTTCAACACATGCAGCTGCAGTTCAGTTGGAATGCCTGGTCAGTGTCTGGATCACTTTGTAGAGTCTCGCATGTGGCGTCTTCATTGCAGTGTGCGATAACAAGATAACCAAAAGAGCTGAGGTCACTCACATCTGCCTTTTTGTCTGTCAAATACTGTGATTGATTAAGCAAGGGAATTTGTAACAGCAAATGGTAGGAAGCCACCATCTTAGGTACTTTATAAGAAAACGACAGTTATCCTGTTCAATTCATCTTTCGAAGATTCCTGTCCAGATCTGAAGTGTGCAGGGTACTACCCATAGTCCACCAACTATGGAGTAGTCCTATTGAAGCCATTGATATTTCAGTAGAATAAGCAGGTAATGCACTGAGGTCTGAGCATTGCCATGAGTTCACCTCTAAGGTCACAAGCCCTGCAACAAAAGGCGCCATGTTAGAGTAATCCCATATGTTCCCTCACATTCTGCTACATATTTTCGACAATGTACAGTTGAGACATCATGATCTGGGTCTAACGGTTGATTGGACCAGGAACAAGTGATGGGCCTGCACACTCCCTGCTTGTCTCTCCCCTTTTCTCTTCTCCTTGCTCACCCAACGTTGTCGTTGGCAAAGATGTTGTGGTTTATTAAACAACAATTCCCTGACAGCCAAAATTGAACCAGGCTAGTCTCTCTGGAGGCTTGAGAATTGTTATAACCTACGTGCCTTCTGAAAGCAAAATTCGAAAACCAGGTTTAGACCATTTCAGAGTTAGCCAGCAGAGTCATCAGCAGAAAGGTCTAGGTGAAAGCTAAAGTCAAATCTGTTAATATGGACACAGTGAGAAAAAGCACTGTTGAGCAAGCTGGGAAAACTGGAAATATGGCAGAGACAAGAAGTCCTCTGGTTACTCAGGCTGAGCTGCTGACTAGACGCAGTGAACTTTTATATAGTTGAGAGGCTATCCACACCTAGGCTGGATCTACACTACTACTTTAAAGCACTTTATAACAGTTTTGACAACTGTATATGGAGTGTGTCCTGGGCCCCAACAGTTGTCAAAACTGTTATAAAGCACTTTCAAGTGCTTTAAAGCAGGAGTGTAGATCCTGCCCTAGGCAATCAGGAGAAAGGGAGTGTTGATAGCTCTTATGACCCTTCTTCCTTCAGCCAGCCTCAGGCGGTCTCCCATCAATGCAGTCCTGACTTGGGAACCCATAGGAATCCTAGCTTGTCCTGCCATGGATCCATGCCTTGACATTACTCCTTTCTCACTCCCATACTGCAGGGCTGCTACATGATCGCTCGCAGACATCCATGTATGAGCCAGCCCTAAGAACAAAGTAAAACAGTAGCTGGCTTACACAGTGGCAATTTCCCCCCTTAAAGTGCACTATGAAAAATAATTCTGCACTGTAATAGGATATCACTACAGCGGATATCCTACCCTTCCCCAACCGAATATTTATATTAGGCCACTCCACAAAAGATATTGAAAGGCCTTCAAAAAGGCATAAAGACGTATTTCTCAGTTAAGAGGAAATAACAGCTTTGCGTTCACTGTCTCATTTATTATAAACAGAAAGATACAGAGTCGTGGAGTGGGGGAGGTACAGATAGGATTCCACAGTACCTTAGCTTTTTTAAAAAAAATGGCGGTTAAAATGTTCTCTTGGCCTACCTAGGGTAGGTCCCATAAATATTTGACTTACACTGATACCACTAATAAATCTGTTTAGAATGCAGCAGTATTGTTTATACAGAAGAGAGCGCTGGGCTTTCCTTGTCCAAATAGCATTAAGTAAAAAAGGATCCTGCTTTTTAGCACCTTACATAAATATTTGCAGTACCTTCATACATTCAACATAACCTTGTCTGCATTTCGAAAGATATTTATGACTTCCTGAAATGTCCATCCCAAAATGCCCTCTCCATTATTTCTCTGGGGGCTGCAGGGAAATATGAAAGACAGTTGCACAGCTTTGGATGCTTCTCCGGTCACACTACTGTAATTTGATTTCCTGTCCTTCCTCACTTAAGCTGACATTGAGCAGGCTGATTCGATGGAGGAATATAAAAGAAAAGATATTCTAAAATATATCTGTGGTAGAAATCCCAGATTGTAACACAGGACTAGCAAATCACAGGAAAAACTGAATAAATGGGCTATCATCAGTCGAGGAAGAGTTCCTATAGATCTCTACAAAAAAGACCTACCAATTATTGTGACTTTATATGAAGTTAATCTTCTGAGGTGGAAGGAAGCCCTGTGTAATTTACCCTGGGCGACTAAGCAAATGCTTTGCATGCAGGTTTCAGGTTCAATCCTGAAACCCTGGTTACTGCTACCAGTGGAGGCTGGTGGCTCCAGTGTCAGTGGAACAGTGAATCTGCTCTGGGTTTCAGTCAGAACTTGTGACGGAGTCAATGTAGACAATACTGAGCCAGATGGACTAGTGGTCAGTGTAAGGCAGCTTCCTGAGTTCCTGTCCTTTCCACAAACCTGCCATATATTATCACATGTGGCCTCTCTGTCTCTCTTAGACATAGCATATGCTAGACATGCCCAGAGTTCAAATACCTCACAGTCTGTAAAGCAGCCACTAAATCTTCCGTGATCTACAGGGGGGGATCTACACTACTGCTTTTAAAGCGCTTTAAAGCACTTTGAAAACGTTTTGAAACCTGTATATGCAGTGAGTCCTGGGCCCCAACAGTTGTCAAAACTGTTATAAAGCGCTTTAAAGCAGTAGTGTAGATTCCCCCCAGTAGATATTTCAAAACAGCATACTGCCTGGACCCACAAACTCCACCTTCTCCCAAGCCAAGAGCCATTGCAGCTTCTCTGTCCAGTAGTAGTAGTAGTAGCAGCAGCAGCAACAGCAGTAGCAGCAATGTCTGGCCCAGCCCTACCATTAGGCAGAGTGAGGCAGCAATATTCGGGGCAGCAATGGCAGTTCCCCAGCCATTCCCCTCTGCTGGAGGACAAAGCTGTGTGTGCCACATAGTCTGTCCTGCACCCCCTAATCTATTCTGCTACTCCCAATAAGATGGAGAACACTCTTCCATCACCAATGTTGAGGTAAAATTCAACTGCCAATCCAGTATGATTCTGTACATGGAATGGGAGCTGGGCATTACCTTTGTCCTTTGCCTCAGGCTACAAAATGTTTTGGGCCAGCCCTGACCAACACTGTTACACAGACTCTAGTCCATGCAGTGTTTTTGAGTCCATTGGCTGGCTGTTTGCTCACAGTCAGGCCGCGCCCAAGCATATTTTTTAGGGCCCAGCACAAACTTATAACACAAAATCTGCTAATTGTTTTGTAAGTTTTCGGTTGGACCTAGTTTAGTGTATTGACTGAACCAGACTCCAGGAAGACACTTGAAAAACTGGAGGATCGATTAGTGTCCTTTAGTTTCTTTTGTTTAACCTCCTAACATTTCTGGCTGCCTGATTTGTATTTATAGCCAGACATGACAGTACAGCTCCAGGTGTGTGTGTTAGGTAATCAAAGGAGCTCCCAATTTCATATAAGCGTGTTTTATTAAGATAGTTCCATATAGAGCTGTTATAGGGTCTGGTGTTATCTCTTTGCCCCTCTAACATCCTGCCTCTGTTTCTTCCTCTTTCTCCTCCTCCTCACTTCCTGTTTTTCCTTCAAACTCTACCTCCCTGCTCCTGCTGGTTTTACATAGTGTTACAATGCATGCCTGTATCTATGTTGTAAATGCTAGTCACTTATATTTTGGGCTTTTAATTTCTACCAGCAGCAATGGCTTCCACTATCCCTGGGCTCAATGTCCCCAATTCTGATGATGTTTTATCCCTCCACCTACTGTTCCTCCCTCCTGCCTATGCATAAGGAATTCCGGGATTTGTAGGGAGAAGTACAAATCTCTCTGTCTCTCAGACTTCATGCCCTAGTTTAATGGCAGAAGTGCACTCTCTCTTTCTAGAGAAGGGACTAGCACAGATAGGGATGTTAGGAGTTGTAGTGCAACACATCTGGGCGGCACCAGCTTGGGGAAGGCGGAAATAATGAATATTGTCCCTTTGTGCTGCTGTTGTTAAAAACTACAATCCATAAACTTCATCTAAAGCACACAAGAATCTTAGCTTTCACTTAAAATCATCTGAGCCCTCTCATCTTCCTGGGTGACAATAAGTTAAAAACCTCATATTAGTCTTGCTTTAAATGTTCACAAATCTGTTCATGCTGCAATTCATATTCTTATTAAAAATAATCTCACAATTTTGGAGTATCATACTCCTCCGGTTTAGTAATCTGGACAGCTGGATTCCTTAATAAAGCACCATTGAATTGTCTCCCTTGCCCTTAATGGATCCTCTTCCTTCCTTCATGTTTTAGCACTTCTAAACTTCAGCCACTTGGTGTCGCAAGTACTTGTACAGCATCCACTCGCAAGAGCAAATGGAGAAATGTATGCTGTTTTGCACAGCTTTATGTTTACTTAGATGAAGAAAGGGTAATGAGAGAATACCAGCTGTTATGGACAAATAGGAGAATATTGCTGCCTTGATGCGCTGCTCGTAAGTGTCCCAGAGGCTTCAAGCTGGCCTCTCTTAAACTAGGATAGCCATTTATGCATTGAAGAAGAAGGAGGAGGAGGAGGAGGAGGAGGAGGAGGAGGGGGAGGAGGAAATGCATCAGCAAAAAAAGAGGATAAAAGTGGGCCCAGTTTTGCATAAAATGTGCATATAGTAATTTATATTTGTAAATGTACATTTGGAAACATTGACTGTAATTCAGAAACATAATACATCTCACCAGAGTGGTGAAAACTGTGACCAGGTGACCTGTGTGCCTTGCTCAGTCTGCTGTCCAGGTGCTAATTGCTGACGAGCAATTTCAAGGCCCAGCTCTTCTTTGAGATGGTTCTTTTAACTTTAAACTGAACTTGGACTGGACATCCTTTCAAATAGAGAACTTCAAACATGTAAAGTAGGGCTCATGGCAACCTTAGTTTAGAAAGAAACTGGATGCTGGATTAGATACAGCTTTAGTCTGATCCACCACTGCTTTGCTTATGTTCTCCAATTACATCCAGCTGATCTCTTTAACTCTCTGTGATGAACATGCATCAGTTGGATGTGCTTCAGTTCCTATCTAAGTACCCCTTCATATGTAGCATACATCTCCAGGGGCATAATCAATCTCCAATAGGAAAAAACAAGTACAATTTCTCTGTGATGTGGAACTATGCCTCAGTGCAAGCACACAGATTGGGCAAGTGATGTGCTGTCGGGCACTTACTCTAGGAGTCGGTATGTTAGACATAGCAGTGGGCTCAAATCGCCGCTCCGAATTTCACAGCCCCATGCTTGAGTGGCAGATTTTGGTCTTTTCTCCAGTGGTGAGATTTCTCATTGACTTTCAGGGGACTTTCATATATATGTTTTGCCCTCATTGCAAGGAGTGGTAGCAATAATGTTCCAATATCTTTGTTCGTGTATATTCTGGGATTTCCGGGAATTGTTTGTGCATAGGGTATGTTTTCCAAGGGCGTTGTTGGGACCTGATATTAAATATTGGGCCCTTTCTACACCATCCATTTTTCCAGGAATCATCCCTGGATCATTCCTGGGCGTCCAAATGATGCACAGGGGATCCTGGGAGCAGGGAAGGATGATCCATCCATTTCCCCAGGATAACTGAGACCTCAGTTATCCCATTTTTACCCATGGTCCCGGGATGATCCCAAGGACCACAGGTGGAGTGGGTGCCTGTCCCAGCTTCTTACCTCCTCCCCATGAGTAGCGGGGTTCATCAGAGGAAGGAGCCAGGACGGGGGGAGTCCAGGATCATTGGGGGTGGGGTGGGGAGCGGGGTCGGGCCTTTTTTTTTAACCTTAATTTTTGATGGAGCACAAGTGCTTTCCCCCCCTCTTAAAAAAAAAAGGTGCTTCAATGGGTGTGACACCCAGGACATTGCGTGGCTCATGTGGACTGATGGCGATGATCCCGGAAGCAGGTAAGTCCAGGATTGCCCCCTCTCCCTCCTTCTACACCCGTAGGTGTAGAAAGAGCATTGGAAATAGCCTACTGCCCCAGAGACTGACCAATGGGTTAGTGATCTCTTGAAATAAGCTGTGCAGGAGAAAGTGGTTTTATATTAAGTAAGATAACAATGAGTATTTTGAAGAAATTTGGCATGACTTCCTAGATCTTGGGAAATTAAAAAGTGCTGATTATTCTCTTTGTGCCTTCAATAATACTGCCTGGCATACTATTGGTTCTTCATTTGTTCCTTTCCTCTTCTTTTCCTCCTTCTTCCCCCTTTCCTTTAATTTCTTTTCTGTCTATCTTAAAAGGGAAGAGGTAGTGAAATGAGGCAGTTTCAGCTACAGTATATGTTGTTCAATACTCATTCTGTATTGCTTGACTAGAGGAGGAGTTGGAACTGGGAAAGTGGGAGATCTTTTAATGTTTGACTTACCTATTGAACCAGTGTGGTGTAATAGAGTGCTATACTAGGATAGGACAGATCTGGGTTCAAGTCCCAACTTAACTATGAAATTCACTGGGTGGCCTTGGCCTTGGCCTTGGCCTTGGACTTTTCTCTCTCTCTCTCTCTCTCTCTCTCTCTCTGTCCATCTCCCTAACTCCCAAGGTTGTTCTAAGAATAAATGACCTGGTCTTCATGATCACCACCCTCCACTATGGCTTACTTAAACCATGGTGGGTTGTGGCACCCATGGGTGCCAAGGTGCTGCTTCAAGCCCCCCACCACAGCTTCTTGTGTCATCCAAACCCAGCAAGGTGGCTTCTTGGGGTGGTTAATAAACTACCCCATGACCCTGCAACAGGCCATGGAGTCTGGGTGGTTTTGTTAACCAGTCCAACAAACCACCCTTGCTGGGTTTGGACAATACAAGAAGCCGCACCTGGTAACATTATGTAAATTGGGCCAACATGCACAGGGTTGTTAACAAGCCACCGTGGCTTGTGTTGTGTGAACCAAGCAATGTATACTACTCTGAGCAGCTTGGAGAAACGGTGAGATAAAAATGTAAATAATAAATTTAATACCAAATAGGTTTTCTCAATATACCATTGTTGTGTTAATGGGGGGAAAGACAATATTTTCAGAAGCAAACCAAACCAAACCCAGACATGCTGGGACCCAAATCTTATGGGAAAGCCATGTTCTCTGACTTGGAAGCCATGTTTTTTTAATCCTATGGGAAGTTAATGAGCAGTTGGGAGACGGACCTTTGTGCAGGCTAAGAACATAAGAAGGGCCATGCTGGATCAGACCAAGGATCCATGTAGTCCAGCCCTCTGTTCACACAGTGGCCAACTAGTTGTCGACCAGGAACCCACAATCAGGACATGATGCAACAACATCCTCCCACTCATGTTCCCCAACAACTGGTATATATAGGCTTACTGCCTCCAATACTGGACTAGCAGCCATTGACCGCCTTCTCCTCGAGAAATTTATCCAGCCTCCTTTTAACGCCATCCAAATTGGTGGCCATCACTACATCTTGTGGCAGTGAATTCATAGTTTGACTATGCTCAGAAACACTTCGCTTTTTTTTAATTATTGCTCTTATTCCATGTGGAATTCAGCTGGGTTTCCAGAACTGAGCCATTGTCCTGAACTATTATTAAACCATGCCTTGTCTTCTATTGCGAGGTCTAATGTTGCACAGCTGGAATTGAGCTAAACTGTGATTCTCATGAGGTAGCCTCTTATCTTATTTCTGTCTGCACCAAGAATAGAACGTCTACTCCTTAAACCTGTCAAGCCCTCTGAAAGAAAATGAAAGTGGAAGAGAGAGAGAAGATGAAGGAAAAAAAATCTTTTTGAGATGTTATGCACTTGTGTTGATTGGTTCTTCCAGTGGGAACATTTACTTTTTCTGATAGCATCTCATCTGGATGGAATCGCATACAGACCCCTGCTCGTCCACCTGATTGATGATTTCCTGAATCTCATGTTGCAAAGCAATCTGGGGAACAGTGCTTCTTCCTCTGGAGATGCAGCCAAAATGTTTCATTATTTTTATATGGGATTACGTAAGAATCTTTCTCCGAAACTGCAGTCTGCTGCCCAGTGGGGTAACATTTTGTGGATATTTTTCTTAGATCATTTTTCCACAATCTGTGCATCACATTGTTATCCAGGTGCTGAGGTTTCTTTGTTGATGTTGTTAGTGTCCCTCTGGACTAATGGTCTTGTAAGAACTGTTTACCCAAGGGGGATGTTTCTGGTATAATGACTGAAGCTTTTGTATATAGAGCAGTTTCTCCCCTATGGAGAAGGCACCACAGAGAAGAAACTTTGGCTAAACAAGCCTCCATTTCCATTGTGAATTTGGCTTGTTTCCATTGTTGCATCTGTTCGTCTCTGCTTTTTATGGTGCAATGCAACTTCCAGCCCACAAGTACGATGGTGATCTGAATGAACTAATTCTATCAGACTTTCATCTAGGACAAGCTGTAGAGATTATCATGCACCCTTGTGTGACCTGACACTTAAGAAATGCGTCACTGGATTGTAGCTATATTTGAATATAGCTTTTAAAATAATCATTTGTAACCTGCTTCAAATCAGTAGATTATCTGATGGTGTTGGCATATATGGGCCTGCTTTTCAGAACTGTTGCTGTTGGAAGAGAGGAAAAAAACTCATTGAAAGGAGTTATTTCCAACTCAGTGAACAGTGCCATCCTATACATGTCAACTCAGAAGAAAATCCCCTTGTTTTCAATGGGGCTGACTCCCAGGTAAGTGTGAAAATGTTCTCCCTGCTGAGGGGCTTCTTTAAACAAGCACACTCATGACTGTCCACTCATGGAAGTTTGTGGGTCATTTTGGCAACACTGTGAGCCTCCAGAACATCCCCAGCTCCTCCCCCAGTTATTCCATTTTTAAAAACAACAACTGGATATCCCAATTCCTCTGAAATATCTCAGGATTTCCTACCGTGTGCAGCCGAAGTTGCAATACAAAATACCCACTAGAGGGCACTGTCTCATTCAAGTATATAAGCAGGGAAGTTTTCAATTACAGACCACATGGTTGTCCCTCTCCTCTTGTGTAATTCAGCTCATTACAATTACGGAAGAAGGGAAGGAAGGAAGCAAAGTGCCACTAAGCAAATGCGATTTCCCTTCAATTTAAAGAAGCCCCAAGGTCTATTTAGCACCAACATTGCTATCTTTTGGGTGCCAGTTTAAGACTATCCTCTGCTCCTAAGCCCTTGAAGGCATTTATGTCAGTTGTTTTATCAATGCTGATATCTTATTATAACTTTATTTTAGCTTTTTTACATTGTTTTTAAATTTTGTATGTTAAATGTTTTTTATTTTGTATTTGTGGGTTGTACTTTTTGTGAACTGCTCAGAGTTCACAAAACTCTGGCTATTAGGCTGTGAATGGAAATGAAAGATATAGGATTGCAGCCTAAGATGCTTCTTAAAGCCCTTTGACATAATGGTTTGAATCCCATACCTAGTCATACTTAGAGCAGACCCATTGAAATCAATGGGCTGGATCCAGCCTTAGTCAGTGGGATTTAAGTGAAGCTGGATCCAAAGCATTGGGCTGGGCCTCTGATGGAAGAAGCCTCCCCCTGGCAGAAGGAATCATCCCTTTGGAGAAAGGCTTTTTCCATTGGAAGAAGATAACCATTGGATGTATGCCTTTATGTTTCTAGCTGTGCATATAACTATGCCTCTAAAAACGTAATATATTACTGTAACTTTCTTGGTACTTGTTGTGGTGGTCTGAAACCCGCCATGAGGGGCTGAAAGGTTGCCAGTGGCATCAGTGTGCAGCCAAGGTATTGATGAAAGCCTGCTCATGCACTCCAACCTCCATGGTACACCAAAGGAACAACAAAAGATGCACCTGTAAGCAATGCTGTTGTTGTCATTAGCATACGATGGACCTCATACCAGAACTCTTCACCAAATAGCAAGGAATTAGGTCAAATGGGCTTGGAAAAAATGGACAACAGTCATACTAGTGCTTACTGTAATCACCCATGCAGCAAACATTAAAGCACCATGGACCTTGATGGGAAATGGGAAATAAAGTCCCCCAATGCCCATTAGTGGTCCTGCAACATTATAGTTTCTATCCATGTTTAGTGGCTGTTGGTGGGTTTTGTGCATTGTACCTCCTTCACTGTCTTCTCAATGTTAGAAAGTAATAAATAAATTTGCCAGAAATATGTAGTAATTTGCATCTAGATTAAATTTGCCTTTAAAAGCCGGAAGACAAATTCTTTTCTGTATTAGTGAGACAAATCACGTGTTTGCGAATGTAAATCATACAGATCCATGGATCAGATCACCCACAGCTCCTTTTGAACAGTGTGTAGTAGGTTTGAGCTGGGCTTTGCAACCCATAGAGCATGGAATGGCCCTCAACAAGATTGTGTAGAAGCTGATTGTTTCTGGAGAATCCCGTACTGTTCTCGGAGAAGTCATATGCCTAATCTGCTGTGAAGGATTTGTCCGCGGACATCTTGCACATTGAATTGTTACTAACATCGAATTGTTACTTCCTGTTTAACTCCAGAAATTGCACTGAAAGAATTTCTGGATGTAATTCAAGAGCTTTTGATTTTCATGAAGCAACCATGTGGCTTTACTATAGTACATGAAGAAACCAGTCCAAGGGTTTTCTTCATGTATTATAGTTATATCTTTGCTTTCCTCCAAAAAGGAAAGCATGCAAGGAAGCATTCATTATTCTTCTCCCGCTCCCCATTTTATCCTCACAACATTCCTATGAGGTAGGTTAGGCTGCAAGATAGTCACTGGCCCAGGCTTCATGGCTGAGCGGGAATTTGAATCTGGATCTCCCCAGCCGTAGACTGACACTATGTCACATTGGGTTTGGATTTGGATTATAGAACTTTTGGGTTTTAGATTACAGCTCCCATAATCCCTGACCATACTGGCTGGTGCTGATGGGGAAAGTGGTCCAATATATTTGGAAGGCACTAGGTTGCCTGCCCTTGATTTTGCTTGATATCAAAATGCAGCCTTGGTCTTCAATTGTTTTATTAGAGCTTCTGAATACAAGCGATAAACACACAATTGGAGAATGAAGGATGGTGGTCCCAACTGTGAGTTTCAAATCAACACAGCTGTCCTACTTTCTAAAACAAGTAAATATCAGAGGATACCTCAGAGAGGAAATAAAAATTGAATGAGGATCAGCCTCTAAATGGCTCAAGGCTGCAAAGTTTAAAAATAGATTCACTTATAGAAGTTGGAGAGTGAGGCTCTTATCCACGTTGCGATCGGGAATAAAAATAGTTTGCTCCCAGCAGAGACACATTCTTTGGGCCATGCTAAAGACTAAACGAGATCTCTGTAACAGAGGCATTGATTCTTGCATTTGCTGCAGTAGCAAAGCTCATGCTACTGTTGTGCAGGGGAGTGTGCATTTCTCAGAGCCTCAGCTGGTTCAAAAAGAGGACTGCAGAAAAATTCAGCTGAAATAAACAAACATTGCACTGAAGCCAAAGAACTGTGAGCTATAGATATAGAGAAGAAGAAGAAGAAGAAGAAGAAGAAGAAGAAGAAGAAGAAGAAGAAGAAGAAGAAGAAGAAGAAGAAGAAGAAGAAGAAGAAGAAATTTAAGCCTTTTATTGGAAGTTGTTTTGGTACTGTGACAGGTACCTCTATAGTGGTTGGGAAGGAGCTATGGGCCTAAAGATGCTGAATAGTGATGGTCTAAAGTACAGTCTAAAGATGCTGAATAGTGAGTCATTTAATTATGATGAATTTCCCTTCCTATCAGTGAGCATGCCAATCAGCAAATGTTCACCATGCCAATATTGGCGAGGGTGGCTACTTGTGAATTGCCCAAAAAGGGAACAAAAGAGGACACTGTTTTATTTTCACACAATGCTTTATATGTTTACATTCACATTTAGAAATAATTATTGTAATTGAAATAGAAACCCAGTACGTCGCACCATAATGTGGAAGACTGTGTGTTCAGGTGACCTGTGTGCCTTGCTCAGTCCACTGTCCAGGTGTGATGGATGGGCAATTTTAAGGCCCAACTCTTCCTTCTGGGGTTCTTTAACTTTATACTGGACATGGACTGGACAGCACATTCAAACATAGGGTGCCTTCTGCTTCATTTGCATTGGTCTTTCCCCTATTTTGCATTTGCAGACCTAGCTCTGTTGTACATTGCTCTGTAGCTGTGAACTACTTGATTTTATCATCTGTCAACCATTGTTTTTTTAATTTAAAGATTTACAAGCTACCTTTCAAACCCTAGGTGAATAGCAACATATATTAAAATCAGTTTTTGCATTAAAGCTAACTCACCTAAAATCCTTCTTGGGAATGGGTTCTAGTTGGTTCTGGAATTTCTGTGATTTTCTAACCCGTCTCTCCAGTTTATACAAATTGACCTTTCCCCAGTCGTTCTTTTAGTTTATGAGATAGAAGGTTATCTTGAGGTCACATCGTCCTTGGTCAGAGAATGGAATTAAGATAAATTTGGTTATTCCCGCAACATGCCCCTGCCTCCCCCATTTCATGTCATTTGGGAGGAAAGTCTGTTTAGGATGAGTGAAAACAGAGTCGGCAAAATATCGATAGATTTTCATCTCTCTTCACAGATAAATTGTCTTGTGATGAAACATTTTGATATTCCAGGAAAGGTCATTTGGAAGCAGCAGGAGAAGGATATTTTAAAAATTGAATGCAACAGAACCTTAGTTAATCAGACCTTGGTTAACAAGATCTCTGGTGTAAGCAAAGTTGACATTATTTGTTTAAATAGAATAAAAATCTGTCTGCAAGTGATTATGGAACTGGAAGGCGAGAAGGGATGTATTAGTTTTGATTGCTACAAATAATAATCCAAATTGCAGTAATTTGAAGATCAGCAAGACAAAAGTCTTTATTAAATTGTTGTGCAGCTGGTTTATATTGTAATCTTGGCCCACATTCATAATGGGCCTCTTTCACTTTATAATCAGTTTTCCTGTTTGTGAGTCACATTGTAGCAAGAAGGTAAAGGAGCTCTTTAAATCATGCATTAATGCAACATTTAGAGACTAGGAATGGGGTTTAGGGAGTAGGATTATTACTGCTTGGTACTTTATGTTTTATTTCTTTCCTAATTAATTCACATGCACTTTTACTCTTTTTCTTTCATCGTTAAAGAGGTAGCACAGTTTTTCAGCTAATTAAAAACAACCTTTATCTATCTCAATTGCTCATTTTCATTTTTAAGATATTTCTGAATCTCCCCTTTCTTCATGAGTGCTTGAGGTGATTTACAATAAGACTATAACTAAGATCATATATATTATCACAGTCCTATGCATGTCTACTTGGAAATAAGCCACACTCAGTTCAATAAGACTTTACTTCCAGATAAGGGTGAATAGGATTGCAGACTTAGTTATTAACAGTGGTCTCCAATTTTCATTTTCGAACCAAATATGCACTTTTTAAAAAAGTATTTAAAAGGCTGGTGAGTAACTGCTTAAAAGTCTACTCTGTTGATACTGTTAATAGATATTCATTTGCTATGCAAGTAGCATTTAGCTTGGTTTGTTATCTAAACATGTGGCAGTTAGAATCACGTACAGCCCACTCAGAAATAAACCCCATTGGATTCTATGGAACTTACTCCCAGGCAGGTGTGTATAGGGTTGCAGCTTAAAGCCTCAATGAATGGATACCACCCTATATGAAGCAATGTTAGTCCTACTTAGAGTAGACCCAATGAAATCAATGGAACTGGTTAGTCATGACTAACTTCAGTACCATTCATGTCTATGGATTTTCCTCTAAGTAGGACTAACATTGGCTACTACCATTAGAATCACTTAGAATTTAAAATTACTTTGGCTACAATCCTATGGATGTTTACCTAAAAGAAAGCCCCATTGAGCCTAGTGGGACTTGCTTTTGAGTAGGCATGTATAGGATTGTGGAGTTAGAGGAATTAAATTCTTAGGCTGCAAAGTTATACACATTTACGCGACGAATAGCTGGGATTACAGGGAAAGACACTGACTCAAAACATAAATGCAATTTCTAAAACATCTTTCTTTAAATAGATTGCAGTTTCATTCAATCTATTCATACTTTTTACATTCACTCAGATAGTTACCAGTGTTGGAGCAGTGGAACCCAGTGGCCAGGCTGTATGCTCAGAAGCAGGAGGTGGGCCACATACAGCAGCTTCTGTGGTGTTCAAGTCTTCTTCAGAGTTTTGCTAATTTCACTGTGTTCTTCCTCCCAGGTCTTTGCACGATGTTGAAAAACACGCCTTTTGACTATGTTGTCCTGGTTTTACATTAACTGGGCTCATCTCTTTTTTTGGAAATTCCTTCTTAATGCTATCAGACATCACCTTTCCTTCAGAGATTTTGACAACCACTTCAACTGCTGGCAACATTTCTAAATTATACGACCCTTTCCTCAGGTATTGAGCTTATTTTGGAAGTCTCTCAGTAGAGGCTGGTGGCTGTGATTTCGGTGGGGCTGTGAATCTATTTTGGGTTTCAGTCAGAACCAGCCAGAACTCTAATGGAGCTGTCCAAGGCATTGAACTCTAACCCCAAAATAGGTTCAACACTCTGGATAGCTCCTTCAGAGTCCTGGCTGGTTCTGACTAAAACCCAGAATGTATTCACAGCCCCACCGAAATCAGAGCTACCAGCCTTCACTGAAGTCTCTTTATCCAGTGTTTCCCCCCAAACTCAGCTATTACACCCATCTTGTTGTTCATGTTCCATGGTTGGTTTTGTATGTACACACATCTCTTTTGCCCAGTGTTCAGCCTTTTCCTTCTGGTAACGTTCCTCTATTCAAACCTCAGGAACCCTTTCACCCAAAAGGGACTGATGATATAATTTTATGTGGAATTTACCTGGGATTAAGACCCATAGAACTCAGTGGGGCTTCCTTTGGAGTAGACATATATACAGTAGTTAACTTCTGTGTAAATGACATGCTATATGTACTTCAATGACAGATATGAGTTCAATCTGGCATGCTGCCTATAACACTTATAAAATGACAAGCATTTGTCAAAGATAGTAACTACTTTAAATCCTTCCAACAATTAAAAAATAACCCAACAGTGTTCATCCATTTGACTTGCACAGCTGAAATACAGCTTATATTCAGAAGCGGAGACTGGGTGGGGCAAAAAGGAATCCTAGTTGCTCCAGCATAAGTGGGGGAAGCTATGGGCAGGAGACATTATGGCTACATCTTCAAATGCAATCAAATTGACTTTTGCTTTTAGAGCTGATTAGCAGAAATGTAAGGGGCAAGACCATTTCCACACACCTCTTTAGATATTTCTTTAAAAGCTGCATACCTTCGGTCAGTCTTCCCCAATCTGGTGACCTACAGATGTTTGGGAATTCAACTCCCATGAGCCCCAGCCAATATGGCCAATGGTCAGGAATGCTGGGAATTGTAATCTAAAACATCTGGAGAGCACTGGCTGGTGAAGTCTGCCTTAGCTTTTGCATTGGAGCCCTTCACCTAGATTGGCGAAAAGCCAAGAGGTGCCATCTCTGGGGGTAAGTCCTAGACCTATTCTCTGCACTACCATTGAGCCTCAGCCATATGCAAGAATTGGAAAAGTGGACAACCCTTTTTAGTAGTTTCAGAGCTGCCAAAACAATGTTTCTGGCACAGGGGAATACTCCTTATTCTTGTGATTGATATTTTAACACTGTCCCTCTATTAGTTCTAGCTGAAAGCTATTTTGACTACACTGCTTAATCATGAAGTAAAAGTAAGACTAATATTTTGAAAGAGCCGATCAGAATTCAACTTACCAAGTCAGAATGTGGGATTTCTCAAGGTGTCTCCAATTATGAGCCATGACATAGGAGGTTCTGGACATTTCACAACAGATAAGTCAACAGACAGAGGTCATTGCTTTATGAAAACCTCTGAGGCTATTTCCCTCAGGCCTGAAGCTGTCAATCTTTTTTCTTGAAGGCTAGGCTTAGGAATACCTGTAAGACTGACAGAGATGAAATTAAACATCATATGGGAGAACCAGCTGGTCTCCCATCAGCCAGCTACACAGATGGCATCCTGACCTTTACAGTCAATGTATATATGTTTAAAACAATCAGTTAAGCACAAAAATTTGAAACTTCAAGTTCTCCAAATCTCTTCTCCTGCTGTTCGCTCAGGACTCTCACACACATTGTAACAATTTACTGTATTAAAAATAAAGGAAAGGCTTGACTGAAAAGATGGAGGCCAGTGGTAAATGATGCTAAACTGGGACATCTGCTGTTCATGATTATATCTTACTTCTTGTGTCCTTTGGTACTGTCACACTCAGAACTACCAAGGTGAGGAAGGGGTGTTGGAATTTCCTCCAGTAAAGGCTGGTGGCTCCAATGTCAGTGGGATGTGTGTGAATCTACACTATTTTATAGTGGTATGGAAGTGCACTGACAACTGTTGAGGTACATTAGACATTCTGTATACCACATTCATAGTGTTATTTCCTGCTTTTTATATCACATTATCCAAAATACCACAGCAAGTGTTATTGTGTGTTTTATGAGGTATAAATGAGCAACAGGATTATAGTGTTACCATGATGATTTGACACACGGTGTAGATCTGGCCCAGGTTTCAGTCAGAATTCTAAAGAAACTATCCAAAGTGCTTAAGGTAGTTAACAATAATGATGAAATACAAATTAAACACAAAATTAAAATATAACACAAAACAGCTCCTTTAAACCATTGAAAATACAACAAGAAAAGGATTGGAAAGTATCCAACCAATTAAAACCCCTTCAGGAACAGCCGTGCTTTAACACCAAGGGCCAGCCTGAATAAAAATGACTTTGTCCTGCCAGTGGAAGGAAACAGAGGAAGCCAATCTAGTCTCCCTTGGCAGGGAGCTCCAAAGCTTGAGAGTGGCCCTCAAAAAGGCGCTCAGTGAGGGTCTAGTCTTGAATCCCAGTGATGTGCTCATTGGCAGGGATGAGGAACCTGTGGGCCTCCAGAGGTAGTTGGACTCCAACTCACATCAGCCTCAGCCAGCAGGATCAGTAGTCAGGGGTGATGGATGTTGTTGTCCAACCATGTCTGGAGGGGCACCCATTCTCCACCTCTGTACTGTAGCTACCACCATTTTCTCCGAAAAGGGTTGCATCTCAGAACACTGCACCTTGGAAGCCCATGAATAAAAGGCCACACTCCTCAGCCCTTCCTAAACGTCCCACATGCTAAGGCTCTTGTCATCCAGGCCTTTGTTTGAAATCAGCAATCCAAGCTTTTAGGTAGCAGGGAGGAACCTTGATGGAAACATTGAGCAGCTGGTTGTAGTAGAAGAAGGAAATCAGGCAGATTTTCACAAAGCATTTTGTACTCAGGTGTCTATCAAAGTCTTGGGCTCTGCCAGATTTTTTACCCCTCTCATCAGAATGTAATCACAAGCATCTGTCCTTGCTTTCATTCAGAAATAAATGGTCCAGCTGGCAAAGCTACAGAGATAACAGGTATACAGAGAAAGAGGTTGGAACTGCAGAGTTGATGTGGGCTGTGTGCCCGAATGTATGAATCAAGATCAGTCCAGATACCCTAATAAAACATATATGTGCCATGCAATGGTGAAACCTTTGGCTCTGGGTCTTGAGGTCCATAAGAATGTTTTGACTAACCTTAAGGGCACTGGACTACATTTTTACACAGATCTATTTGCAAAGCATCTCCACGTGGAAGAATATGAGAGAGGGAAGACTACCCCCCAGATTTGGCCAGAGCATAAATGTGTACAAGCTGCCCAAATGCAAGTGAACAGACTGAGTGGTCACTTTGCCATGCCTTGGCTGAGGAGGAGGGGGAAGCCTATTGCAGCTGCTAGGCTGTTTCAAAGCTGATGGATTGCACCCCACAGAACCAAACAGACTCCACTTTGAAAACAAACCTCCAAGTTTTATTTAAACCAAGGCCCCTCTATGGAGCTGACTCAGGCTGTGGCCTCTCTCTCCTCAGGCCAAAAACTGTGGATGTTGTCCTCTATGACTTCATGGCTGCTCCCAGGAAGCACGACTCATACAGGCCAAATCCAGCAGTTCTTTAATATTGTTACATAAGGAACCACTAGAATTTTCTCCCAACAATTTCCAGGTCAACAAGAGGAGCAGAAGGCTAGTTGGCTAGGATGGAGTCACAGGTGGTGGTGGTGATAAATCAAAGTGCCTGGTCACCTTAAAAAGTGGTCCAAGGCAGAAAGCAAAGTTCCCTTATTCCAAGCATGCTTGCCGTGTGTGTGACCACTTCCTCTTATTTATTTATTTTCCACCCAATGACTGAAGCTAAAACGTAAAAGACAACAACGTGATAAAGCATAATATTAAGATTTTAAAAGTTTAAAAACTACAATATAAAACCAATGTCACAGCTAGCATCATTATAAAGATTTAAAATACAATAGTATATTTTAAAACAACAAAAACCAAAGGACTAAAAGTCCAGGGAGAATGAAAAGGACTTCAGCTGGTGTTTCTCTGGGGAGGGCATTCTACAATTGGGTTGCCACAATTGAAAAGGCCCGCTGACTTACTTCATTTCCTAATCACAACCAGCAGCCAGTCAGACACTATGATTTCCAGGTTGGCTTGAGCCCGGACTCAATTAAGCACTGCATGGAAGAAAGGGGGGGGGGAGAGAAACCAGGACTGAAGAACATGCTTGGCAGAAGAGGATCTCCTCAGTTAATGGAGCACTTTGGGAACCCACTTTCCTTCCTTCCAAGCTCATTACAACATTTTACATATATATATATATATGCGCACTTTGGGATGGGATATACAGCAGGACATCCAAATAGTTAAAGCTGACCCCGAGCCAAACATATTAAAATTCAAGGCTCATAGAAATTACAAGAGGATGGAGCAACTCCCCAGGGTGAAAAGGTTACAATGTCTTGGGCTGTTTAGCTTAGGGAAATGGTGAATAAAGGGGTTCCATGATAGAGGTGTATAAAATTATACATTGGGAGGGAGTAGATGGGGAAACATTTTTCTCCCTCTCTTATAATAATCCCATGAAGCTGACTGGTGGGAGATACAGGACAGATAAAAGGAAGCACTTCTTCACACAGTCCAGAGTTAAACTGTGGAATTCACTACCACAAGATGTAGCGATGGCCACCAATTTGGATAGCTATAAAAGGGGATTAGACCATTTCATGGAGAAGAAGGCTATCAATGGGTACTAGTCCTGATTTCTCCAGGCTACTTTCAGAATTAGAGGCAGTATGTATGATATGTGTGTGTGTGTGTGTGACACACTCATATACACCAGTTTCTGGGGAACATGAGCAGGAGAATGCTATTAAACTCACATCCTCCTTGTGGATTTCCCACAGGTCAGTACGTGAACAGAATACAAATCTAGATGGACATGATCCAGCATGGCTCTTCTTATGACATTCTTGGAGCAAAGTACAAGTCCTCTGCATCACCATTCATGTGAAAATACATTTTCTCTCAAATTCAATTTTTTATTTTTTATTTAAAAAATTGCATCTCCATGAAATTGCCAAATTTGTATCTTTGGGCAAGACTGGAAAAGACACTTTATCTGTTCTATCACAACTAAGATCTGCTAGCAAGAACAGACTGTGTGCTGTAGTAGCTTTGTGACTGGGACATCTGGTAACGCAGCTTCAGGTAGCAGGCTGTGCCAAGTTTCTTCTTACATCTCCACAGTCTCATCCTTTCAGAGAGAGCATAATCGGGAACATCTGTCTTCTCTTTCATTCAGAAATAAATGGTCCAACTGGCAGAGCAGCAAAGGTAACAGATAAACAGAGAGTAATAGTTTGGGAGGAGGGGTTACAGAGCCAGGAGGCATTCCCCATGCTTCAGTCCATTTGTCAAGAAGATAAATCACTTACCGTTTATTTACTAGCAACAAGTATAAATGTTTTGCTGTATTAGCTTTGCATACCTCAACAGGATACATGGCTGCTCCTATTGGCCCTACATGCTTGTGTGTCAAACATTGCATAAAAGTTAACTTCCCATCTGCACACAATGCTTACAAAACTGATGGTTTAAGGTGAACCGTGAACTGTTTCTGAATGTCAAATTCCTTCACATGATCGTGTACGTGACAATGGGGGAGGGCCATGGCTCAGGGGTAGAGCCCCAGATGTGCATGCAAGAGGGCCCAGGTGCAACCCCCAGTTTCTCCAAGCTTGTCTATCTGTAGCTGCGCAGTTGAACCCCATCGTTTATATGACGCAGCTGCCAACTCACAGCCACAGCATGCTATTCCCTGCAAAGCTGGACATCTTCGATGTTACATTTTACCATTAGTTTTTACATTGCGCTGATGTCACCACCGTTGTTTCCCCATGTGTCAGTGGAGGCTTCAGTTCGGATTAAGAGAGTGAGCATCATTATGGGGCTGGGTCCCAGTGCAGGGTAGGCGTGAGAATACAGGGCAGGGGTGGGCTCAGGAAGGTCCAGGTGAGGATTTAGTAATGGCCGCCGATATTAAAGACCGGAATGAAATTAAGGGCAGTTATTATGTATAACACATAAATTCAATGAACTGTAGGAGCGCAGATGAGCAGATACAGGTATCCATATCAATTAACTCATGCAAATTGTATGTAAATCAGTGTCCTCTTTTGTCCTCTTTTTGGGGTGGTGCATTTCTTCTTTTGTGGTGATGCATTAGTGGCCACCTGATCTCCCAAACTGGCGGTTTTCCCTTCTAGCTTTCCCTTGAGTGATGACAGGGCTCAATCAGTTCATGGGTGAGACATCAACACAGGGGAATAACAGCAATCCTTGCAATCATGGCTGGAAAAAAGGGCAGGCATGATCAAGGAAATGGTCACTAATTCTCCCCATGTACAACTCACTCTGCATTAGTCTTCCTCCATGTAATCATGTCCCTATGTATATGTGAAGAACCCACACAGCCTTGTCAAGTAGTCACCATCACGCTATTTGCTGGTCTCATCCCAGTTTGCCTCTCCTTGATGGATGCATCTGTGAACATGACTGTGTGCTACTTTGTGAAAACTTTTTCATGAAACCAAGCTGTCATTTCACACTTCTGGCTATCACCGGAGAAATGTGACTTCTCATCACATTCTCAGGTATTTGTATATACAATGCACAAAACAGCTAAACTGGAACGTTGGAAGTAAATATTGTCTTAAATCCAAGGACTCTGATTTAACTAGCTTAGAATGACTGTTTATTATTGTGTGTATTACATGTCTATTTTGCTTTTCCATTAAAAATGGTGCTCAAGGGAGTTAACAGTAAAATACAGATACAATTTGTTGTTTATTTGTTCAGTCACTTCCGACTCTTCGTGACTTCATGGACCAGCCCACGCCAGAGCTTTCTGTCGGCCGTCGCCACCCCCAGCTCCCCCAAGGTCAAGTCTGTCACTTCCAGAATATCATCCATCCATCTTGCCCTTGGTTGGCCCCTCTTCCTTTTGCCTTCCACTTTCCCTAGCATCAGCATCTTCTCCAGGGAATCCTATCTTCTCATTATGTGGCCAAAGTACTTCAGTTTTGCCTTTAATACCATTCCCTCAAGTGAGCAGTCTGGCTTTATTTCCTGGAGTATGGACTGGTTTGATCTTCTTGCAGTCCAAGGTACTCTCAGAATTTTCCTCCAACACCACAGTTCAAAAGCATCTATCTTCCTTCACTCAGCTTTCCTTATGGTCCAGCTCTCGCAGCCATAGGTTACTACGGGGAATACCATTGCTTTAACTATGTGGACCTTTGTTGTCAGTGCGGTGTCTCTGCTCTTAACTATTTTATCAAGATTTGTCATTGCTCTCCTCCCAAGAAGTAAACGTCTTCTGGTTACAAAGGTATAATTAAAACATTAAAACTCATCAAATAAAAATACCCAAATAAAAAAGAAAGAACAGCACCCAACAGATTAAAATCCAGTTCAACAGTAAATCAGCCTAAATGCCAAAAGCCTATCTGAATAAAAATGTGTTCGCCTACAAGCAGAAGGACAACAGAAATAGAACTAGCGTAGCTTTCTTTGACAGGGAGTTCCAGAGCCTGAGTGCAACCACCGAGAACGTCCTTCCTCGTGTTCCACACCAAATTATAGTTGTGGGACAGAAAGAAGGGCCTCTCTTGAGCATCTTCAAATCCAGGCAGATTTTTATACTTGAGAAAGTGCTTTTAAAAACGTAAGGGAGCTCCATTAGTTCACAGCTCTGCATCCAATGGCCATCAATGGGTTCACCCAGGATTTGGTCCTTATCCTGTAGAAATGGCAAATCCTTCAACTAGGCAGTCTATTCTAGGCAGTACCACTCATGCTAATGAAGCATTTTTGGTTCTAATTGCAAAATGATGCAGAATGCAAGACAAAAGAGGGTAAAATCCCATAAGTAATAGGTATAAGCAAGATTGTATATTTATCTGTCTATTTATCCAAACAGCCAAGAGCTCTGAAAACCACTAAACATGCAAAATAACAAAGTCATAATTAAAACCATCACAATTCAAATTTCAGCAAAATCCAAACCCCGTTTATAGTCAATCCCTAAATTGCCTGGAAAAATGACATTTCTTAAAAGCTTGAACTTGCGTAAAACATTGAAATTATGTTGCACAACAGGTTTCCTTAGTGAGACAGTTCCATAATTGTACCAGTAGGGGGAAATGCACTCTTCCACCATTTACAAGCCTAATCTCCCAAAGCCCAGACTGCTGATATAAAAGCCTGGCGTGTCTGTGGGCATGTGCTTGTTTCCTGTCAAAGAAAGTCATCCTGATACAGTTTCAAGAGATGCTTTGGACTACAACTCTCATTATCCCTGACATTGGCCAGAACGGCTGGAGCTGGGCTGCACTGGAGTCCGCTACAGAAGCTTGCTTCAGTCATACTGGTTCTTAGGTAAATACCCCAGTGGCTATCAAAATTGAGAGCTGAGCTCTACACAAAGAGATTTTCCTCTCCTGCTTTTCGGTTACATTACCTCTGTGTGGAGCTGTGCTATAGCAGAATAGCACAAATACACAAGTAGAAACAGCACTTTCAGAAATAAAACCCCATTTCCCCCTTTCTAAGGGCCTTGCTAGATGAGGCCCAGTTTCCCTGCTGTGTGTCCAGATGACGCACAGGGGAATCCGGGGTCAGGCCGCGCTGAAGCCTCCCCTAACGCGCCATAAGCAAATGCCCCGGCCTGAGGAACGTCTAGCAATGTCTGTGGCTTTTTGTGGCCACTCATTTACTCGCAAGTAGCTGGGAAAAGCCACGGACTGGGCACAGCGCTCATACGAGCACTGTGCCCATCGGGCCGGGGGGATCCGGGGGGGGGAGATAGGGGGGGAAGGCCGGACCGGCAGGAGAGGGGGACACGGGACGGGGAGGGATGGCAGAGGGCAACACAGGAGATGGGGAGGGATGGCGGAGGGCGACACAGGAGATGGGGAGGGATGGCGGAGGGCGACACAGGGGACGGGGATGGGGAGGGAGGGAGGGGAAAGAGGGGGCAGGGGGCAGGGGGCAGGGGGCTTAATTAAAAAAGGGTGGTGGGCTTAATTTAAAAAAACCCCACCTACCTTCTTCAGAGTCTTCGGGGCGCACGTGGCCCCTTTAACCAAAAAAATAAAATAAAAAATGGCTGATGCTGCAGGGCTTCCGAAGTCGCTGTGCGTTGTGCGTCTAGGAGGCAGGGCGGCGCGCGCTAAAGTTAGCGCCCCGTCGCCCCACCTCCCTGCCGGCTTCTCCGGCTGGGTCTAGCAAGGCCCTAAGAAACATCTGGGAAAGTGCTCTTAAAAACAGAAATAAAACTGGAGGATTACAATGTCATCTAAAGAACCCGAAAACAACCATGAGTAAGGAATCATGTGCACACAATAAATGCCTTGTGTAGAAAAACTCACTATTTCTTGCCTTGTGTGCAGGAATAAACCCCATATAGGTTAACCAGTTTGTCCAGCTTTATTTGATTTTATAGTCAGAGCCAAAAACAACCCCAAAAGCACAACACCTTAATAAGGCATATTACTTCAAGAAAGAACATATATTATTATCTTGAGAACATTTCTTTATTTTGAATTGAAGTATCTGTTTAAGACAATGAAATATTACTGGATACATAATAGTACTTTAAAGCTAATCTATCTTAAAAATCAGAGACCAGCTGGTTGTAAAACAGGAACATCCTGGCATCATTAGAGAACAGCCTGTTTAAACTTCTGAGCATACAACTAATTTATCAGCTTACATTCAATAAATGATTTAACTGAATTCATATCTGGATGTCTTTAAGGTAGGTTGAGCACAAAGTTATGTTCAAAGAGAAACCTTCTCATCTACACGTTCAAAAGAAAACAAACACTCATCCACATTTAGACTTGGCTTTCTATCAAGTTTCAAGCTGGTGATGAGAAAAGCAGGTGTGTGATTGAGGATTGCCAAAGTGTTTAAAGTTAGAGGATGTAAAGTAGGTGTCTTTGTACAGTTTTTCTTTCACTAAAGCAAAAGGCATGATCAAGCAAAAATTAAATACTAAGTGCTATTAGTGTCAATGAGAGATATTTAAGAACATGCTTAGTTATCATAGCAATCCTATGCTGTGCTGGCTCCAGGCTTTGGAAGGCCCTTGGCCAAGTAAACGTGGATGCAATAAGTGCTGGCACTAATGTTAGGCTTCAGGGCCGGGCCTAACATGAAATGGGAGGAATTGGGTGCAGTGGTTGGCGGAGTATGAGAAGAGCGGCGCTCTCCCCCTCCAAAAGTTCTGCCGCTTCTTGGTCCTGCTGGAACAGCCACTCACTTGATCGCGCACCTCCCGCCTGCCTACCTGTGCCGGCCTCACTCATGTGCTTCCCAACCCAATTAGCCCTGCCTGCCTGGCTACCAGCCAGCTTACTTTTCCTGGTGCAGATACGCGCACCCACCTCTCCAGTGCGCTGCCCTTAAAGTGTTTCCGCCTTCAGGAGCTGTGTGGCACTGGCACGAGGTCAGGCAAAGTATTTTGAGAAGTCCTGGAAGTAAAACATATACTTCTCTGAAGCATTATTCAACTCTTCAAATGAAAGCAATAGAAAAATGCTCATAAGCCTACCCATATTAGCTTGGGATGAAAGCCCTACTGAACACAATGGGACTTACTTCTTTGCATGGCATTGGGCTGTTAAAAGTGTCTACCTTTAGCAAGATTATACCAGAAATAACGATTCTGTAAAACCTTTTTTGCAGGTGTGGGGGAAGGGAATTCTTACTGCTCTATATAATCAGAATTTGATACAGATGTTTTCCAGAGAGACCTTTACAATATCTGATGTCAAACAGGAGCTTAATTGGTGTTTTGAATTTGTCCAAAAGAGAGAGAGTGTGTGTGTGTGTGTGTGTGTGTGTGTGAGAGAGAGAGAGAGAGAGAGAGAGAGAGAGAGAGAGAATCTTAGTGTATATTTAGGAAGATCGCAACAGATATTCAATAATATTATGCTTAATATGAAATCCTTTCTTCGTTTATTTTAACTGAATATGTAAGTATAGTTTGATGAATAAGTATATATCAAACCAGATTATTCTCAGGCATATCCAGTATCTTGAAGAATAACAGAGTCAAGTAGCTGCTAGTGTTTCATGGCAATCTTCTGGCTGTTAGATCATAAGAAGCACATATCTTTTGGGACCCTCTAACATTCTTTTATCATTCTAATAATCACAGCTTTGCTTCTTTTTTTAGCAAGTCTCTAGTCCACATTGTTGCCGGAAAAGCATTAAAGTATGATGGCAGAGTGTTTTTAAAGAGTGTTTAAAATGTTCAGAAATGAGGTGGTTGATAAAGCTGTCTCCAGATTTAGTACATTTTCAAATCACAGTGATTCACAAGTGAAAAGTTAATAGAGTCCAGGTTCAGATTTAAATTTCCAGATCTCCAAACCAAAGCCGAAGATGGGAAGTGTGCTGTCAGCTTGCATTCTTTCTCCATCCTCCTCCCAACTCTTGCGTCCCCACACCCCTGTAATCCCACTTCTGAACAGATCAAGACTAACTATGAAACCAGGGTTTGCAAGCCCACTTTGAACTGTCATAGGTATTAGAGAAAAACAGATTGATTGCGATCCCAGGAGGAGTCTTTCTGCTCTGGCTTAATCCTTCACTTCGTTTAAAATGTGCTTTTCTGAAGGTTTGTAAAATTCTTGCTGTCTGAACAGCCTGCCTAATAATCTCTGTCTCAAGACTAGATTATTGTGGCCTATGAACTCATAGAAAGCATGTAAGAAGTAAATATGAAACATGGGTTCTGCCCGGTCTCTTTTTCAAGCTGCTTTGTAATCGAGCTTATTCACTTTGTTCTTGACTAGCTGGTTTCTCTTAACTCAGTGTTTGTGAACATGATTAGGAGCCTTTCTACATGAGGTTTTTATTGTATGCTCATGATTCTTCATTCACCATAGTTTACAGGTGCTTTACATGACATTGTCATCCTCAAGAGTCTCTCCTGCGCTTTGCAAACATTATAGCATTTGGGTGTTTTTTTTCCTAACGGGAAAGGCGGCATGAAAATATGGTGTGTTTGCATAATTCTGCTGTACTGCAGCACCGCTTAGTGGCTGTGTAATGAAATGTATAGAAAGAGAAAGGAAAAATCCCTGGGGGAAAATATGTGTAAAGGAGCTGATCTTAATCCCACAAAGAATCAGGAAGCAGAAGCCTCAGTAAAACTGCAGTTTAAAAGCCTCCTGTAGCCAAGCCCCAGGTTTTTCTTCACCTGCTCTCTACTTGTTCATCTGTATCTCTAGAAGAGGAAATAAAGGTTTGATGAGGAAGTGCTCAGCAGAGGAGCTCATAAACTAGTATTAGAAATATGTTCTGATCTAACATGCTAACATGAAAAAACAGTGGCAATATTTTTAGAGCACCAAGGTAGTTGTATTGAGGGGAGGGGGTGTCAAAGGACAGGACTCAAATAAGATGTCAAGTGTTTTATTTTGAATCTTAGTGGAAACTCATTGTTTAAACAACCAGTAGATGATAAATATAATTTTCAAGTTATGAATTGAACTTTTTAGACAGTTTAAGAGTGCTCATCAAATACATTTTTCTAGTTAGTTATTTCTACAAACTAATGAAAATTCAGTGTATAAATATTGGAGTCAATCCAAAGGGATTTCAGAAAGCTAAGCCTCTCACTTCATCTTGACTTCTCCTTTGAGACAACTGAGAAACATCATTTGGGTAAGAGGTTTTTTATTTTTCAGGCAATATTTTTTTAATTCCACAAGAATCCTTAGAGAAGCTATTGAATTGCTTTTTGCTTTTTGTTTTGGTTATTTCTTATTACTGATTGTGCTCTTTCATATATGCTCTATGCTCACATAACATATCTTGTTGTGCTGCAAAGATTGCTTGATTTTTGAAGAAGTAAACTAAAGTAAAGTTTTATTTATTTTTTAAAACCACCTTTCACTCAAGTTATTTCATTAATATTTCCTGTCTGTACAAATAACCATGAAACCCACAGACCAGGTGTACATCCTTTCCAGCAGATTTTGCATTGCCTATTTAGCTGATCAGCTGTTGATCCAAACACCAGGATTATGACACTTTCTCCTAAAAGGGGTGTAAATGTTAATAAATCATGCTTTCAAATCATGGGTTTAAACCAATCCTGGTTAACTCTAATAGTTAGCATCAACACAGGTATAACAGTAACCAGGAGTGAGCAAACTGAATCTCTTGGCCTCATTTTATTCAGCCCTCAGCCTACTTTTGAATGCCCTCTGAAAGAGCAGTCTGTCCCTTCCTTGGCAGCTCACTACATGACAACGAAAAGGGGGACGGAGAGATATGTCTCAACCCACTGGTAATTGGGTCTAGCCCCACCACCGCTAGCTCTGAGCTTTTCTAAATGAGGCATTTATAGTCCAGCAGTCATTTCCCAACTCATAGTGATTTACGGGTTCTTCAGACAACATTCTGACTCATCACTTTTGCTTCTGTTTTCAAACAGCATTTTTGGCGAGGTTTTTTTGAGCAGGAAAAATGTGATATTATTTGTGAAAGCAAAAGAAAATGTTTTTTTCCACTTGTGTAATTGTACATTCCACTATACCACAGTATAGTGGCAGGTAGTAGAAAAGCAGGAAAGGAAATGTTCTTGTGAACCGCCCAGAGAGCTTCGGCTATTGGGCGGTATAAAAATGTAATAAATAAATAAATAAATAAATATTCTTCATGTACTGGTCAGATCTCAATTTTGCAACAAAAGCAAAAGTAGATACAGCGGGTTAACAGGCTTGTTGTAGAAAAGCTTGTTGACTCTGCACACAACCAACACATGGCTCCAGACATAAAAAAGGTTGCCCATCCCTACATGATTAGGGCAAACCATGCAATGGGGGGGGGGGGGTAGAATATGCATGCAAGAAGGTATGAGCCACAGCATGGTTTGGACATATAGGTCTGGTTCAGAACTCCATCCTGCATATCGCACTTCATACTGGATGTCACACTATCCCAGAGTCTTCTGGAGTCCATGAGAAGAAAGAGAGAAGAAGACAACTGAAGGCCATCCCCCACCCCTGGCCCGAAACAGTCAGGCTCCTAGCACCATTCCAATAGGAGTCCCTTGGCTTATTGAGTTACTATCACACCGAGCCCTCCCTGCATTTTTAATTGTCTTCCATTGCAGACATTTGGGAATAGATGACAAATTTGCAGGCAGGATGTCCCAGGTTTGATCCCTGGCATCTCCAGGTAGGACTGGGATTGGGAAAGAATCCTGCCTGAAACCCTAGAGAGCTGTTGCCTGTCAGTGTCAGCAATAGTAGACTAGATGGACCCACAGACTGACTCGGTATAAGGCAGCTTCTCATATTCCACCTGTGTTCACCAGATTGGGGGAAGGTTAGTTTAATGATTTTGACAATTTGATGTCCTCCATGACTCCTTTCCAGTCAGCCACTTTCCACAATGTCAGGCTTGCTCTTTCCATGACCTAGATCTAGTCTTGATCTGCCAAGATATCTTGATCCTCTTAACAGGAAGTCCCCTCATCTGACCAGCTCTCAATACACAGCTGCTACATTAGGTGGGGCAGGACAAGGAAGGCCGTCCTCTCTGCATCCGTTATTTTGCAAATCGGTTTTGTGTGACCCAGATATAGTAATCTATCACAGCTGCAAAACAGGGCCTTGAAACAGAGTTCAACATTGGGTGGGGTCACCTGGTAGTTGGCCAAGAGGCTCGAATACAAGTGGGCGGATGAAATAATATTTACACTTACAGTAACCTTTCAAAAATGTACTAAGTTTGCCTAACTCCCTCAGGTTCAGATGGAGGATCCAAACTGCTAACATTGCCAAGAGCTTCTCACTCTAGCTTTTCCAGTGATTTTTCCAATCAGACATCATGTTACAGCTCCTATTGCAGAGAACAAGATTCCATCGCACTTATTCATGTTAAGCTGTAACAGGCTTGGAAAAGTCCTACTGACTCCAGATGGGTCACGTAAGGAGCTATTGCACAACATACATAGGGGGAGGAAAGATCATGGTAGTAGACCAAACAGACACCAAAAATGTATTCATGCTGAAATCTCTATTTGCTAAGGGATTTTGTGGTGAGGCCTCTAGCAGTGACGAGCTCAGCTGCCTTCCTGTCACAAGAGGGCCCCTAGACAGTCCAAAAGTGCTGCTTGCTGTTGCCATTGGCTAGCTTGGTTGCCAGCAACAAAGAGTCACTGATTGCATTTGGCCATTGCTCTGGTCCAAAGACTCTTTTCCTGCTATTAAGAACATAGGAAGCTGCCTTATACTGAGACAGACCATGGCTCTATCTAACCAGTATTGTCAACACTGACTGGCAGCATCTCTCCTGGGTTTTAGGCAGGAGTTGTTTTTCTGCTCTAACTGGAAATGCTGAAGATTGAACCTGGGACCTTCTGCATACAAAGTAGGTGCTCTACCACTGAGCCACAGCCCTATCATTGACCTGGTCTGGTCCATGAGAAGGGCAGATAAGGAGAGAATTGGGGAGGTAGCACAGAAGCAAGGGCCTAGGAAAGAAAGGACAGAGACGTCCAGGGGAAGGAGGAAAAGATAAGGAGTCCAGAGCAAGCACAAGGGAAGGGGAACTAGGGATGGAGAAGTGCATCTGGCCGGGAGGATCAAGAAAGTTAGTAGGTTTCCCTGTGGCAGGCTAATTTGCAACATTCCTTGTTCACCCACCTTTAATTCAAATAAATAGGGTTTCCATTGTCTAGGAAAGAATTGCAAAATGATGATGAGGTGGCAGGTGGATGAGTGAGCTTGCTCCAGGATTCTTTCACCTCCTCTATCCCTACCCTGTGACATAGATGCTCCATGTTCACAGCAGGACATACAGACATCCAATGTTGGTCATGAGTGAGTGTCCCTATTTGGTCTGGTTCTGAACTGTGGTATGCAAATACCAAACAAAGCTCCATCACAAGCCCATACATGCCTATTCAGAAGTAGGTACCATTGGGTTCAGTAAGTAGGAATAGGATTGCAGTCTTAATAGACTTTGGTGTCAGTCTAAGTATTATGAATAGCTAACTAGGTTCAGGATCTCATAGCTACTGCTACAACCTCCTGTCATGAGTTTCCTGAAGAAGATCAACTCTCCCAATGATGATTTTAAAAAAACAACCAAGGTAAAATTACTATATTGCCCCATATTATAACTATTCCACAGAGGATCTATGGATTTATGGTCTAGTTATACTTTGCCATAAATAGCCACTTCATAGTCATATACTGAACTGTTTTGTCTATCTCAGATCCTGATTAACTGCTCCTATTGCTATGAAAACATTCTAATCAAGCAAAAGAAACAACTCAGTGAGATGTTATCACCATTTGGCTTTTCTTCTTTTTTAAAAAAAAAACCCTTCTTCTGTGGAAGATGAAAAATATAATATGCTATTTAACATCTGAAATTAGGACATGTGTGAATGTATTCCCTATATTAGCTCATTAAAAAAAATCATAGCTCAGAGATTCAAACAAGTCTAAAGACACAAACCTCTAGTGAAAATTGCTATGTCTTCCCCCCCCCCACACACACACTATTTTTTTAAAAAAAAAATTACTTTGGACTATTTAATCAAATGATTGGAGAAAACATAAATAGTAAACCTAGTTTAATATTTCAACAAAGTAACCCTACAAGAAAAATACTCTATTCTATTTTACAGGCAAAGAATACCCATTAATAATGTTGACAGTATACCATTTAAAAATGGCTATTGTTTATTTATTTACTTGTATGGCTGGCCCTACCATTAAACAGAGTGAGGCAACAGATGATAAGGTGTTCAAAGGCAGTGCTATATAGTATGTCATGCACCCCTATAAAGTTAGCTTGCTACCCTCAGGTACAGGGATGTTTGAATTTGCAAAATTTGAACTCACCAAAGTTCTCTGAATTCCGTCCCAAAACTCATCCCAACTCAAGTTCATATCAGATTATGAGTTTGTTTGCTTTTCTTTTTTGCATAAAAATCTGTGTGCATTTCAGTGAGTATTTTCCCAACTGTACAATTGTGCACATCTTTGAAATGTATGCATTCTTCTGTTTTGGGTGTATTTGTGTGCATTTTTCAAAAGTATGCATTTATTCATGCACATTTTCCAAATGTACGCATGCAGTCGAAAAGATTTTTTTGGGTCCACGAATCTGCAAGACTTTGACTGCAGATTATTATTATTATAGTATTATAGTTTTGCCCAATACTTGGCCTCAAAGCGGCCTTACAAAGTTTAAAACATACACGGGGGGGGGGGGGCAGATTATTCTCCAAAGGCCTACTGGAACAAACAAGTTTTAGCCTGCTTCCAAAAGCCCAACAAGGAGGGAGCCAGTCGAATTTCCCCGAGAAGAGAGTTCCAAAGCACTGGAGCAGCCACCCAGAAGGCCCATGTTAGATTAGACCATGTTCAGTACGGAAGGGGCAAACTGATTAAATCCTTTTCAAAAATGGACTGAAACGGATTTCTCATGCATGTTTACTCAGGTATGGTGGAGGATGCTGCCCCATCTCCAGTGCTGAAGCCTGGCTGGCTTCTATACATGGAACAAGTAGAGGCGCCATCTTGTCCTTCAGCTAAGGCAAATGTTTGAGCTGGCCCTGTTTAATTGGTTAGTTAATTATTAAATGTATATCCTGCCTTTCTGCACACAATATCCGAGGTGCCTATTGACACTTTTATCATAATAAAAACAGTCACTCAGAACAAACAAAAGTATAGCATAAAGTGTTATTATTTTAACTTTTGAAATACCAACTTCAGTGGAGGTTTTCTGTTTGCACTGATAGTTCAGTGCAAACAGGATAATCTTGGTTCTTTTGAACACTCAGCTCAAATCTTGCTGGAAACACCAGTTACGTAAAACCTTCCAGGCCTAAGCTAATAGACAAGTCCATATAGCCCTCTGGCGTTTTCCAGCACCTCATGTTCCATGATAGACATATCGTCATCCTCCCACATAGAACATAATTGGGATTAAATACATAACACTTAGAAAGTGTTTGCTCACAGGATGGAACAGGATTCATGCAGCAAAGAAATCTGTAAGGACTTCTATGCATTTTAATGCCCTCTTTAAAGCAAACTTTAAACCTTTACTTTGGTGGAAAATAGAAGCGCTCTCCCCCCACTGAGTATATGGTCTGTGACCTGGTTAGTTGTAACCTTTTAAATATGAGACTAGTAATTATGAACTCAATTCTGGTTCAATTCTGGCTCATTATTCATAAAATTGATGGTTTTAAATTTTGTATATTTCTTTTTAATGTTCACTGTTTTAACTTTTGTAAACCGCCCAGAGAGCTTCAGCTATGGGGCAGTATATAAATGTAAATAATAATAATAATAATAATAATAATAATAATAATAATAATAATAATAAATGTGTAGTTCTTTCAGTAGGGATCTGCCCTATTTCCTTTCCTTTGTTTTTCTTTTTGAATGTTTGGTTAAAAGGCTTTAGAGAGGTAGGATGAAGTTGGCTTAGATGCCACACACAACACAAAGAGACAAATCTGTTCAGGAACCGTCAACTGAGTTTTCTGAGGGATGTTGGAGTCACTCTAAGAGGATGCCATGATAAAAATCTGAATTTGGAGAATTCATAAAAGAGAGCCAGTGTGGAGTGCTAGACTGGGATTTGGGAGATCCAGTTCTAGTATCCATTCAGCCATGAAGTTCACTGGGTGACTTTGGGCCAGTCACTGACTCTCATCCTAACCTACCTCACAGGGTTGTTGTGGGAATAATATGGAGAGGAGAGGGACTATGTAAGCTCATTCTTCTTTGCAAAATGCCCTTGGAAGGGGGCAATGGAAGTCCATCAAAGAAGGAGTGATTAGCCCTGGGAAGGGAAATTTCAAAAAGAAAGTGAGGGGAGGAGACAGAGAAAAGAGATAGGCTCATCCACTTTCGGTTTTGGCCCTGCCCACTGACAGATTACCCAAGGGAATCAATGCCTTCGGCAGAATCAAGGCCCCCAACTGGAGGGGGCAATGTTCTCTGCCACTGGATAAGTCCACTGATAACAGCATTTCCACCAAAAATGTCTTCTTCCTCACAATTGCTTTCACCCTTCCAGTTTCCAGTCTTCTCTGCTTGGGTTTGGAACACCAAGAGGGGTATCTTTCATGGCAGAAGTGACTCAAAATGGGACGATTAAGCATCCCCTTCCTTCCTGTCCTTTCACCAGTGCAAACCACCCCTTCCCCAGAATGCTTTGTCAGGAAGAAAAGCCTGCATCATACCTGGCCGCAGTGTAACACATCATTTAGGTGTATGAATCTTCCAGAATCAGATTTCATCTCGGACCTGCTCCAGCCATCCACAGCAAGTTTGACTGACAGTTCTCCCACTGTCTGCTTTCTCTCCCTGACTAAATTGCTCCTGTAACAATTGGGGATATTATTCCTGAAAGCCTCTTTCTTTCTTTCTTTCTTTCTTTCTTTCTTTCTTTCTTTCTTTCTTTCTTTCTTTCTTTCTTTCTTTCTTTCTTCCTTCCTTCCTTCCTTCCTTCCTTCCTTCCTTCCTTCCTTTCACAGAACCATTTGCAAGCAAAACACCTGCCAGTATTTGTGGGTAACAAAAAGCTGAAAAGCATCAAAAGTGAAAAGTTACCTAGGGAGGTTGTGAGGTCTCCCACACTAGAGGCATTCAAGAGGCAGCTGGACAACCATCTGTCAGGGATGCTTTAAGGTGGATGCCTGCATTCAGCAGGGAGTTGGACTTGATGTCCTTATAGGCCCCTTCCAACTCTACTATTCTATGATTTTATCACAAACTTTTGCAAACAGTATAAATATTGGAGCAGGGCAATGAGTTAACCACTTGGATGACCCTTTCAAAGTGATGCCGTTGCTCTGTTATTCTGGACTGTGGCACTCATTTTCAATTCATTGGCTCACAGCAGCATGGAACTCTTGCCACAGGAAGTTGCCTCTTCTGGAGTTTTCGTAAACCAGAGAGAGAAACAGTGCTTTAGCAAACTGCAGCATTTTTACATTTATTTATTTATTTGCATGTTCAAGAATGATTTACACTGTAGTGAACTTACACTGGTGGAAACAGGAAATAACTACACGATGACTGGACAGCCCATTAGCAAACCTAATACCAGTAGCCCATGCTTGTAAGCAGACAGGGTTTGAAAAATAAAAATGGAGGAGAAATTTGTTTCTTTTTAAACACACACACACACACACACACACACACACACACACACACACACAGCAGGCTCTTTCCTCTGCCCTGAAATCTGATTTCGGAGAAATGTGGAAACAAATTAAGGAAATGATATCCCGAGGGTGACCATATGAAAAGGAGGGCAGGACTCCTGTATCTTTAACAGTTGTATTGAAAAGGGAATTTCAGCTGGTGTTATTGGTATGCAGACAGCACCTGCTGAAATTCCCTCTTCATCACAACAGTTAAAGCTGCAGGAGCCCTGTCCTCTTTTGTATCTGATCACTCTAGCATAGCTCCTGCAACGTTAACTATTGTGATGAAGAGGGAATTTCACCAGGTGCTACATGCGGACAAATGACACTTGCTGAAATTCCCTTTTCTACACAACTGTTAAAGATACAGGAGCCCTGTCCTCTTTCTCATATGGTCACCCTACACACATACCATTATTTTGCACATTCAGGTCAGAATAGCCTGTCAGCAGAGACACTATTGAAAAAGGAATAACATCTCCTATTTTAGATCACACAATCAGTAGTTCAGCTATGGTAGCACCACGGCAGGATTTACACTACTGCTTTATAACAGTTTAGACAACTGTCTGGGCCCAGGACACATTCCATATACCGTTTTCAAACCATTTTCAAAGTGTTTTATCCTGCTTGGTGCAGTTCTGGCTCTGCAGCACGGGGGAGGGGGGCAGCGGCAAATGACCCCACATAAAGTGGCCGATGATCTGGGCAGTAGAAACAAACTACATTTTATTCACCTAACAATTAAGATGCTATGATTTAAGGGAATTGAAAATGCAAACCTGCACATGCTCAGAGTTTTAGTTGTTGGTGGTGGTGTTTTTAAATCAGGGCTGGTAAACAACTTCTTTGTTATTATTCTAACATTTCAGGAATGTAGAAGTAAATGTAGGGTGACCATATGAAAAGGAGGACAGGGCGCCTGTATCTTTAACAGTTGCATAGAAAAGGGAATTTCAGCAGGTGTCATTTGTACGCATGTCGCACCTGGTGAAATTTCCTCTCCATCACAACAGTTAAAGCTGCAGGAGCTATACTTCAGCTTTACTGTGACCAGATTTAAAAGAGGGCAGGGCACCTGCAACTTTAACTGGTGTGATGAAGATGGAATTGCACCAGGTTCCCCATATATACAAATGACACCTGCTGAAATTCCCCTTTCAATACAGCTGTTAAAGATACAGGAGCCCTGTCCTCCTTTTCATATGGTCACCCCAAGTAAATGTAAAGCATGGTGTGGTGGTTACGGACAAAAGAAATGTGAGTTGTGTAATTCACAAGTGGGGGAAACATAAGGCCATCAAAAAGGAGACCTGATAAGACTATGAAGTCCAACATCTAACACATGATGTAGCGATAGCCACCCATTTGTATGGCTTTAAAAGGAGGTTAGACCACTTCCTCGAGGAGAAAGTTATCAATAGCTACTAGTCCTGATGCCTGTATGCTACCTTCAATATCAGAGACACCAGTTTCTTTCTCTGTCTTTCTATATGTTCCATTACACAATCGGTGGGGATGCAGTATAACAGAAATATGCAATTGTGTGCAGATACACCAGAGCTTGATGCCACCGTTCACAGAAATGCCAGACTTTCCTTATTAGAATTAAACATGCTATAACAGTTGCAAAGCACGGGAGAGGCCCTAGAGGACAATGGCATTGTGTAAAGCACCTGTAAACTACTATGAGTAAGGAATCACGAGCACACAATAAATGCCTCATATAGAAAGGCTCTCAGTGGTCATTTAGTGAGTCAGAGGAACTGCTTCCAATTTTTATTAACTTTATTTGTGGTAGATAAGTGAACCATCATATTTAAGTTCTTCTCGTAAGGAGTTTTGAATCACCGCAGTGTAGGATTATCTGTTCTTTGTAATCTGCATATAAAATGCCTCTAAGGAAGAAACCAACAATAAGGAATGAATCATCTCTGTTTGTTAATATCTTGCCACTGGTCAAAGTGCTGTGTGAAGGGGTGGGGTGGTGGATCCCACCCCCCACCCCTCACACAGAAATACTATTTCAATTTTTGGTCTGGCTGAAAGGGAGGAAAAAGAAATCTGTTTCATATTTCATCACACAATATATTCTGTTTATTCCTCACTTGATAATAAAGAAAACTCTTGTTTTTAATGTGGATTGATTTAAACAAGGGAATTCTGAAAGTTTCCAAATCCTTAAACAATTCTTCCCAAATGCTTAAGTGTTCCCATATTTTGCTGATGAGGAGGACAGGAAATAACATTTAAAAGCACACAGAACATAGCCGTAGCAGTTACTATGGTTTTAGGTCTGTAATAGTTTCTAAGGACACAATCCTATGCATATTTAGACAGAAAAAGTCCTGCAACTCCCAGCATTTCCCAGCCAGCCATATCTTCATCACAGCAAATGAAAAGGGTGGCCATGCAGAAAGGTAATGAAGGCTACAGTTCTATACACACTTACCTAAGAGTCAAACTTATAGAACTCAAAAATCATTTTAAGGGTTTCTTGGGGAAACTATAACAATAGAATTTTAAAAATAATCTTTCAGCACCTCAAAGATGTGCAAATCTTCATGGATATAAACACAGAAGTAAGTTTCATTGAGTTGAATGGGGTTTGCTGTAAGTCACTGTGCAGTTTTACAGATTTGATGTGGCATAAGCTTTTGTAGACTTCAGCCCATTCCATCAAGTGGACTCTAAGCCATGAAAGCTTATAGCTCAATTAGCTTTAAGGTGACACAACTCTCTCTCCCTCCCCCCACTTCGACATCAAAAGTGGCAACAACACCCTGTTTAGCCTCCAATATCTTTCCATGGTCTTAAGTTCATTTGATCATGAATTGATAACTATGGACCTGAAAGTCAAGGCCCCATGGAAACAATACTCTGCCATGATGTAGCCTCACTGCCAAAGGCATTCCTGAGGAAAAGATTATTTCTGCTCCCAAGGGCAGCCCATGGGGGGCCCTCCCACTGGTCCTAGTCACAGCTGTGCCAACCAGGAGGAGCACTTGATCGGCTAACCAGCCCTTTCAGCCTACCCTTCCAAGCCATTAACCGCTCCATGTTGCCTGATAGGCTAGCCCAGGAGGGATACTACTAAATGTCTCTCTCCATCCCTATCCCTCCATCATCAGCCTCATCCCTCTGTTGTGCAAGGCCATGGCCCAGTGTAAAGTTGTGCTGTTGACTGGACAAAATGCATGAATGAGTAAGGATTTGGTGTAAGTGTTCTCCTCTCTTGTGCCGCCCACATCCTGCCCATGACTCTGCTCTATTTCAGCCATTCTACCATCATGACTTTACCTGTGAAATAGTTCCACCAGTGATATATTCTGCTGATATATCTGAGGTGTTCCACCAGCATATCTATTATGGTGCCAATATATCTGCCATTTCCCGATGTGGCAGGGCTTCCACCCAATCCTATAGCCCTGGAGTGTTGAACCTCTTCTAGTCTGAGAGCCAAATTTAATTTCACACAACCTCTTAGAGAGAGGTGGGGTCAAAGGCAAAGGTGGGCCCCAAATATTTAAAAAATCACATTTTAGTTTAAAGCAGTTACTGCCAGTAACCAAGCTATAGGAGAGGCATTTCAACCTTTTAGAATGAGAAAGAAATCACTCAAAACCTTTGAAGCCACCAAACAATAGGCAGTCGGAATGGGGGAGGAATAGGAACCACCTGGTGATGTAGGGAGGGGGCAACTGGGGAATCCTGGAAGACAGGATTGGGATCCCAGGGTGGAGAGATTTGGAGTTTCTCTACATTTTTTTTTTTAAAAAATCCCACTGCCTTACCAGGCTATCTGCTTCCGCTCCCTTTCTGGGATTGCAATCAGCTCAATTACATGGACAGCCACGTGGTTTGGATAGAATACTTCCACTCTCTATATACTCCATTTACTTCCATTGAGACAGCACCATCTAGTGGTGGAATTATTGCACAACATGAGAGATCCTGCTTTTCCCCGGATATTGCCACATTATCTGTGGTTCTTTTAAAAGTGCTGGAGACATCCTGGTTGTTGACGACATTGTGAAATGGGCCCACAAACTTCTGTGAGTGGCCAATCACAAGTGTGTAATATATTGCTCGTTTAAAGGAGCCCTTGGTCCCCAGGTCTGGTTCAACACCCCTACTATAGCCCTTCATCGTGAATATAGGATTGCACCCTTCATAGCAGCTCAAGCCTGAATATGTTTCAAGGTTAATGGATGGTGTCTTTCTTACTTTGTGAACATCCAGAATCATTCTTCTTTCATCCTTTCCTGTTCTCATTCCCACATGAGTATTTTGCTTAGCTCATGGATTCTATCTGTGTGGGCACGATTGACCATTGGCTATTAGAAGGTTTTGACCATGTGTTATTGAAACACCAAAGACATTTTAACGACTCTAGTTGTGCTAGGTCAGCTGAATTTTCATTTCCTCCCCGTGCACTTCTGCATGTCTCACTGAAGTGTGGGAGTCCATATTCTAGCAACAACATTTAAATAAAAACCAACTCTGCTGATTATTGCAAGATACAGAGGGTTTGGATAAACCCATTAAAAGAAGGAAACTGACTCCAAGATTCTTTTCAATAGTAAGCATTTTTGAAATCATAGAAGCCATTGTGTTAAACCCAATCCAAAGGCTTCCTTAACAGCTACAATACTGTATTTATCTATGTGGAAGACAACAATTTCATTATCTTTTGGGGGGTTGGGTGGGGGGGGTACTTACTTCTTAGGCCATATCAAGGGTACTTTCAGATTATACAGATCTAAGATGGCTATTTTCCCCCTCTGGGAGTGCTTCTGTGTTTTTACCAATACATATTTATTTTCTTGTTTATTTCAGAGAATTTCTATACCACCTTTCATAAAAATCCTGAAGTGGTATACAAGATAAAATCATGATAAAATACAATCATTGTAAACCGCCCAGAGAGCTTTGTAAACCGCCCAGAGAGCTTCGGCTGTGGGGCGGTATATAAATGTAATTAAATAAATAATAAATAAATAAATAAATAAATCATTAAAACAATAAAACAGCGATGAGACAAAAAAATGCCATTAAAATAACCAGAGAAATGCCTGGTCAAACAGATACGTTTTAAATTGTCAGTGGAAGTAACTCCACATTAGGAATCTGTTTGATGTAAATGCGGCAATCATTCCACATGGAGGGTGCCACACCTGAGAAGGCCTACCTGCACACTATGGCCAAAAGAACATCAGTATTCCCAAGTACATGTATCTAACCACACTGGCAGTGCAACCCAAAATCCGTTCATTTGCTCAGTTTAAGATTCATTGAAGCCTAACTGCAATCTTAGGTACACGTGCTTGAAAATAAGCCTATTTGAATTACATTGAACATCCTAGTAAATGTGCTTAAGATGGGGGTGTATCTTGAAAGGGATGCTATCCACACTATTAACGTCACCAATGTGATTCCTTCCTGAAGAGGAAAAGAAAACGCACACTTGGATTTTGAAACAGATGGCTTCAGATTGACTCTGCACATGACCCTCAGTCTAATTATGCAGCTCCCAGAGGTGTCCATCTCAAATGTAACTGCTAGAATGTAACTATTTTTATCTGTGTCAAAATAAGGAGGAGGTCACTGTTGGCAAAAGGGAATAAAATAACGTGTGTGTGTGTGTGTGTGTGTTGCAAGGGATTTGGGGACTTATTGTTTTAAATAATGTATTTTCAAAGGCAGCAATGCAAAGGTAGTAAAAGCTCAGGCCATAGGTACACGGGGCGATATCCTGGGGATCGCCCTGGGATCATTCCTGTGCGTTCACATGATGCACAAGAGATCCCGGGAGCAGGGAGAGATGATCCCTCCTTTTCCCCAGGATTTCACCCTACAGTTCTAGCCTGCTTTTTCCGCGGTTTCGGGCTGATCCCAAGACCACGAAATGTGTGGCCGGGCGAGTGGTTTGTCCCAGCTCCTCACGAGTAAACACGAGGCACTAGGAACCATACACTGGGTGCAGAGCTCTGTGCCCATCGGGGGTGGGGTGAGGGGAGCAGGGAAAGTAACTTTTTTTAAAAAAAAACCTTACCATTTTTGCACGAGTGCTCGTGCTCTCCATCCGTTGTAACAAAAAACCCAAAATGTTGGAAATTCCACCAATTCCAGATTATATTAGTAGCATGAAATTATGGGAATCATTGCTTAGCTTGTCTGTCTCCAAGAAACAGGAAGTTCAGTTCATCCTTTTCATGTTTGCTTTCTTTTATCGGAGAGGCCACTGGAGAGCTATGGTGGCTGTATGATATTTATTTTATTTTGTTTGCACATGTACACATTGAGAACGAAATAAAGTGGCAGAGGTGAACAAGGAGGCAAGGCTCCTATTCCTGTAATAGTGCAAAGAGGAAATTTTGGCAGGAGCTACTTGTCAGGAAGAGGTGAGAAAAGCTGCATCTGTCAAAATTCCCCCTTCACCACAGTACTAAAAATTCAGGAGCCTTGTCTTATTTTTTTTTAACATCTGTTAATCCTCAAGGGGACAGGCAGAAACTATTAGCCAGAGGCTGAGTCAGTGCATTGGTATCCATCAAGCTCAGAGTCTCTATGCCTTCTCCAGACCAGTCTTGGCTTCTCACATTCAGGACAGCTGCATCCAAACTACAAAGTTGTCCCCCGGGGAGAGTCTTGTTCCTGTATCTCAGAGTCTCACTGGACATGACAGCAGTATGGTTTGGATGTGAGAACTCAGGTTGCTGAAAAATTAGTGGAAAAGAAAAAGAGAGGGGTAGGTAGAAAGTCATTGCAGGTGGAGAAAGGATGGGGAGGTATTGGTTGAACACTTCTCCCACCCATGTTCCCCCTCCCACCTTGAAATTGCCTCTCCCTCCCACCATCACTTTTCTTTGGGCCTCCTAAGAGTCTGGTCATGGAGCCCAGCCAGGATAAAAACAGCTAGGGGAAAAGGTAGTTTTTTTTTGGGGGGGGGGGTTGCAGGAAGTGGGAAAGGAGTTCAAGCAGGGGACCTGCGTGGTGACTCATGTTGTAAAACAAAGGTCTCCCACCATCATAAATAGTTAGACCAGGGAGGCAGAACTTCAGGATGGGGGGTGGGGGTGGGGAATCCTGCCCTCCAGAGCCCTCCACATGGTCCCACCCCCTTGTACATCCAAGAATGGTGGAATAAAACCGTAGTGTAGTTGTGCAATTTTGCTATACCACATTGCCACCTAGATGTTATGTAATGGAACATATAGAAAGGCAGGAAAAGGGGGGCAGAAAAAACATGTATAGAGCATCTGTTTAAGATATCTGATCTTAATCCCACAAAGAATCTGGAAGCAGAAGCCTCAGTAAAGTGGTGAGTCAAAAGCCTCATATAGAAAAGCCCCTGGTTGCTTTATGTTTTTAAGACAGGAGTTTTCCTTGCACAAATGTAACTGCCTAGTAACTATCAAATTAGTGGTGTGCATTCACTTTCTCTGGGGTTCAGGTGGGCTTCAGCCAGAAATGTGGCATGAATGACCATTTGGGGCCCAGATATGAGTCTGATTTCAGCAAGAAAAGCAGCAATGGAGAAATGAGGAATGAGACACTTTCCCAGCTAATATTTCCCTATATTTTCTGCGTTGTAAGATACAGGAGCAAAATGTACACCACAAGACACTTCAACACAAGCCTGATGGTTCAACAACTTGTGGTCCATTGCAACCCAGACATCAGTAGAAACCCACAAGGCCATGGCCATAGACTGGAGGTGTTAAACCTCTTTCAACTGAAGCGCCACATTCAATTTTGGAAAAGCTCTCAGAGGCCACATTCCAGTGGTAGACATGACTGAAGGCAAAGGGGGCAGGGCCAAAACTAAAAACAACACCATATTGTAGTTTGGAGCTCTTACTGCTAGTAAGTAAACCTTAGGAGAGGTGTTTCAACCTTTTAGAATGGAGGAAAGATTAGGGCTGTGCACCACCTCAAGCCAAATCCCTGGATTCTAGGCGAGGCAGAATCCTGCCTGCCTTGGCCTGAAACCAGAGTGGCACTGGATTGGCCTGAGGTGCCCCAAGGCTGAAGCAGATCGACACTGAAGCCTCGGGGTGGCTCAGGCCTACTTGGGGCATTACAGGGCCACTTCCCCATAACCACCCAGGAAAGCCAGCGCAAGGCCAGCCATCAGTCCAGGTATGTCCATTGGACTCATCAGACTCACTTCCCTCTAACTCCCCACCCTCCCTGGTCTCCTCCCTGGTCTCCTGCAAATGATTCCTCCTCCTGAGCCAGACTGCAATTTATTGTTATTGTGGGGGCCCTTTACTTTTAGTATATCTATGGCTAAAAACTACAGCAGCCATAAAGGGGATATGGCTTCCGAGTAGGAGGAGGAGGAGATTCTTTGAGATACAACAGATGCTTGGCAGGGATGCCCAACAAGCCAAGGACTCCTTTCTTTTGTATTAAGGTTTTATTGTGTTTACTATTTTGCTAAGGTTCATGAAATCACAGTCAAGTGCTTTTTTCCTCAGCTCCTGATGAAGGATAATTTTCGAAATGCACAGAGCAGATTAAATACACAGAACCCATTAAAGAATAAAGAAAAAGATCGCTTTATGGCACCAGAGCTTGGCTCTCTCCTTTCCCCTTGGACCGGTGCTGCTCTTTTCCCGCTCTTTTGCTGTAGTTTGTGACTATAGATATACTAAAAGTAAAGAGCCCCCACAATAACTTTAAATCATGCCCTGGCTCTCCAAAGGAGGACGTGTTTGCAGGTAAGTCCTGGCAGTGACAGCGCTGGTTTGTAGGGGGCGTGAGGGTGGTGAGAGAGTCTTGTGGGGGAATCAAGAGTCCAATGGACTCCCAATTGGCCTTACTCCTGGCTTTCCAGGGTGCCAGCCACACAGCCAGCACCCAAAAATCTGCAAGGCCAACCCACTTCAGGGGGGATCTCACTTCAGCTTTGGTACTGATGTGAGGCGGGCACCCCTCAAAGCACCCCAAGTTGAATCAGGGCTGTTTTGAAGGCTCTGAAATAGCCTAGGAAAAATTGCACAAAAGCCAGGAAAACACCATACAATGGGTGTTTGGAGAAAAGGAGGTGGGGCCAGGAGAAGGGGGCATGGCTATCTGAGGAACCCTAGAGGGCCAGATTGGAACCCCAGGCCTGAGGTTGCCCACCCCTGCCAGACACATATGGTAAAATAATTAGAGCTAGTAAGGCTTCTGTTACACACAGATCAACAAAGTTAACTAAGAGGAACCGGAGTGCTGGAGAGTTATTTATTTAGAATATTTTTGGATTATCCTTCCTGTCAATAAGCTCTCAAGGTGATGTACAGATAAAAAGAATAAAAGCTATTCTAGGCTAGAATGTGGGCTCCAGTGGTTGTTTTGTCGATGCAACATCCGTAGGAGGTTCTGGAGAAGACATGACCTCAAACCATATCAGTGCTATGTTGTGTGTAAAAAAAAAATTCCCCGGTTCTTGGCTTGGGGACCGGCATGATTGCTGTGAGTGGGGGCGTTGTTTTCAGCAAAATAACTTACAGCACAACCTCACAAATGTCTACTCAGAAATAAGTCTTAATGAGTTTAATGAGGCTGACTCCCCTGTAAGTGGGTCTACAAATTGCAGCCTTAGTTATGACATCTTTATCCCACCTAACTAATGCTAAAATAAGAACATATTTAGAGTGCTAAAATGGAGAATCAGCATTCTCCATTCCGAGTTGGCAGACAGTGATGCATATGATGCATTCTCCTCCCTGGGCAAAGTCTGATCAAATTATTTGTGGTGATAATTTTATTTATTTATTTAGGTGCTGACTTGCATAGGCTGCCCATTAACACATGTTCTCTGGATGCTTTACAAAACAAAGAATACAATAATCAACATACATCAACAAAGTCGATAAAATGCAACATTAAACTTTCCTTTCCAGCCAAGGAAACATAAAACCAATTAGCTGTGCTGTTGATGCTGCTGTTTTTAAAAGAGAGTTGTTTAAAAGGCCTGGATGAATTTTTTAAAAAAGGGTCTTCACCTGGCGCTGACAAATCTCTCTGAAAGCAAAATACCTTGTTCTTTTGGAAGCCCAACAGCAGATCTCTGTAAAAGTCAATATACTCTATTAGTGGATGCTGGTGGCTCAGATGACAGTGGGGTGGTGAATCTGCACTGGGTTTCAGTCAGAACTTTAAAATTCTGGCTGGTTCTGACCGCAACCTGGAGCTGTTTCAGCACCCCATTGATATGGGAGCCACAGCCTCCACTGGTCTTCATTCCATCATTAGCTTGGGATTAACAACAGGACTTGAGCCTGTGGTTTATTGTGTATAATCAGAAGTTCAATGGGGCTCTCTCCCAAGTGAGTGTACATAGGACTGCAGCCTAAGTCATCCTGTAGGTTTGATCCTGGGCATTGGTTATTCTGAACTGCACCATGATTTTAATAGCTCTCATACAGAGCACTTCCTTTCCCCTCACTTAATTCTGCATGTACCTTTGTCTTCCTTGCTGGCTTCTCCCACAATTTCACATCAAGGCAAATTAACCATAAATTTGCTAGAGCCTGGAATCAAGCAGGTAAGCCATGGGAATTAGTCAGGCCAGTCACACTGTTTGTCTTTTCCAAACTCATCCCATTATTAGGGAGCATCTAAAGCTCACCTCTGAGCAAGAGAGATCCCCCTCCCCTGATCTTGTGCTGGTGGAGCAATATTGGCTCATGGCTATGTTGGTATGAGTACTGATTTCTGGTGTGCTTGAAAGGCCATTGATGCACACCCAAAAACGGCAGACTTACTCTGCCTTCCAAGACCTTTGTTTGGTGGGTGAGTATGAAGAGGTTCTTCCTCACATTATCTAGGGTGACCATATGGAAAGGAGGACAGGGCTCCTGTATCTTTAACAGTTGTATTGAAAAAGGAATTCAGCAGGTGTCATTGTTATGCATGCAGCACCTTGTGAAATTCCCTCTCCATCACAACAGTTAAAGCTGCAGGACCCCTGCCCTCTTTTTTATCTGGTCACTCTAGCATAGCTCCTGCATCTTTAACTGCTGTGATGAAGAGGGAATTTCACCAGGTGCTGCATGCAGACAAATGACACTTGCTGAAATTCCCTTTTCAATACAACCATTAAAGATACAGAAGCCCTGTCCTCCTTTTCACATGGTCACCCTACATTATCACCCATCCCACTGTTGTGCCCAAGAACATTGGGGCAAATGGATATTAAAGATTGATCCCACCCCCTTTTGGGTGGCCATGCCTCCTTCCCGTGGCCCCAGCACCCCTTTCCCCGACTGCCAATCTTTTGGTGGTTTCCTGAGTTTTGCAGGGTTCCCCCCACATTTGAAAAGGTTGAAATGCCTCTCCTAAGGCCTAGTTATTGTCATTAAGAGCTTTAAATTAAAATATGCTGGTATTTGGGGTATTTTTCCTTCAGCTCTGCCCACCACTGGAAGGTGGCCCCTGAGAACTTTTCCAAAATCGTAGTCGGTCCTTGGACTGAAAGAGGTTCAACAGCCCTGGTGTAGATGAATGCATCCTCCCCCCACATTCTGTGTGAGTTAATTTGAATGGAGCCCCATGCAGACAGCTGTATATGTGAAGGGTCCCTCCTTTATTATCAGAAAACCTGTTTGCTTGTAGACGTTGAGAGAGAAGTAACAGGATGTTTGTGAACACCTGGATCTAGTCCCTGGATGAAAGGATACCTAAAGCTGCAAGGTTAGTGTGTTAGGGGGAGCTAGAAATTCTTGAAACTGATGTTTGTTTAATGAAATGGCAGGTCCAGCATCTGGATCCTGAGTCAAAGAAATCTTATTTCTTGCTTCTGACCTTTGGGGACTTTTAAATCAACAGAATATTTTTTATTTCAGTGTGGTTGATGAGAGGGGGAAGAATCACATTTATTGCACAAATGAGAAAACTTAACATGAAGGATGTCTTGATGGGATGTACGTTTCTACAGTTCTCAAGTATTACCCATCAACACGGTTTTCTCATCCATTTTATTATGAGAGTAAGGCAAACAAAAATGTGTGCTGTGTAATCACCTTTTTCTGTTTGTTTGGGAACTGTCTGTAACCAGAACATAAAATTTCCCAGCATTCTCCCTGAATGGTTATAATTTGGGGATAAAAGAAAACTGAGAATTGAGGAAACTGGAGAAGACCTGGAACCATTAGTGCAGTAGAACAGCTAATGAACCATGCACTTTTGATAAAAGTACCAAATTTACACCAGTTGTGGAATAATACATAGTGATCATTTTCAGATATGTTGTGGCACATGTGTGTAGTGAACTGTGGTTATATCATCCTGTTTCATATGTATAGAACTGTTTATTATGCCTTGTTCAGAGACAGATATTATTTCAATTGTCTTATGGCAATATCTGAAAATGAAGCCTTTTTATTACTGCACAATTCAGTGCATTTATGAAAAAGTGCACCTTTGTTGTGAAAAGTTGAATTATGCAGTCACTCTGTAGTTCAGAAGGTTCAGAAGCTCAGTGACTGTGCTGCACCCTTGGGGCCAGGAAGAGAGATCTGTAAATGCAAATAACTTGAGAATGCCTTCTGACAATTGAGTAATGAACAACACCAGTGATTATGGTGTCCATTAATTTAATGGAGATAGGGTGTCCCTGTGCCATTCATTACACATGACCAAAAGATAAAGGGAAGGAAATTTACTCTCACACAAGGGGCTGGCTGATGCAGGCAGAAGGGAAAGGGAGAGAGAAAGAGTGAGTTACTATAGCACTGAGCTGTAGTATCATATTCTCCATCCCTTTGTGCACCTTAAGATACTTATGGGGAGAGTGAAGTCTTATGAAACCACCGCTAAGGTGCTGAGTTACTGAAAAGAGCTGTTGGTGAGCTCTTTAATCTGAACTCAAACATCCATGAGCAACGTCTCCTAAATGAGGGCCACAATCATAGGTGTGCTTCCTTGGAAGTAAGCCCCATTGAACACAGTGGGCACTTCGTGCCAGGTAACCATGCATTGGATTGGGCTGCTAGTCAGCTTCTTGCTCAGTACTCTAATTCAGTGCCTTTCAGAGGGGTTTCTCTGAGATGTGATATGGAAGTTCTGAAGGTAGCCTTCAAAATACCTGGATGGCGTTCATAGCTAGTCTAGTCATGGAAGTCGTGTGTTCATCCCACTGTGGAAATGCTAATTGGTCCTCTATCTGCCATACCATCACAAGTCATGTGAGAATGATGTTGATATGATCCCAGTTTAAATGTTAACAGTTTAACTCAACAATTTAAATGTTAAACTTCCTAATAACTAAGAAGCAACCTGCATGCAAAGGGTGACTGGAGGTTTTGTCACTCTGAACTCGATAGGGCTGACCTGCTCTCAGTTTGTAGGGATCACCTGACATTATTTCAAAGCAAAGGTGCTGTAAGAAGTAGACCTGTCATGAAAAACAGCCTGGGGTAGAAAAACATGCATATATCTAGCGAGTACGTGAATGGGAATAATTTAGGTTAGAGTTAAACAGCATGTTTTGTGTTATTGTATTTTGCCATTAGTTATGGTATTGGTTTTCCTTCTTCTTTGGATGCTAGCTGTATATTTATCTTGCTTTCATGGCTTTCTAATTCTCCCTGCTCTTCCTTCTTTTAATAAGTAGTTTGAGAGTAATGCAGAAATAATATGTACAGTACAAGACATTCAGGATTATACCTCTTCCACCTGCAGGTAGGGAGAATTGATTTTCCCCACACACACAGGTTAAACACAAAATGAGAATGCCTTTAGATTAACAACTGGGTGAGTTCTTTTCATGTACTAGCAGGTGGATTCAAAAATAAGAATGTATATTTAATAGAATTGTTTTAATTGTTATGATGTATCACTGATAGGAATTTCAGATGCAGTTTTTAGAATAATTGTTGCAATTTGGTATGCAGTTTTACAGTTTTTAGGGCACAGTCTTTACCTAAAGGAGGCAATCTTTGCCTCCCTGTCTTTCTTCATGAGTTTTTTTCTTGCTAGACTGGCTTTTTAGCACATCTAGCAAAGGCACTTCAGAGAGGGAGGGAAGGAAACAGGAGGAGGCTCAGGATAACGCATATCCTGGCCTCTCCAGTCTCCTCATCTCTACAACCACCAGAATGCCCCCCTGTCCTCTTCTTCTGAGATCACTTTTCTGAAGGGTGGTGGGGTGGATCTCCAACTCCCTCTTCTGAAGTCAGAGCAGTTTTTCTGACCTTGGAAGGGTTTTCAGAACCATCCAGAAAACTTTCTCAGGGGCTCTGTTGTGAAGTCTTCATGTTTTACAATGAAATTTTATTTGCAGCCTCTGAGGAAGGAAATACCTTTCTGAAATGTATAGGGCTTATTTAAAGTTTTTTATAGCACCTGAGAACATTTTCTCGTCTGGTTGTTGTTGTTGTTTTTAAAACCCTCTCTCTGTATAAAAATGTGCTTTATCAAGGAAAATGGTTTTAGCTTACTGTTCTGCTGGATATTTATTTTATTTATTTATTTATTTATTTATTTATTTATTTCATTTTTATACCGCCCAATAACCGAAGCTCTCTGGGCGGTTCACAAAAATTAAAACCATGATGAGAATAAAAACAACAAACAAATTTAAAACACAAATACAAAATACTATGCTAGCTTTCTCGGTGAAGAGTTTTGATGTGGGAGAGCATTCAGGTCCTCAAACTGAGGATAAAGTGGAACAGCCCACAATGGCTGACAGGAAATGCTGTTTTACCATATTTGAACTGCCCATTGCACTAATACTGTAATGATGCTGCAGTGAAGCCAATCTAATAGGCATTTGCCTTTCTTAATGTAAAAATATTATGACATTTCTCCACAAGGTATTGGAGAAAATATATGCCGGGCATTTGTTAATAAAGCTGTCAGGATGAGGACCAGTCTCCCTGGTGTGAATTCTGGATTGGACTCAGGCTGAAGTGGAAGAAGACCAGCTGAGACAGGAAGTGGGGGAGGGAATTCTTCAAGACCCTCCAGTTGTCAGGGAGGAATCTTCCCTAGAGCTTATCGAACAGGGGGCTCAGGTTCAGAGATCGCCTTCCTTCTCCCCTGCCCCCTGGGACCTCAGTCTTTGTCAGAGGGAGCATCAGAACTGACAGATCCCAGAGTCTGCCACAGGGTCAAGCAGATGTTGTTGAGAGAAGGTGGGGGAAGCAGTCCACCAGACTAGCGACATGGCAGAAGTTGCAGTATGAGGACCCTCCCTGAAGGAAGAGTCTGGTAAAAGCCTCTCAGGCATGGCAGTAGGACCAACTGCCAGTGACACCAACTAGAGAACTGTGCTGGGTAGGTCTTTTTGAGAACAAAATGATTAAACAAAAAAGATAACCATGCTAGCCCATAAGGAAAAAACCCAAATCCACAGTTGGGCAATACCGTTATTATGACCAATCAACATTCTACAAAAGTGTGCAAGCTTTTTGAGTCTCCAGAACTCTTCATCTGGCTAGATAGTACAAAAAGTAGCCCAGCAATAACAAATTTAATATATAATTTTAATATAATGTATAACTATTATGTTAAAACTCACACACATACTGTTAGGCTATCAGGATTCCCAGGAAAGTCCAGAGTCTTGAAGCAGCATAGTCTTGTTCTTTTATTAAAGTCAACATTATAAATATGAGCCTTTTTTTTCTTGACTACCAAAGTCAAGAAATAGCCTAATAATAGCCTTCATCCTTGAAGCACTTTCCTCCATCTATGTGTCCTTATAAAGAATCTTGAAGCATTCGTGACTATTATAGTATTTAGGCCCTGAATGGAAAGCATATAAAAACAAAAACATTGTTGAGCATCTTTTCCCATGACTTTCCCCACACTCTTTTAAATGCTTTCATATTAACCCAAACATCTATTCTACTTTTACTTTTTCAGTTCAGTACTTTCCCCAGAAAACATACCTTGTTCTCGGTTGCAATCCTATACCCATTTACTTCAGAATGATCTCAGTGAGCTCCATGGGGCTAACTTCTGCATAGACATGTATAAGGTGCACCGTTAGAGTCATTCTCCCTCCATGTTTTCTTCTCTAAATTATCTCTGCAGGCGTTCAAGTTCTCTAAACTACTACTGTCTAAAACAGCATCCATCCCAGGTCCAAAACCAGGATTGGGGGGCTACTAGGAAGTAGGCAGGTGGCTACTAGGAGGAGGGCTTTCTCCGCTGTGGCACCCCGGCTGTGGAATGAGCTCCCCAGAAATGTCCGCCTGGCGCCTACACTGTACTCCTTTCGTCACCAGCTGAAGACCTTTTTATTCTCTCAGTATTTTAACACTTAATTTTAACTTAAATTAAAATTTTACTGTTCTAATTCTGTATTTTAATCTTATCCCAATTTCTGCTGTGTGGTTTTATCCTGGTTGTGCTTTTTATACTGTATTTTGTATTTGTGTTTTTAGACTGTTGGTTGTTTTATTATAGTTTTAATTTTTTGTGAACCGCCCAGAGAGCTTCGGCTATTGGGCGGTATAAAAATATAATAAAATAAATAAAAATAAAATAAATAAATTTCAGTGTAAGATGAGATGGTGGTAAATAGATTTCATGGAGGCGATGGAGCAAAGTTTCATGGCAAGGGTAGCATGTGTGCCCTTAGAACTGGTTTATTCAAGATTAAATTTTGAAAAGCCATGCATTTTAGAGCAGTTGCTGTGGCTATTATCCCTCATCATAATAAAAAATATTGAGGCTCCTGGGAATTTTGCTTGTGAAATTTGCATGTGATGTGAAATGCAAGGGAGAGGTACAGCTTTGCCCAACATTAAACCTGCTTTTGAAGCTCAGATTGTACTGAGCCAAAATGGACATGGCATTAAATGTCCAATGACATTTTATTTATCATGGTTTTTCTTCTTCTAAATCAGCTTTCCCTGGTGCCCTCCAGATATTTTGGACTACATTTCCATTATCCCCAGCCAATACAGGTGATGGTTGAGGAAGACAGGAATTGCATTTTTAAACATATCAAGGGCAACAGGTTGGCGGAGGTGTGAGGGTTCCCAATCAGGATGGGGGCTACAGGGAACCCTTTCCCAATGAAAATCCGCAAGCTATTATTAGCTCCAGGAGAGAAGCTTCCATTAGTGTAGCTAAATTAAAAAAAAAGCTTTCCTTCATCTTCCATCATGCAAGTAAAGTTGATGCAAATTCACCTGCCAAGCCAGTGTGGTGCAGTGGCTAGAGTGTTGGACTGAGAGTTGGAAGATCTGGGTTCTAGTCCCTGCTCAGCCATGGAAGCTCACTGGGTGACGTTGGGCCAGTCACAGGATCTCAGCCCAACCTACTTCACAGGGTTGTTGTTGTGAGGATAAAATGGAGAGGAGGAGGAGGATTATGTACGCCGCCTTGGGTTCCTTGGAGGGAAAAAGGCGGGATATAAATGAAATCAATCAATCATGAAGAAAGCACCTTCAGCTGTGGAATTATACAAAAGTCTAGAGAAAAGGTTATTTGGCATATCTGGAGGAGATGCATGCAATAATATTCTGCATCAACGGTGGATCCTAACTTTACTTTGTCAGTGGAACAGAGTTTCTGGTCACAGAACTGAGCTTCCCTGCTCCCCCTGACATATATGATGTGGGGGGACAGGTAGAAACGGAGAGGAAAACTAGTGGAAAATGCTTTACTGCCCTTCCCTTACATGAACAGAAGAGCAACTTGAGATCCAAGCCATCAAGTGCTAGCTGTGTTTGTATTCTCTTGATATCATCATCATCGTTGGTACAGTTTCAACTAAGTAGAATCCACTGGTATGCTAACTTTTTCAGCACCTACATTTTATCCTTTAAATTTCAAACAATGTAAGGGAAGTTGATGCTACTAAGTCTTACAATATATACAACTATTCCAATAAAAATATATTTCAAGTAAAGCTTTTAATCCATTTGAATATGATTTTAAACCATATTAAAGCAGACGTCCTATAGCTGCTTATGTGGGAGTAAGCACAATTGAACTCGGGGGAACTTAGTTCTGACTAGATGTGTATATCAGATTATACTGTAAGTGTGCTTTACTGATTTTCTCCCCTAAGCAATTATTTAAACAAAAATGTTTCCTACTCAAATATTTTGGCTAGTAGGTGGGAGGAATTAAATATTTATATAGTCCCCAAATTAACATGGCATCCTCTTTAGTTTTCTAATTACTGTGTGCTTTTTTTAAAAAAGTAAACATTAAAATCATTTTTAAAATGTGATTGAAAGCTTTATTGACTAGTTTTATTGAACCAATTAAATTTTGGGGACCTGGGCAGGATCTACACTACTGCTTATAATGGTTTATAATGGTTTTGACAACTGTTCAGGCCCACAACATATTACATATACCATTTTCTAACTGTTTTTAAAGTGTCGTATCCTGCTTGGTGTAGATCTGGCCATTATTTAATCCTGAAGCATGAGACCAATGATACTAGTTCTGTATCTGTGTGCTTTCAGGCTGTTGTTTAGAGCCATCTCACTTTAGTTTCCTTTCACTCATTTTTCATTGCCTAGATCATTTTATAGCAAATTAAGTTTTACTTGGAAAATAGCTAGCAAAATCACGATGATCTCCAAAGGTAGTTTGACTTCATTCTGTTGGTCAACTATCTAAAAGTCAAAGGTCAAACATTTTGAAACCTACAGCATGCGCCAGAAATCAGTGGCAAACTACTGATACATCATGTTGTTGTTACAGGAAGTCATCTGATATGTGTGTTGTTGATGCAAGATTTTCTACCTTAAAAGGATATGGTTGAAGAAGATATTTCAAAAATTGCAATGTTGCTTCCAGCCTAGAGTGATGTTCTATCAAGCTGCTTCTAAACTCCACAAAGAACCCAAACATTTGCTGAATCAGCACCTTAATTCCAGGTGCAAGCAGGGGTGGTAAGTAATTTAAAATGCAAATGCTTTATTTGTAATTTCCAAGACACTTAGAAAGTGCTATGAAAGTCCATGATCCTTCTTTCCCATGAAGAATACATTTACTGTTACTGCTTTCAAACACTTTCCATTGCATTTTGGTTTGGTTTTTACTCCTGCAAGTAGATTTCAAACAGCTGGGAGCATTTTTATGAGCCCATAAATTTCAGGGAAAATACACTTAAGAAAGCTATGCTATGGGCTTTAATTTTCTTACAAAATTAATAAAAGGGCCTTTATTCCTAGTAAACTCATATTAATCGTTAACAAGCAAGGAATCATCACTATTTGATAGAACTTTATCACTTGGCTATAGCTTAGAGCTGTTGATGGTGTCATTTTGTTTACTTTTTATTTTTATTTTTTAGACTGCTGACTCCCAAAGCCCCACAGCTGGGAGTGGGATATTAAAAATGAGATTGAGGAATTATTGGATCTAGCAATTAAAGTGGGGATAGAGAAAGTGCAAAGCTCTGGGAAAATATACAACTATATGATTTCCATTTCTAGAACTATTGTATGGAAGTAGGGCTTTCATTATCAGCTGAGTTAAAAGTACACCCCACCACAAGCATCCTTTCCCTTCTCTTCAAAAACATTTTAAAATCCATGTGTGTACGTTGTTTGTGAGTTATTGGCCCTGTTCAGAAGACACCTTGAACCATGGGTTTAACCATGGTGGTTAAGCCAGAAAGCTGGGATGCGTTCAGCAGACACTTTAAATCACAGCTTTAACCATGGTGAATAAGGCTTTTTGCCTTATTCACCATGGTTAAAGCCATGGTTTAAGGTGTCTTCTGAAAACAGCCCATCTTTCTCGCTTAACCACCATGGTTAAACCCATGGTTCAAGGTATCTTCTGAACAGGACCATTATGTTTATGGATGGATATGAATGGGATACGTTGTGGTGTGGGAGAAAGGGGGATCCCCAAATCAGGCAGAGGTACCTCCTGTGAGCAGAGCTCCATTCAAGGAAGGTCACTATGCTTGATTTTGGGGGATCTCCACACTCTGCTGCACATATCCTATCCCATACAACAGGTTCCCCCAACCCTCTGTATATATCATTTTCAAGGGTGCTGAAGGGTCTGCCATGGGATGGAGGGGGCATGGAAGTCTGTTTCTGACACTTTCACACACCTAAAGCTGGATTAAACCCAATAAAAACAACACATCATCATCCTTCATATCACATAAAACTGGGAGGCAACAAAACAAGAAAACTCCAGGCAGAGGCAATAAAGTCCATTTAAAAAGCCTGGACTTTTTAAGAATGTCTGGACATGGCACCGAAAACATTGTAATGTTGGCACCGTCACAAATGCTTAGTAATGGGTGTTCCAAAGTTAGGGCATCACCACAGGAAAAGTCCTTCTCCTTTATACAGCATAGCATACTTCACCATCAGATCATGGTAGTCTAAGGAGGGCCACTTCTGAAGGTCTTAAGATGGTGCTACATAAGTGCTCTGGAAGGGAGATAGAAGAATAAGGGGCAGCAGGGATGAATAGGCAGAGCTGTTGATGAGAGCAGAATGTGTTGGGGTGACTGTGGGTGGTAGAATTAGAGGAGCTAAGGCAGGAGCAGGGAAACTCAGCCTGAGGGAAGCTACTAGGGACCATATTATAGTGGTAGACAGGACCAAAGGGGCAGGGCCACTGCCAAACTACCATCACATTTTAGCTTAAAGCTCTCAACTGCCAGGAACTAAGCCTTAGGAGAGGCATTTCAACTTTTTTGAATGGAGGGAAATGTGGAAAAGCTGGAAAGCCACCAAATGATCGAAAGTCAGGGTGAAGGGGCGTGTCCAGGAAAGGGGGCATTTGGGGAACCCTGGGGGGCCAGATTGGGACCCCAGGATGGTGGATTTGGCTTGCAGACCTGAGGGTTCCCACCTCTGAGCTTAGGTCACAGGAAGGGATATATCAGAAATATGGATAGAAAATGTCAACATGAGTGGAACCATCAGGGAAAGAGAGAGATTCATATTTATTTATTTATTTATTTATTGCATTTTTATACCGCCCAATAGCTGAAGCTTTCTGGGCGGTTCACAAAAATTAATTCTCCTATGGCAGGGGAGGGCAACTTCAAGAGGTCAGGGGGCCATTTTCACCCCCTAGACACTCCCCCCCCACAGGCCATACACATCCCTAAATTAAATTTGTTTGTTTTTATTTTTAAAATGGTATCTGTAGTAGCCATGGAGCGCCAAAAGGTTCAGCCTTACCTTGTTTCCTACAGAGCACCAAATTGGCTTGGCAGCTATGGAGCACCAAAAGGAGGCCCTTTTTTAAAAAAAAATGAATTGGGGGCAGAGGCTGTGTATTGGCAATGGGCTGTGTGTTGCTATGGAATGGATTTTCCCAGTTAATTTATTCATCTAAGGAATAGAAAGGGAGTATGTGGATGAGCAACTCTTTGTGACTAGAAACACAGTCACTAAAGAAACACAGTCACTGGAAACACAGAAGGGAAAAGGAAACAGGGCAAGAAAATGGAAAGCATAAAGGAATATTTTATTATGTATACAGAAATGTAAAATTCAAATTCCAAGGAGTTTAATTTGACAAGGGAATGCATGCCATTGTGTAGCTACTTGAATTGCTCCTGGTCACCTCAGGAGGAGCACTACTGAACCATAGAGGAGGAGGTCTCCTCATCTGTCTTCCATCAGAGAAACAATCATTGTGACATGACCTAGGAATTCCAGGGATTTGGGGGGAATAACGAGCAAAACCTAAAAGACTCCTGAGGGGCTCATGTTGTTGACAGGTCTTGATAACATACTAAGGAAAGTGCCATTATTTTGGAACGCCCTAATGACTTTTGCAGTTGAATCACAAGTAACCTTGAAATTTTATCCAAACAGTACTAGACCGTAACTGCAGCACTTTTCTGCAGTGTTGTGAATAAGATGACTTTACGGATTAGGACTGTGTACTGGACCTAAATACGATCAGAGGTGGTGAGGTCATGGGGCTCAAATGTAGATTTTAAGAAGCGTATCCCATTGATGCTTTGGCAATTGGAACTGAAGTTATAACATTGGTATTTGCTGTGCCACATGTTTGATTGGTCAAATTACAAATTAAATGAACCATAGATGTCTATACAGCATATGGTCTTCCTGGCTTATCAAACAAAGATGTTGCATCTAAATTTAAACACCTGCTTTTTCTTCCTGTGTCTCCTTTCTACTTAACTTATTTCAGCCTTATTGTCTGTATTTCTTTTATTTCAAAGACTTCTAGGTCATCTTTCTAAATATATATTCTCAAAACACACACACACAATTCCAAATATGATACAACAAATACAATAAAATCATTTTAAAAACAAACATCAATATCAACATATAAAATAGTAAAACAAAGAGAATACATACCATTTCAGGCCAGCCAACTCATGATACATTCTAAACCCATGACACAATTCCATCAAAAACAACAAACAGCCACAGTGACATCAGCCTACCCTCTATAAATAAACACAGACTTAAATAACAATGTCTTCAGGGCCTGCCTAAAAGAAAGTAAAGAAGGAGTTTAAATGCACTCTGGAGAGAGGGAATTCCATAAATATAGGGCCATCATTGAAAAGGCCCTGCCTTGCCAATTCAACTATTCCCACTGTGTGTATACAAGCAAGATTTCCTTAGCTGATTCTTTAAGGGCATATCCTGTGCACATTTAGACAGAAAAAGTCCTACAACTGGGCTGGTTCTGAATGAAAATCAGAATGGAATCATAGCCCCACCAAAATCAAAGCCACTGGATTTAACTGATAATTGGATTTAACTGACAGCCTCCCTCACTCCCCCCGCCTATACAATGTCACCCCCTCTCACTTCCCTGCCCGCCCAAAGCAAGTCACGAAGCAAAGGTGGACAAATGAAAGTACAATAGACTGTTCTTTTGTTCAAGCCAGCAGCCAGGAAGCAGCAGGAGGAAAGGATTTGAATTGGAATTTAAAAACACCTGCTGGAGAAAAGGCATGCCCCTCTCTTTCGTCATCAATATCGCCCCCTGAAAACATGCCCATAGAACATTGGATTGAAAACGATGGATGAAAATACACGTTGAGTGGTGTGCTTTTGCATTACCAGAAGAACTGGAATTTCCGTGCACCAAAAAACATCGCTAAGAGGGAGGAAAGAACTCTGATCACAACAGGACATGGACGACATCACCTGAGTCCTTTGCATACAGCACATGGCGAAAGCAGGCTATAACGCTGGTGTGATGGAGCTCTTATACGAATTTACCAAATTTGCACCAAATTCTGCTAAGCAAGCAGAGACAGAGTTGTGCACCAAAATCTGCACTCATGGCAATGTAGGGAGAGGGAAGCAAGAGAGAAATTCACACAAAAACATGCATATTATTTAATCATTTATTTTATTTATAGCCCGTCTGTCTACCAAGGAAATGGAAGAGGACATTGTCTGGGAAATTCACCCCACCCTGTAAAATTCTGTGGAGGAGGCAGGGCCATTGCAGGACAGAAGCCTCGTCTGGAAGCACCCATTGAGAGAGAGGGGGAGAGAGAGAGGAGTGTTCGTTGTTGAAGTCTACCTGAAACTGACTGTGAAGCCTAAAGGTGGGTTTGATGTCTGCTTTTAGGAATGTATTTCCCTTCACTCTGTTCTGCTTGTATATTTGATTCCAGTATCCACTCATCCAAACTCATAGAGCTCCGCCCCTGGAGGTTTTTTACCACTAGTTAAGAAGTGGGGAGTGTGTGGTGGTGACAATATTCTTCCTGTTTTACTTACTACAGAAAAACGGCCCACTTCCTCATGATGAGTTTGTTTCTCTGATAGAGCCCAAATGTTTAAAGCCTGGCATGTCAATCTCCCGCCTTTATCCATGTTTTGAATTAGCCAGCAAACTGTGGGCTATATATACAATTCTACTAAGTCATTCTTGAGGGTGACTCACCCTAAAGTCATGAGTTGCTGGATACAAATGAAAACGTGAGACACTCAAATGGCATGGCTTCTTGCAGGAATATGGAAGAAAACAAATAAACAGGAAGCCATGATTTAGATGAGCTTTTGATCTTTCTGGGCACACACAGGCAGCCCGGTCCAATAGGGTGAGAGCCTCAGGCTTGGGTAACAGGAATTTGTGAGTAATATTCCCAGTTCTTTAACTGATTCACCTCAGACATTTTTCTCCCACCCCTCTCACAACACTAAAACACAGGGTCACTCCATGAAGCTGATTGGTGGGAGGTTCAGGTCAGATAAAAGGAAGCACACAGTGCATAGCTAACCTATGGAATTTGCTACCACAAGATGCAGTGATGGCCACTATGGATGGCTTTAAAAGGGAGTTAGACAAATTCATGAAGGAGAAGGCTCTCAATGGCTACTAGTTCTGATGGCTATATGCTATCAGAGGCAGCATGCCTATGTACACCATTTGCTGGGGAACATGAGTGGGGGAGTGCTAGTGTTCATGTTCTACTTGCGGGCCTCCCAAGAGGCACCTGGTTGGCCACAATGTGAACAGAATGCTGGAATAGATTGGCCTTTGGTCTGATCCAGGCTCTTCTTATTTTCTTATGAAGCCTTGAGCAAATCACCCCATTTTTGTCCTGTTTCTCCAGTCTATTAAAGCATGTGTAGTCATTTCCACCGATACAAAGTGAGCCAAAAACATCAGCATCTGGCCTGCCACCTATTTTAGGGTGCACTTTTGTGTTCTACAAATCCCACAATGCCCCAACACCCATTTTGTGGTAGTGCTCAGGACAATTTCTCAAATTGCCAAATGTGCCCACAGGCCCTTACTCTCTTTTCAATGGCTAGAGAAGCATCTTTTTACTTCTCCGGGCCTTTTAAATCATGTCGTAGCCTTTAAGCCAGTATCAGAGTCAGTAGGTCTATATAACCAATTGCTAGGGAACAAGAGTGGATGATGCAGTTACACCATGTCATGGTTGTGGGTCCCTGGTCAATAGCTGGTTGGCCACTGTATGAGCAGAGTGCTGGACTCAATGGACCCTTGGACTGATCCAGCATGGTTCTTATGTTCTTAATCTTGTTAATTGTTGCCATAGAGGAGTGGACAACTTGTAGCCCTCCAGATGTTTGGCCTATAAGTCTCATCAGCCCTAACCAGCATAGCCAATGGTGAGGAATCATGGGAGTTGTAGGTTAAAACATCTGAAGGGCCACAAGTTGCCCACCCCTTCCATAGATGAAGCTATGTTGGTGCCAGAGACCTATAAACTCCTGTGAACCATTTATGGAACAGAATGTGTACATAGGCCATTGTCTACGTAGGAAAGAAATTCAAGGAGCTGTAAAAGTCAAAGGCCAACATAAGCCAAGCCCATGCTCATGCTAAGCACATGGCAAAAACAATGTGCAAAAGTCACATTCTAACCTATTCCAAGAATGATACACGATCTGGTTGGTGTCATCTTAGAGTCTGGGACATCTCTGGTGCTGGCATGCATGACTGCAACAATTTGAGCTAATTGATTTTATCCCCGTTGCTGCAATGAGATTTGCCTGTTGTGAATTTTGTATAGTTATTAACTAATGTACAAGTTGTGGCAAAGGAATAAGAAAATGAACTCTTTGCCCTGTGGTTTTTCACGTTGTTTCTAAGCTGCATCATGCACTGAGGGGCTGGAATTCTGCACTCAATTCTACACTCAAAGAAAGAAAGAACAAGTGTTGAGTTTGGAATGTATTATACGAAGTTGTGTTATTTCCATGCATCTGATTTGCTGTGTCTACTCTTGCTTGAAAAGTTGACACTCCAATCAATGTATAAACAGGACTTGATGTTTTTGGTGCAAGAGAATAAATCTTCCCTTCTGGAATTAATTTTAGTGCCATCTTTTAATTACAGAATCTGGGCTGGGGAATGTATGCAAGCTGTGGCTATCCTTTTTTAATTTTCTTTTTCTTTCCCCCTTTTTAACACAACGGCTTTGAGAATGAAGAGTTAAAGGAGCACACAGAAGCATTTGACAGCCAAGACAAAATGGCTATGCAGAACAATTAACAACAACTCCTGACCTCCTTTGGTGTGTGTGTTTTGTTTGTTTTTTCAGTATCAAGTACATAATCCTGCCACTTTTTCCTCTGCAGCCCCCATGGTAGAAAATGAGTTTTATAAAATGGAGAACAAACATCAGCATTATAGCAAAGTGACCACGGGGCTGTACAAACGTCATCTTTGCCCCAGGGTGGCTCCGAATCTGCTCTGCATTGGTTATATGATGCAGCCACTGATTTGGAGCCACCCTGGGGAAAGAGCCAGAGATCTGCAGCAGAAAAGTCAGGGACTTACTCGGACTTTTCCTGCCCAAGCAAGGTCAGCCAGGATGTTCCAAGATCTGTCCTCACTCAGGTGCTGTGCTGGGGACGTTCCTGGGTGTTAGGTGACCTACCACTGGTCGCTGGAAGACCACAGGAGGGGGGGGAGGGCCTAATAGCTCCTGGAAAGCCTGCACTGCCTCCCCCAGTGGGGATTATTCACCGCCACCCTGCACCAGCGATACCATGGGGTTTAGCAGCAGAGCAGCACCGAATCAGCACCATGAAGGCAGCTGCTACATTTTGTGGCAGAAGGAATTTTTCCACAAAGAATGATTAGAGAAATTATTTTGAGTATTTAAGTAGTCATTTTGGAAGTATAGACTTCATAGCATTTTTTCCCTAATATTTTGTATTCACATCAGCTCCACTATCCTTGCACCAGCCCTGGGTTGTATACGGTAGGCCAGCATTATCCCTGTATGAGAAATTGGGTGGCGGAAGCAGGACTGATTACTGAAATTGTGGCTTGCTTAAAGGCAACACAGTATGCATCTGCCCACACTCTAATTTGTGCTAGGGGCACTTCCAGCTCTGGGCTGTTGCAATGCGCTACTTTCTGGCTGGCAATGGACAGTCATTTTTAGAATATGACGGTGACCCGGTCACCTGTGGTCTGCATGCTCAATCCTTTTTGCTTCTGTCTAACCTCTGCTCAAACAGGTTTTACAAGGTTTTGTAGTCACTCCAAAAACTTGCAAAGCCTGTTTGTCCAGAGGTCACCATGGGAGGAGTGCGCACCACAGGCAACAGCTCCTGGGCCATGCCACGTTCAACTCTCTCCTGTGCCTAATTTGGAGCTATTTCTGCTGCTGCAAAATCCCACTTCCTAGCTCTCTGAGTTAATATCCTCCTTGTTTCCTGGCTCCTTTGTTGGTTTCCTTTCTTTTGCTGGAGAATTGTTCTCAGAAGCCTTCCACCACCACCCCGTCCCCCCGCTGCAGAAGAGGATTCTTCTATCCCCACAAGTGTTTCAACGGCTCCTCTTAAGACATACAGGACTCAAATCAATGTGACCAGCCCAATCAGGTATGCTTTCTGCTGTCCATCTGCTTTAGTGATTTCTGTGGCACCCCCCTATCTGAGCGACTCACCAGCCCTTTTTCTGTCCTTACTGCCTGCACTTTCCTCCTGTTGCCCTACCTCCATGATCTCACAGATCCAGCACTAGGCTACTTGCTACAACCAAATGCATGCCACATTCCCGTGGCAGACTTTATAAAACAACAACAACAACAACCAAACAGCCGGAAAGAGCATCCTTGGGAGACTGTGATCCGGAGCAGATGAGGGGTGCTTCTCTGCCTGCTGTTTTCTGCTTAAAGTTGGCCCTCCAAGCTCCTTTCTCACCATCAAAGTAGATGAAAATGTGTATCCATACATTTCTCCCTGAAGGGAGAAAAGCAGCTGAGGTAGGTCAATCTTAAGCAGGAAAACAACCAGCAAGGAAAGAGTCAAGCACACTCCCCTACACACATGCACAATTCCTGACTGCAGCTTTCCAAGGTTGTTTTTATTTTTTTCAGGAGGAATGTCACATACCTCTCTGTGTAATGTCCGGTTTTACTCCTGGTCTAATGAACTGTGGTAGCCTTGCATGCTCCCAAATGGCTTTCTTAGGAGAAGATGGCTCAAAGGATGGGCCATTCCACCACTCTTGCAACTAAACATCTCAGTGGGTTGGTTCATTCCTTCATAAATATATCTGGCCCTCTGGGGTTCCCCAAATGACCACACCTCCTTCCCTTGGCCCCATGTGCTGATTGTTTGGTGGTTTCCTGGCTTTTGCATGTGTGCTTTTGAGCCACATTCTAAAACATTGAAATGCCTCTCTTAAAGCTTCATTACTGGCAGCAAGAGTTTTAAGCCTCCTTTTGCCTTCCACCCCCACCCCCACACACCCCAATGGAATGAGGTCCCTGAAAACTTCTCCAAAATCAAATTCCACCTTTGGGCTGAAAGAGGTTCCACACCTCTGATATAACCAATGGCCCCAGCATGTCCACCTCTAAGAACTCAGACAACCCATGCTGGGATGGTACCAAAGGTTGATGGTGTGAAGTGCTGCCTCTGCATCAGGGCTGCATATCCCACCTCTGCAGCTGGCTTGAATATGTTAGCCCAAGAACCGCTTAGAGAGATTTATAAATATAACCAGCAGCATGTGAATCTATTAATTAGCAATTACATCAATAAGAAAGGGCATCTGTGGGTTGTTGTAAGGTACTGGCAATTCCTGACAAACCAGTTCCAGAGGGCAATTGCCTGAGCACTGCCAGCTGTATAAAATCAACCTTAACCCACAACTTACACCGCAATCACATCTATACAACATTGTTGTGATCTCATTATTTGTTAATCCACCAGTTGGAAATCTCCCCACCCTAAGCTCAGATCTTAGGATCAAACCGTGGATCTATTTATTCCCAAGTACTTAAAATTTAAATAGTTTCTGGGTCACACAGCCGACTATGTCATCTATCCAGGATGGGCTATTATTGTTTGTTGCTGCTGCTGTTGTTGTTATTATTATTATTAGCACAGTTTCAGTATTTGTTTCTTAAGCCACCACAGGTTGGGTCACTGAGTTCTACAGTGTCCAACACAGATTGGAATGATGCAGATCCAGTTCAGTTTTGGCATTGGGTGTTAACATAAAAATAAACTCCTGAGTCTTCCTTTTCCCCTTGTAACTTCCTCATTTGGGTGTTAACATAATCACAAATGAGTTTCTTAATGAAATGTGGACATAATATCCAGTCAGACCAAAAGGGCTTGTTTTCTGCCAGGGGTGTAAACTTCCCTTCCCAGTTGCTGTAAAAGCTGGAGTAAGGGAATACGTCTATCCCAAACCCACGCCTTAAATAATTGCCTATATTTTTCCCAATTTCTTTAAAGTTTTCAGCACAGCTGATCATATAATGTTGTCAATCTTCTGATTCACACTGTTGCATCTTGTGGCAAGAGGCTGTTTATTTATTTAGTTTGTTTGTTTGTTTGCTACATTGATATCCTGCCTTTCCTCCGAGAAAGACAAGGTGTCATTCACGAAACTTGCCCCTCTCCATTTCATCCTCACAACCTGTGAGGTAAGTTAGGCTGAGGCCTGTGACAAGTCCAAACTCACCAAGCAAGCTTCATGGCTGAGTAGGGACTGGAACCCAGGTCTCCTCAGCCACAGTTAAACACCCTAACCTCTACACCACACTGGCAGATCAAACTGTAGCAAATCATCTGGTTTTGTTTCTGAGACATTTTCCAGCTATTAACTTGCTTCTACTTTGTAGCAAGATATAACCACGAATCAGTTATGATTGTGAAAAATGAAATGTTTATGTGTCATAAAATGCACATCTTGCTATGCAGACTGATGACAAAATTTTGGAACACAGATGCCTTACTGAACTCTGAACTGAACTCTGCCACAAGAAATAGTAATAGCCAAATTAATAAAATGGTTGGCAAGATTAATGAAGTTAGCGATGTCAATAGCCATTAGCTATTATAGTCAGAACAATGTGTTCTTGTAAACATGCTCCTTGATTATGAAAAGTGCCCCCTCTCTCTATCTTTCTGTATATGTTTATTTTATTACATTTACAACCTGCCTTTCTTCCAAGGAGCTCAAGGTTCTCCATCCTGCCTCCATTTTATCCTCACAATGACCCAGTGATGTAGGATAGGCTGAGCAATGGTGATGGGCCCAAGGTTACCCAATTGGCTGAGTGGGGGGGGGGGGGGAGCTGGATATGTTTATGCTAGAGGAGAGATGATTTAAGAGGCAATTGGATAGCCATCTTCAATTATTTGGACAGCTTTCACATAGATGATGGAGTAGATTTGTTCTCTGTTGTTCCAGAAGGCAGGACTTGAACCAATGGATTCAAATGGCAAGAAAATGGATCTCAAATGAACTTCCTAGTGGTACAAACTGTTTGGCAATGGAACAGACTCCTTCCTTGAGGGGAGGGGTGTGTCGACAGGGCATTGTAGTAAATCACTTGAAGGTTCCTTTCTTCTGTGGTTCTAGTCCTAGTCCAACTCTCACTATACATCATCCTGGCTTCACATATTTGGACACACTGGTGGCATTTGGTGGCAATTCACAGATTTACCCACAAATTGTGGGGATGCATAATTCCAGCAACAGACTATGAAATTCATAGTGACATCTGAACCCAGGCATGTGGGGTTATTCATAACCCCAAGTTAACCCAAGAACAAACAATGGTGTGCATATCCACAATTCATGGGTTAATAAATCTACAAATTGCTGCCAAATGCCACCGTTATATCCAAACAAGGTCATAGCTTCACTGTAAACAATAGAATCCTGAGTAATTGAACTGTGATGGCAAGTGATTGCTTCAAGGAGTTGTGATACATTGTGAAAAATCTGTCAATGTTGAGTTTCTCTCTGTTCTCATTTTCCCAACCTTAAGTTTATTAATTTCTTAGTATTATTTTTATGCTGCTTCTCAGCCAACACTACTCCCAGAGCAGCCTACATATAAACAATTAAACAGGATAGTCCCTGCCCACAGGCTTCCAGTCTAAAAAGACACGACACACGAGGAAAAAGAAATGTGGAGAGAAGAGATGGGGGGATTAATTATTTTAGCAGGGATGGTGGAATCTGGAATGGACCACATCTCCCTCCATGCAGCGTCCCGGAATAGCAGGTGGTGATGAATGTTGATGGAGGAGAAACCTTTCAGCAGGGCTGGTGGAAGGGCCCTGCTTTCCCTGGCATCTACTGAAATGGCTGCTGGGAAATTCTTTTAAAAGTTCTCATGAAAACCTCTACACATTTTTGTGAACATTTCCCCTAATCCGTCCCTTTTTTAATGCAATTTTTCATAATATACACGTTTATTTCAAACATTTTTCCTTCGCATAATATATTTTGAACATTATTTCCAAGATGATGTGCATTTTTTGAAAGTACTTGAGGATTCCATTGCAAATTTTGGAGAAGTCCGAATTTCAGAGGGTAGTGGAATTTGTTCGCACATTGGTTCAAAAGTGTGAAAATGAGTAAGTTTTGCATTAAAATGCAAACTGAATTAATTTCTCCCCCACCCCTAGATCCACCTTCTCAAAAATAGGACATTCTTTTGGTGTTCCCCACTTCTCTGAGCAGTTGGGGGTTCTAGAGGCAGCCTTTTTGCGGCAAACCAGACATTATGTTAACTACAACTTTAGATCCAGTACTTCGGATTCTCCTCCCCACTGATTTTTGTTTAAAAAAAAACTATGGGGAGCTCTAAATCTGAAGAATACACTAGCATCAGGGGCACATAGCAGCTTTGGGTAGGTGGGTGCATTGGAGAAGAGTGCAGATGAAAAGAATCTTAAAGATCATCCCAGCACACCAAGTTCTTGATCCAGATTAGATATCCATGTTATTTCTTTCCATTTTTAAAAAGACGATTTTTTCCCTCTCCCTTACATTAATGCATGGAGAAAATGTGGCACCTCAGTGTTCTCCGAATGAGTCAGAGGCCCTTTCTACACCAGCCCAGTGTACTGGGAGGGAGAGGGGAGGATCTCGTGACATCCTGATCGCAAGATCCTCCCCTTAGTCCATATGTGGGTGCGACATCCCTGAAGGAAAGAGGGTGTCATGCCCACCATTATTTTTTTTAAAGGAGATGAGCACACGTGCGCTCCAACGAAACATATGTTGTTGTTGTTGTTTTTAAAAAGCCTTGACCCCACTCTCCCTCCCAATTCCTCCCAGCCCTGTTCCTTCCCTCTACTGATCCCCACTACTCGTGGAGAGGAGGAAAGAAGTCAGGACAGGTGGCCACACCTCCTGCGGCCTCAGGACAATCCCGAAACCACGGGAAAAATCAGGTTTTCCCAGGGAGTACTTATCCCTGGGGAAACCCTTTCTAGTCCGTCCTTCCTCCTGGGAGTCCCTGTGTGTCATTTGAATGCACAGGGACTCGACCATGACCAGCCTTGATTTTCGGGCTGGTGTAGAAATGGCCAGAGACTCATTTATTCATGCCTTGTATCTAAGGTGTTCCTAGATGTATAAATGTTAGAGGCAGAGACAATCAACGAGATATCCTCTTATTTGGAGTTCATGTTGCACAAAGGATACAGGGCTGCAGACCCAGTAGTATAACAGTATACAAGAGGTGTAGAACCTCAGGTCCTGGGTCCCAATCTGGCTTTCTGAGATTCCCCAGTTAGCCATACTCCCTTCTTCTGGACACCAATTGTTTGGTGGCTTCCTGGCTTTTGTACAGTTTCTTCCCTGTTCTAAAAGGTTGAAATGTCTCTCCTAAGGCTTAGTTACCATCAGTAGGAACTTCAAGCTAAAATATGATGGTGTTTTTGGCCCCTCCCCTTTTGCCTTTTGGCCCTGCCCACCACTGGAATGCAGCTTCCAAGAGCTTCTTTCGAATGGAATTTGGCCTTTGGGCTAAAAGAGGTTCAGTTCCCCTGCTGTATGTAGATGCATCACTACGATGGTGCACATGGTCAGGTGGACCATCTTTTGCAACAGTAGATTGTGCTTAGTAAGTGGAGCAAGTTCACCCTCCTCTGCAGAATACTAGGTGCAATGCCATCGTAAACATAGTACATACTAGGATTATAGCAGAGTTGCTGGCTCTGTGGTGATCATCTCCAGCTCACTTACCCCTTTTCTACCCAGTTCTCAACTCCAAATCCACTTTGCCTGAAGCTGTGAGATCACTAATTGACTCTATTTTTAGACTACTTTTCTGAAAGAAAGAGGCCAAAGGGGTATATGTATAAAAAGCCAGCATAAAACACAAATCACATGCACAACAATCACCAATCCACAGTAGCATTAAAAAAAAACTATCCTGTTTTTTTTGACCCAAATGCCTCCCCTTTCCCTGCCTCCACACATTCATCAGGGCCATATGGGTCACTGCCAAGAGGGAGATGCAGAACTCACCAAGAACGCCCCATATTCAAGCTTAACAGATGTTGCATCATGATACGACGGGGCCAATTAGGGTTTGCCACCATGTCTTAAAAGGTAGGGAGCTTCATGTGAAAGAAGGCACTCCTGAAGGGACAACATGGCTGATGGTGCCACAGCATTATTATTAATTATTATTAATTATTACATTTAATGTACTGCCCCATAGCCAAAGCTCTCTGGGCGGTTCACAAAGATTAAAAACATTGAACATTTAAAAACTAATATACAAAATTTAAAACCATAAAGAGCATAAAAACAGACTACAATCCAATTGTTTCTTTCAGATTTCATTTTAAACCATGTGGGTTTTTTAAAAAACAAAAACAAAATGATAGGTGATTTATTTATTTATTTACAAAATGAAGATTTCTATAGTTTAAAAAACCCACTCATTCACATCTATACTTTTCTCTAATGAAGAAGTGGGCATAGATTTTGGAAATTTACTACAGAAACAACAAATTCTCCTCTTTGGGTCAGAACAGTAGTTTTGAAATCCTCTGTGAACCCCTTCTGCCTTGTGGCACAGGATTCTGGGAAGGTGTTTGGGGGAATCAATGTTATGCAATCTGGAAGTAGATGCTAGAACAGCCTCCCCATATCTGGTGCCCTCCAGATGCTCTGGACTACAACTCCCAGGTTTCCTGACCATTGGCCATGCTGGCAGGGGCTGATGAAAGTTGTAGTCCAAAACCTCTGGCGGGCACCAGGTTGGGGAAGGCTGCCCTAGAATATGCCCAACACTAGTCCATTGCTGGGGAAGATCAGTGTCAGGTATAGGTACAAGGCTGGCGTTGTACCTAGCAGGTAGTTTTATTAGGAAATAGTTTGAGAATGTCAGATGTCTCTGCAAGCTTATGTCTGTAAGAAGTTCCCATGGGCTTGCTTACTCCGTGTTGTGGCCTGGAAGCTGCTGGTTCTCTGGGAACTTAAGAGTGTTTTGGATAAGGAGGGGGCCGCTCTTGGAAGCTGTCACTCAGACTGTAGCATCATCGAAGTGGATTGTACCGTCCCACCCACTTGGCACATGGGCATGGCTTACAGGTCAGAGGACCTGTCTGTCAAGTGGCTTGAATAGGCCTTAAATGCTGCTTCAAAGCTGAAAAAGCTTTGCTAGGTTTCATCTCTCAACGTAACGCCTGACCTCCCTCCTGCTTTGGATTCTATCTCTGATTGGGGCTTTGAAAGCTCTCTGCACATAGATGCTTTGCTATTTGGACTTTGGATATCTAAGAACTGTGCCATGAAAAGTAGTGAGGCTTTTCATAGACTTGGACTCACATTTGCTGTGGAGTGTGTGCCTGTGGCCAGACTCAGGTGGCAAGGAGTTGCCAGTTCTTAGCAGAAGGATGGGACTCCTGTGCCTGAGGTTTAACCTTCGCTAAAGTCATGGTAACCAGGGTCAGTTCAGTTGTGGCAGGCTGAGATTGACAAGTGTTTGACCGATCTTCTCTGCCCGGCTTTGGTGGCTCAGAGCAACTGTTCCTTGGGATTTTGTGTTAGGTGTTTGAGGTGCCAGCGTTTGCAGTGTCTGGAGAAGCTCAAATGGGATGGTGGCATACCCTAAACACACACACTCACCCTGAGTGTTTGCCTTAAAATTTGTTTCAAAAAAAGAGCCTAAAGCTTTCTAACCATCATTCAGCTTTAAGTGTATTTAAAAAACTGTAAACATTAAGCCTGTCTACCAAATAATTTCCTCAATAAAGAAAATCTCACTGATGTGAGTATCTCGTGTCAGCTTACCAGCACGTGTAAATGCCAGAGAGAACAAGCATGAACATGACAATCAATTACTGAAGACAATCCTGACCCCAAACATTTGTGTACATAAAGCACACAACCCTACTCAATGGCCTCTTCACTTATTGCTTGAGACATTAGGGTGTGCCTGGGCATACCCGGCACACCCCTTGCACACGCCTATGCATGTAATTATATCCTCCTCTTGCAGACAAATACTTTCAATGGTTTCAGAGCCATCAACTTACATAGTATTCTACATCATTTTTATAAACAAAAGGACTGGACCCTTCTATCACCCCCAACTACATAAAACTGAATTTGGGAAGTGGAAAAGACAATAGAGCAGAGGCAGGTAACCTGACACCCTCCAGAGTTTTGGAATACAGCACCCCAAAGTCCCAGACAGCATGGCCAATGATCAGGGACGATGGGAGCTATAGTCCAATACATCAGGAGATATCAGCTTGCCTACTCCAGCAAATGTAGATCCATGTAATTAGGCTTGTCTATACCTGGAATTAAAGTTGAGCATGGGGACTGCTGCACCAGGGATCTAAAGAAGGAGAAAAAGGAACAGGGTATTATTTAAATCAACATTCCCCAACTTGGGGTCCTCCAAATGTTTTGGACTTTAACTCCCATCAGCCCCAGCCAGCATGGCCAATGGTCAGAAAATCTGGGAGTTTAAGGAATCTGTTTTTTCTAGAATTTTCCATCCGTGGTGAAAATGCCACTCCAGGGCGAGAGAAACTGGATTCTGGGTAGCATTGCTTACGACTGAGGAATGAGCAACTATGGCTTTGGAAGGGCAGTTGTGAAATCACATGAAGATTCCATAAATTCTCTGTATACTACTTTTTATTTTTTAAAAAAAAGTGTGTGGGGGGGGGAGAAACGGTTATGACCATTCCTTTTCTTCACATAAAATATGAATGGGAATCATCATCATCATCATCATCATCATCATCTAGACACTGCCAGCCACTTTCTGCTCCAAATTCTTTTACAAGTTTACTAGGGCTTGTGATTCCAGCTGGCTAGTCAACAGAGTGTGAACAAAAGTCCATCTGTCTTTTTGATTCTAAAATAAAAACATACTTGCAGAGGCTCCCTAAACAGATAGGCTTCATTCTGAGTACAAGTTACTGCTCAAGTAGATTCTAGGAAAATGGTAAGACTTGCCCCATTAGTAAATGCTTTTAGGATCAAAGCCATAGGAACTTGGCAAAGAGTGGATATTCTGTGAAGCAGATGAGACATAAAATTCTTCCTTATTCTGTTCTCTTCCCCCAAAGTATAGGAACATAAGAGGCTGTCTTATACTGAATCAGATCACTGATCCATTAAGTTCACTATCATTTACACTAATTAGAAACAGTTCTTCAGGTGTTCAGATGAATGTCTTTCCCTGCACTACCTGACAATGCCATAGATTAAACCTGGTTTAGAATGGTGCTCCCAGGGTCAGATTGCAGGGCCCTGTAGTCTAGGACAGCCCCAAATTACTCCTAGGGATACAATGCCCATCTTCAAGTAAAACGGTCCCATTCTGCCACATTTATTTATTTAGTTATTGCATTTATATCCTGCCTTTTTTCCTCCAAGGAACCCAAGGCGGCGTGCATAATCCTCCTCCTCTCCATTTTATCTTCACAACAACAACCCTGGTTGGGCTGAGAGCCTGTGACTGGCCCAAAATCACCCAGTGGGTTTCCATGGCTGAGTGGAGACTAGAACCTGGATCTCCCGACTCCCAGTCCAACACTTTAGCCATTAAGCCACATGGCCCAGTCATGAAAGGCAGAGCATCTTCAGTTTGTTATTTCCTGTTCTCAAAGGCAGCAACAGATTCAGATCATCTTCCACCACGTCAGAACATAGGAAACTGACTTGTACTGAGTTAGACAATTGGTCCCTCTGGATCAATGTTGTTTTATTCTGACTTATGGCAGCTCTCTGAGATCTCAAAGAGATTATTGTCCCCAGCCCTACTACCTGAGAACTTTTACACTAGAAATGTCTGGAATTAAGCCTGAGATATTTTCTGCATGCAATGCATGTGCTCTTTCGTGGAGCTGTGGGCTGGAAGCTCTGCAGTCATTGCTCCAAGTACAGTAATATTTTGCAAGTAACCTTTTATTCCTTCTATCAATGGCCAGAATTCCTTTAACTGATGCTGTTTCAGCAACTGTGACTCAAGCCCAGAACTAGGAGATCAAGCCCAGAACTGGGATTCAGACAATGTACCCCTGTCCAGTTGTGGCCAAAAGAGGAAACTGTAGTGGGATCAGCCCCAGAAGGCAAGAATGTTTTCTTACACCACAGTAGGTCAGGTGATACACCCTGAGCCCTATAAAAGCTTCCAATTCAGGCTGTTCTTCTAAGCAAAACAAAAAATAGCAATCAACAATTCTTGCTAAATCCAGACCACCCAAATATTTATTTATATTTATATACCATTCCACATCTAGCCAGATTCCAGAGCCGCAAAAGATAAAAAGATAAGAATAAAAGTCTATATTAAAATATAATAATAATAATAATAATAATAATAATAATAATAATAATAATAATAATAATACAGAATACTGAAAAGAAACATGGCTGGCCACTGCACTTCTTATATTCTTAACATGGCTGGTCAGTCAAGAAAGGCTTCCTGAAATAAAGATATTTTCAGGAGATGCCAGAAACAACACAGCATTGGTGCCTGCTTGACCTCTAGGGGCAAGGAGTCCTATAGAAAGAGTGCCACCACACTGAAGGCTTTTCTCCAGGTGGACTCCAGTCGGGCCAGAGGTCCATGCAGAACCACCAGAAGCATGCGTAGGTATGCACTAAGTCTGTCTTGCATTGCTACATTTTATCCCACAACAGCAATGTCCTAGCCTCACAATATCATAGAATCATAGAATAGCAGAGTTGGAAGAGGCCTACAAGGCCATCGAGTCCAACCCCCTGCTCAATGCAGGAATCCACCCTAATATCACTAGATTAGCTAAACGTGGGTGACTTGCTCAAGATCACCCATTCATGGTCATGGCTGAATTGTTGACTAGTGATTTGAATCATTATACTGCACAGGTTTTTGCATGCGTACGTCTCTAATCCAGCATGGCAGTTCTAATGTTCTTATGTTGAATAAAAAGGTTTATTATCTTTATGTTTGCATCCTAAAGTTTAAAGGTGGTTCTATTCTTTAATTTTCAGTTTGTCCTTGAAACAGCCACCAAAAGAGTAAGGTATCATTGAGGTGGTAATATGCTACTGTACCAATGCCATCAATTTTGTTTAAGTGTGCTCCATTATCTGTGTGTCATGAAGCAATGCTACTTTTCTACCTCTTTCTGAGGAACATGAGAAATGTTCCTCAGAAAGATTTCTTTCTGAGGGACATCAAAACCTGCACCTCTTAATTGCCATTTCTGTTTTCTTTTGCTTTTCCCCAAAACAGAATAGTTTTTTTAAAAAAAAAATCTTGGGAGATACATTTTGAAGGTAATATATGCCTGCAGATCGGAGCAGGTAAGGCAACTACAGCCTACTTTATACATAACCAGGAGAATGGTGCCACTGCTATGTTTCTGTGGTTGCTCCCGTGAACCTCCCAAGAACCTATACAAATACCCACCCACATGGATGGGCTTTCTTGTGTATTTACATAAAACATAAGTACTTCCTGATGCCTTGAAAGGGCTTAAGCACAAGGAAGCACAATTTTGCCAGTACAGCACTTTTATATGCTCCTCGGAGTGGAAGCACCCTGTTCATCAGCGCTCTGCGAATGGTTTTTAAAAGTCCTTGTTGTGGAAGAATAAAAAAGGTGGCACTATTGCATTAAATTAAAATAATGTTTCTTGTGTTGTAGATGCTCCAGTGGTTAGTTGTATTGACTATTTCGGTCAGCATCATTTCTTGCGTTGAGGACCATAATCAGTGCTTTTAGTCTGTGGGTTGAGGCTTTGGATTTGTTGTGTCATCTTTTTGAGAAACTATACTCAAGCAAATCCAGGATGGTTCTTTTGCCTTTAGAAGCAAGATGTTCCTATCTGTATAAGAATCTGCAAAAAATATCACATTATATAAATTAAACATCTGGATCTATGATTAGGCTATAGTTAACAGGTGGATTTCTTTGTGTCCCTTTTCTTTTCCGGAGCTCCTTCCTGCTGTACTCCATTTTGAAAAACAAACAGACATGGGGACCCAAATCAAGAGGAAGTTTGTTGTGGCCTAGTGAAATGAAATGGACAGGGCAAGTTAGTTCCCACTCATTCAAATAACGTAACTAAGCGATCTACACAGCGTCGTGAAGGCGTCATGAAGGTGCTTGCGTGCGCCTGCAGGGCGCCCCGAAACTCATTATGTAGATCCTGCCCTGGAAGAGATGGAGGAGGAGGCAGCGGCGGCGGCCCCGCATCGCCCCTCGCAGGGATGGGGCGAAAAGTTTCCAGGCTTGGCTTCTTCCGCCGAGCTCTCCAACCCGGGTGCCTCTTTTGCCGGCAGCAGCAGGCCGGCAGGAAGGTGGGCGGTGGCGGCAAGGACGCGGCCGGATTCCCCAGAGAAGCCGCCGAGCCCGGTAACTTTTCGCCCCGTCCCCGCGAAGGGCGATGCGGGGCCGCCCCCGCTGCCTCCTCCAGGGCAGGATCTACACAATGAGTTTCAGGGCGCCCTGCAGGCGCACGCAAGCACCTTCACTATGCCTTCACGACGCTGTGTAGATCCGCCCCACAACTAACTTTCTCTGCATTGAAACTTGTGCAAGTTAAATGTTTGTGGTTCAGTTTCGGAAGCTGCCAAAAAGAAGGCAGATGGGAAAACCTGTGAATTTATGAACATTTTTTGCCTCACTGTCTCACAGCCATTGTGACCCACAGAGAGACTATGTGTGCGTTAGATACTTTTTAATCTCAGAAAAATCTCTCAATTGTCTAATTTGCAGCAAAGAGCCCTTAAAACTTCAGTCTTCCCAAGGAAAGAAAACAAATTCCCTCTCCCATACAAACAAGTAAAGATTTACCAAGAAATGTAAGACGTTTCCTTTTTCGACATCAGCACTGTATGTGGGAGCAAGGGCACTTTAACTATAAAGACCCTGCAGACTCAGCAGTGTGAGGTGGTGAGCTTAAAATGTTATTTTTGGGACATTCCCATTTAATGAAAATGTGAAAATGAGGTTTGTTTAATATTTCTTTATTTTTACTTTCTTAGACTTCTCCCCCATCCCACCACCTATAAAAAAATTTTTGGGCGGGAGCGGGTAATTTTTTTAAAAAATCTTTGCCACAAAGGGCTCCTACTACATTCAGATAGTCTTATGGAAGCCAAATGCACATCATGTTGGAATTTAGAATATAAAAATTGGATTGGGTCCAGGGTCTGCCTTCTGCAAAAGGAAAAAACCTTCCATGAGAGGAATAGCTGTGATTGCAGAAAGGTTCCTCTGACTGACATTTGGGGATCCCACCCATCACCCCATTCAGCACGGTTTTCTGACTGTGACACAATAGCAATTCCTACCCCTAATTTTCTTTAAAACATTGTGTTAAGTATATAGAAATTGATAAACGCATCTAGGCTGCTACCCCATACTCTCTTAGGTGGGACTAAATCCCACTAAATTCTGTGGGGCTTATTGTTGAGTCAACATGTACAAGGCTGTACTGTAAGACTGCAACCTTCTACATATTCACTTGGGAGCAAGTCCCATTGTACTCAGGGAGACTTATTTCTGAGCAGCAAATATACACAGGATTGCACAGTAAAAGCATATGGTTTGGCCATGTCTCTCTATGGCTATCAAATCCTTAAAGAGATCATTTCACAAACTATCTACTGCGTATATGCTGTGACTTGCAGATCCCATGATTTTATTTCAAGCTGGACTATAGACTTTTAACTAATACAACTTTCACTGTAGCATGTGGGGTGGCATTTTCAGGCGGGTAATGTGTGTGTGTGCGCGCGCAGTATGAGTGTGTCTGAGTGAATGGGGTCTATGCAATCACTATGGGGCCATATGGCAACAGTGGGGTGGCTCTGCCTACTTTGGGTTGTGGCCCCACCCACTGCTGCCTGTGGCCCCCAAAATGCTTGGCCAGAACCAATTCGGTTCTTGGGCCAAAAAAGGTTCTCCTCCTGCCTTCTATATACACTTACCTCAGAGTAAGACCTATTCAACTCCATTGTTGATCTTCTAGGTAGACATGCATTGGATTTCATTGTTATGGATCAGCCTTTGAGCTGAAATATTGGTAGTGCAGAACTGTAAAATGCTGAAGGAAATTGTATTCTTTTAAAATGGCATTTTGACAGAATAGCACAAGTATGTGTGTCATACTTCGGGTCTGCAAAATAATAATCTCTCCACGAGTCACTATTTTTAAAGGGAGTCTCCTGTTTGCCTTTTTCCCCCTTGCCCCCTTAGGGATGGCCATTTTGTTTCTGCTACAAAAGATGGATGGTTTTGGCCCTTAATCAGTCACCTCTAGCGCTGAACAAACAAGCAAAATCAATAGCCTCTTTCATGCATTTTATCTCTTAAGGACCAAGGCAACCTCTTACAACCTCTCATATTGCTGTTGTTTTTTCCACTGCCCGTCTTCATAAACATGACAAATGATTCTTTGCTATACATAACTAGTCTTGTCACAATAGATGAATCTGTAGCCAGAATAGTCTTTGCAGAAATTCCGCTGGAGGCAACAGTTATTCTTTGAGAGAACAGTTCCGTTTGGGGGTCTTTCTTAGGAGCCATGATTTTGAAAAACAACTTCTGTGACAACCTTGGATGCATTTGTAGAAAGTGGGGACCAAAACACAAAAGCAGAGGAAATAGAATTCCCTAAAATAGTAGTAACCCAGCCATGCAAATAAATTCACAACATTAGCTCACTGGGTTAAAGTAGCAAATGGCTGTTAGTCATTTCTTGTTTTAAAAAGAAAAGATAAGAACCAACCAACTTAGAAAAACTTATTTCCCTGAGAGCAATCCTTAGTCCCCAGGTCAATGGTTATTTACATTTCAGAATGCTTTTCAAAACCTACTACATTGGTGTAATCTAGAGTGATCCCATTACCTAACACAACAGCCAGGTTTGGCATATATTACAGAAAGTGCTTAAATTGTAAAGTAAATCAGTGCTGGAGTTCAGTATCTCCATCCTTCTACCCCCCAGATCTACTTCCTGTGAACTGGAAATACTTATTCTCCAATCTTGCATGTGTTGTAAGTGACTGTGGTTACTCAGTGGCATAGGAAAGGCCCTCTTGACATGCTCAGAGATACTTTCCTCTCCTGCCAGTGGTAACCTCACAATAAATGGAAAAGTTGCGGTAAGTCAGAGACTTTTTTTAATGTGCAGCTTCAGGGAAATGCCCCATCATTGCTGTGAGTTGGCATCTGCATTGTATAACCAACACAGCACCACCGTGCAGCCATCATGGGATAAATAAGGCATATAGACAAGCCCTAAGTCTGGAACTATAAGCAATTTCCAGGACTGAGATCTGATGAGCTCCTACCTCAAATTAAGCCTCGATTATGTGACTGTAATTCAAGTTAGAAGGCAATGATAGTGATAGTGTTGGTAAATTTATTGCCAAAAACTAAAGGTTATAACAATTTCAAATATGCAATCAATATGCCATGTTCAAATACATAGCCAGGAAATAGTGTGTCTATGACAATCATATTTTTGTCTTCAAATTCTTGACAGAGTTTCACAGTTGCTACAGTGAATATGACGATTTTATTACTACTGTTCTTTTGAATTGGGCTTAAAATATTAGTTAATCAGATACCGTTTAGTTATTAAATGTACATGTGAATAAAAATAACAGCTCTGAAGAATAAAGCACTTTTGTTATTAGATAATATATATGTGTCACAGGAGGCATACTCTTAAGGGAGATATTCCATGCATCTATAAAGCTGACAAATGGGACCTGTAACAAAAAGTTATAATGCCATCTTCCTAGATTCTCCATTCCACCACCATCCCAATTTTCCTTCTCCTCGCAACACATACTCGGTAGTCTGTGGCCTCTGAGCATGTTCAGTTCTCATTGAGCTGTTTTGGGCTTTTGCATTGTTTCCTAAAATTTAGGTACTTCTGCAAAGTTTTGGATTCCACTGAGCATGCTGATGCTCCCTCTTGTTTCTCATTGCTACAGCCTTGAGCATGGCTAGACCAGGGGGTGGAGGGGGCTGATCTCATGATATGATGATCGTGAGATCCTCCTCCTCAGTCTACACATGGCACGTGACGTCCCGGGAGGATGGAGGACGTCACACCTGCCATTTTTAAAAAAACACCACTACAGGAGCGCATGAGTGCTCCAGCGAAAAAGTAAGTAAAAAAAAAAAAGCCCCAACCCTGCTCCCCACCCACAACCCCGATGGGCACGGAGTGCTTGAAGAGCTCTGGGCCCTGTGCCTGCTTCCCAGCTCATCGCGGTAACTCACGAGGAGCCGGGAAGAAACCGGAACAACTGCCCACATGTCCCATGGTCTCCCGAGACAGAAGGAAAAGCTGGGATTAAAGCTGTCCCAGCTATCCCGGTGCAAGGGAGGGATGCACAGGGATGATCCCGGGGCGATCCCCGGGAATATCACTTCGTCTAGACATGCCCCTTGTTGGCACTTACCAACACTATTAGAGGGAGTGATGCTTTCCTGATCAATAATTAGGGCACCTTTTAGTTGATTAAAACTTTTACAAATTAACCAATTAATCCATTAAACCTTGCATGCCTAGTTCTTATTTTTACGTGGCAGGAAAGCAAACATTCTTTACCAAATGGCCCAAGATCTTAAGTCTTTTATAAATGCTTTGTTCTACTGGATAATCTCAACAGAAAGCAATACTAGTAGATTAGCAAAGGACTGTGGATTTATCAAAGGCATTTTTATTTATATTGCCGTTATCCATCTGTTTTGCTGTATATTTCGTTTAGTTTGAACCTTTTGCATCAAATAGTGCAATTGACTTTATCTTCAAAAAGATTTTTCACATTACATTTTACTAGTGAGTTCTACATTGCATTTCTTTGGCCCAATATAATGCGGGGGCGGGGTGGGAATAAACCTTTCATTTTGTTGTTGTTGCTGCTTGGCTGTAGTTTCATTACAGTTTGGTTTAGGATTCATATGGCAAACAGAGAGCATCTCATTAGTCTCACTGCTTTACCGCTGGAGTATTTTGTATGAGTTCTGAGAAACTGAGACCCCCATCCTCAAGTAAAGCCATACATGGGGTTTTCCCAATTTTCCCATGGTAAGTACATCCAAATGTACATCTGAGGATCTTTGCAAATGCCAGTCACAAGGGTGTACCCCTAAATTTAATCCATGGAGGTGTCATATTATCTTTCACGCTCACATGATCCATGTGATCAGGCAGAGCACTGGAATGCCTCCATCCTCCAGGGCAATTGTGGCCTGTGGTTGTGGAAATGTAGACTGTCCGCTTTATTCACTCATCCTGGTCCAGAAAACTCCTTCCGATCAAGGCATCCTGGTGTACCATCCAATAATTCAAATCTGATGCCAAGATCAGAAAAGCCACTTGCCATTTCCCCCCCCCCCCCATAAGGTTCAGTGGGAGGAATACGATACATAAACTATTTTTCTGTAAACTATATTTTCTTTACAACTCCCCTGTCTCATGATAGTCAATGGAGAGACATGAAGCTTTAAAGTTTCCATAGCAAGTTCTGGTTCAGATCCGAGGCAACGCAGGTGGCTCTGAAGCAGACCAAGCCAAATCTACTTTCTTTATGAAGTGCCAAAACAGTATCAGAACTAAATCTTGTGTTCAGTGCACACTCCTATTCCTTTTGACTGTCCTGAATCTGCCACCATTTAGTTTCATTGAATGACCCTGGGTTCTAGTATGAGGAGAAAGGGAGAAAAATGTCACTCACTTTCTCCTCACCATGCATAATGTTATAAATGTCTGTCATGTTCCCCATTAGCTGCCTTGGTGTTTTCTGAATCAAAATGCCACAGACTGTTTAGCCTTTTGTTGTACGGGAGTTGCTGCTGTCCCTGATCATCTTGGTGGCTCCTTTTATGTTGCAACTCAGGTTAGGGAGAGTGCTTTGTGTACCCCTGGTAATAGATAAGAACCTAAGAAGTGCCCTGCTGGATCAGACCAAGGGTCCATCTAGTCCAGCACTCTGTTCACACAGTGGCCAACCAGCCATCGGCCAGGGATGAACGAGCAGGACATGGTGCAACAGCAACTTCCTGCCCATGTTCCCCAGCAACTGGTGCACATAGGCTTATTGCCTCGAATACTGGAGATAGCACACAACCATCAGGGCTAGTAGCCATTGATAGCCTTCGCCTCCAGGAATTTTTCCAACCCCCTTTTAAAGCCATCCAGATTGGTGGCCATCACTACATCTTGTGGTAGTGAGTTCCATAATTTAACTATGCGCTGTGTGAAGAAGTCCTTCCTTTTATTTGCCCTGGATCTCCCACCAATCAGTTTCATGGGATGACCCCAGGTTCTAGTATTTTGAGAGAGGGAGAAAAATGTCTCCCTAGCCACATTCTCCATACCATGCATAATTTTATACACCTCTATCATGTCTCCCCTTAGCCTCCTTTTTTCCAAGCTAAACAATCCCAGTTGATGTAACCCCCCCTCATAGGGGAGATGCTCCAGCCCCTTAATCATTTTAATGATCTACTTACTTCCCTGCCTCACACATTATTGTGAAACTAAAGCAATAAAATCTACATTTTAAAAATGATCATTAATACTCATTAGTATATATTTATAGATACCTCCTGCCAATATCATCAGTTAAGCATAGCTAAGTACCATTGATTTCAATAAGTTTACTAGCTCACACCTGCTGTTCATTTCAATCACACTCAAGCAATATGGAGATATTAATAGCCTACTTTACAAGGTTTGATCTCAATTACTGAGCCAATGTAGTGCTTTTAACTTTTGAAATGCGCTATATAAATATTGAACATTAAGTACTTAGGCCCCTCTGAGATAGGATCCTGGATAGAGTTAATCTTCAGAGCCATTTCAAATCTGCTCGATTAATACTTCAGGAAATAACATTAGGAGAAAGCAGAGTATCTTTTTAAAATGTCAAGAGTTCTAGTACACAGGATATGACCTTGATGCTTTGATGGCCTGAAGGGAATATGTATAGATATATGTATAGGCATAAGCATTTACTTTTGAGATTTATATCCCATCATGTGTCTTCAGAGGGGCTCTCAGACAAGCAAATGGTTATGTTTTCTGTGAATCATATAGAATGTTTGGGAAAGTACATGTTAACCTTGCTTACAAGTAAGTTTTAAGCAGTAAACATTCTAATCATTCATTTATACATTAACCCAAACAACTTTGCTGTGCTTTGAGATTGTTTTTCTTGAGTTATTTTTCTGAGGTATTTTTTGTTTTGTTTACAGTTTGACATTCTCTCCTTCATCCCCTCCTCTTGTTTTTCTTAACTGTATCCTGTTGTAATATTCCCCTTGGAATGTCTTTTATAGAGTATTTTTACACAGATTTTGAAAACTTCCTTCCTGGCCTTTGCATCCTCTCTTCAGATGTCAAAATTAGAGATAATGGTCCTTTGCTTAATGTCTTGAGAGACGAGAGGAGATGCACAGGACTTTACAGTTTCCATGTATTTCACAAGTCAACTCACTTTATTTGAGGCATATAAAACCTTGTATGTGACAAACAGTACCATACTGTTAGCCATCAACAAGGAGGGGGCATTAACATTCAAGGCAAGCTTTTTGAAATTGTCAGCATTTTCAGATCCATTTTCTCAGCTGAAAAGTAGACAAATCTTCCACTTTGGGGTTATGACAGATTCTGGATTTAATTGACAGTGCAGAATACTCATTCATTTTAATCTATATGCATTTGATATATAGTTAATTGTGCATTCTGTAAGCAGTAAACTCTGAAACATTTGAATAGTTGCAGCTGTTGAATCCAGAGAAAAGTAGAAATATATAGTGTAGATACTGTAGTTCTAAGTGTGACTTGTTTGAAAGAAAGTTGAGTGGATGTTATAGAGTATCACGTGGGCTCCTTCTTCCTCACAGTCTCTTCCCTATTATTATTATTATTATTATTATTATTATTATTATTATTATTATTATTATTATCTCCTCACTCATGGCTGTTTTTCTAGATGAACATGAGATGGGCTTTGCTAAGGGCATGTCTAGACCTGGGGATATCCCAGGGATCACCCGGGGATCATCCTTGTGCATCCACATGACGCACAGAGGATCCCGGAGGCAGGGAGTGATGATCTATCCCTTGCCCTGGGATATTGCCCTACCCTTTAATTGTGGTTTTTCCCTGCAGTCTCTGGATGATCCCAAGACTGCAGGAGGTGTGGCCGGCATCCAGTTTTCATCCCGGCTCCTCGCGAGTAACCACGAGGAGCCAGGAACCAGGCACGGGCCACGGAGCTCCTCGGGCGCTCCGTGCCCATTATGTTAGTCATAGCCTTACTTTTCCATTTATTTCAGTGGGTCTACTCTAAGCATGACTAAATCTAGATTCATCCCCAAATGAATAATATTGGGCTTGTCACAGAGATTCTGGGCCTGAATTTGTTGCTGCTTGCTCAGAGCTCTCAGAAACTACTGCAGTTGGCTATATTTTATTCCTAGCAAGCCAAAATAATTTATATTGAATGTTTGCTTGTTTTGGCACATTGCAAGTATTTTTCAGTGGCCAGGATCCAAAGAATTATTTGAGGAGCACCAAAGGGCTTTGGCGGGATTTTTTTTTACTTTCCCCTCTTTTTTTCCTTTGGAAGAGCAACCCGCCCCACTCCGTGCCATTGCAGAAACTTATTTTTTAATAAAAGTCCTCTTACTGCAGTGTAGTGGGAGGTGCTATTTGAAAAATATATCCCCAAAGTGCCTTTGGCATGTAATTGCAGTGCTCTTTGGATCTCAGCCAGTGCGCAAAAAAACTGTTGCATGCCTGGATGCAGTCACTTTCATTTGGTTAGATTGCTGTGAACACGGTCAACTTTGGAGAGAAAAATATCATTGTCTTTGAACGGGTTATGTAATGTGCCTGCTTTTCAATTTACCTAATGAATGTACTAGGAGCGGAGCTTAATCTCTTATCTTTATATATTTATATACATACATACATACATACATGGCATGCTCTTTGAAGCATCATCCTCACATAAAGAAAAATTGTGATTTTACATCTCATCAATGTCTTCCTAGCTTGCAATGTGAGTGCATTTATGGCATGGATGCAGGTGGATGCAAAGACTCTGCAAAGACATCTGTCTATATATTAGTTGTTAAAACTGGGCCTGCACAGCTTGTGACGTGCTAAGCTGACTTGCAGCCATGTGGAATGGTGCTCTGCTCAGTGTAGTCTCAACATGTAGAGCCTCAACAGAATCACCTGCTGCCAATGGAAATAGATTGGAAGGAGGCAAGATTTAGAACGATGAAGCATGCAGAGTTGCAGTGAGCCAGCCATCTCTGTGGGTGGGTATTTGGGGTTCAAGGAGAGCCCCATGGTTTGGGAATTGCAGCCATAGCAGCATTGCTTTGATTTGTCCAGGGTGTTGACCTCACGGTGCCCAGTTGATGCCACATTCCCTGAAACCCCCACGCTTTTGCTCCTGCAGGGTTGCACAAGCTAATCCCCACACTAAGGAGCAAACTTGGGGTTTATTGCTGTTATCCACCCTTTCCCCTATCCCTCCCTGAGACTAGGACGAAGAGGAGGAGTCAGTGGTACAAATTCAGGGGGAAGATTTTTTTTAAGAGCAGGAGGTGGCAGCAGCAGCAGATTGAGGGGAGAAAATAATTTAGGAGGAGGCAGCAGCAGTAGCTGGGGGAAAGAGGAGGAGGAGGAAGCAGCTTGGGGGAAGAAAATACTCTTCTCCTGGGCAAGGCATCCCTTGCTGCTCACCAACCCACCCCCGCCCTCTGCCCAGGCAGACGGCGACCAATTAGGGGTCACCATCTGCCAGGAATGCCCCCAGAGCAGCTCCTGGGTGATGACAGACCGGCGAAAGAACCCTTGCTCTGGCTGGAAAAGTCAGGGTAAGTCCCCGACTTTTCAGCTGCGCATTTTTGTCTCTTTGCCCCGGGGTGGATTTGAATCTGTGGCTGCATCATTTAACTGAACTGGATACACATTAGGGTCTACCCAGGCCTCAGATCTTTCCCCGTGGAAGTTCATGGTACAGAATTTTCTGTCTCCCTCGCCTCCGCCAATTATTCCTTGGGCTGAAACAAAGCATAAGAAAATTGAGCCCCAAAGAAATTGTTTTCTTTGTTGAACTCTCCTTTGATCTTTGTGGGTTGTTGCTTTCCCCCCTCCTCTTTTTCAGTCTCCTCATGTAGTTTCAAAACCTTAAATGCTCCGGTTGTGCGGGTGTTTTTATCATCTTCAAGGCCTATTCATGGATTACAACAGCCAATCTCCAGAAATACTCTTTCTTTTCAAGTGTTCTGTTCAGATTTAATGTGTGTATTTTTCTTACAGAGGGGAGAAAACATTTTGAAGAATGATATCTTGATGCCTTAAAATCACATCTATCTCATTCTTACAATCTCCTTCTGTTCTTTCTACACACTAATTGGCTCAACAGCCTTGGACCCAGGCCCGCCTAGCTGCCAGAAATTCTTCCACCAGGTCTCCAGTCTACCTCCCTGCAAGGCTAAATTTAAATTTGCCTACAAGCTCCATCCAATGAGCGTTTTACTGCCCGCTTGTTACTGGGCAGTCAAGGTTTACTCACATGATGTCGTCTGCCTCTTGTCCGTCTTCCGCCCCTTCTGGCCATTATTGCACCACAAAAAAAAAACCCAAAGAAAGTCCAGTTGCTGCTCTCTCCTACCGGACTGAATGAGGCTAATGGCTTCCTGTTTTATTTATTTATTTATTACATTTCTATACCGCCCAATAGCCGAAGCTCTCTGGGTGGTTCACAAAAATTAAAATCATAGTAAGACAACCAACAGGTTAAAAGCACAAATACACAATACAATATAAAAAGCACAACCAGAATAAAAACGACGCAACAAAATTGATATAAAATTAAAATACAGAGTTAAAACAGTAAAATTTAAATTTAAGTTAAAATTAAGTGTTAAAATACTGGGAGAATAAAAAGGTCTTCAGCTGGCGATGAAAGGAGTACAGTGTAGGTGCCAGGTGGACCTCTCTGGGGAGCTCATTCCACAACCGGGGTGCCACAGCGGAGAAAGCCCTCCTTCTAGTAGCCACCTGCCTCACTTCCTTTGGCAGGGGCTCACGGAGAAGGACCCCTGTAGATGATCTTAAGGTCCAGGCAGGTACATATGGGAGGAGGCGTTCCTTCAAATAACCTGGCCCCAAACCATTTAGGGCTTTAAATGTCAATACCAGCACTTTGAATCGGGCCCGGACCTGGACTGGCAGCCAATGAAGTTGGAAAAGGACTGGCGTAATATGATCTCGCCGGCCAGTCCCTGTTAGTAAACGGGCTGCCCTGTTTTGTACCAGCTGAAGCTTCCGGACCGTTTTCAAAGGCAGCTCCACGTATAACGCATTGCAGTAATCCAAACGAGAGGTTATCAGAGCATGGATAACTGTAGCTAGGCTATCTCTGTCCAGATAAGGGCATAGTTGGTATATCAACCTAAGCTGATAAAAGGTGCTCTTTGCCACTGAGTTCACCTGTGCCTCAAGTGACAGTTCTGGATCCAAGAGCACCCCCAAACTACGGACCCGATCCTTTAGGGAGAGTGCAACCCCGTCCAGGACAGGGCAAACATCACCTCGCTGGACAGATGAACTACCCGCTAACAGTACCTCCATCTTGTCTGGACTGAGTCTCAGTTTGTTAGCCCTCATCCAGTCTATTACCGTGCCCAGGCACTGGTTCAGAACAGTCACTGCCTCACCTGGATTTGATGAAAAGGAAAGGTAGAGCTGGGTATCATCCACATATTGATGACACCTCAGTCCACATCTCCGGATAACCTCCCCCAGCAGCTTCATGTATATGTTAAACAGCATAGGGTATAAGATAGAGCCCTGTGGAACCCCATGGCTTAGGAGCCATGGCACAGAGCAATAATCCCCCAGCACCACCTTCTGGAATCGGCCATCCAAGTAGGAGCGGAACCACTGCAGCGCAGTACCTCCAACTCCCAGCTCAGACAACCTATCCAGAAGGATACCATGGTCGATGGTATCGAAGGCCGCTGAGAGATCCAGGAGAACCAACAGAGTCGCACTCCCCCTATCTCTCTCCTGGCAGAGGTCATCCCACAGGGAATGTTTTCAGGAAGCGATGTCGGAGCGGTGACAGAGAAGGGACGGGAGCTGCGTGTTTGTCCTAGATGTGATGGGGCTTTAGAAAGTACAGTTAATGGTTGATAATGGAACAGTCGCTGCATTTTGAGCAGCCAAATCCTGAAACATATTTAGGGCAGGAAGACAATGACCAATTTGAGGAATCCCAGATAATTTTATTAAAACAAGGTCAATAATTTCTCTGGAACCCCAACACAACAGAGTACTTAGTATAGTGGCCAATCCAGCCCTGTTTCACTACATAAAAATTGCACTTTGGGCACATCCTCAGTGGACATACTACAGAATTGAGCACAATCATTTTCATGTTTACTTGGGAGTAAGTCCTATTGAACATAAGCAAGATTTATAGCTCAGTAAAAATGCATAAGGACTGGCTGTAATTCATTTAAGGACTGCTGCAATCTTTCCCTGAGGGAGATACACCCCCACATCCTGGCTCCTTTTCAAACTCTGTAGGAGCATAGCACACTCCTCCCTTGCAAGAATATTACGCACAGTTCATGGTGGAGGTTACTTTTTTGAAAGCACCTCTTGCTAACATCACTTTCCATGTTAGAACTTAACACCTGAGGAAGCTGTGGTTAAGTGGTAAATTATAGAATAATGGGAAAGTAGAATTGGAAGGGGCCTATAAGGCATCCAGTCCAACCCCCTGCTGAATGTAAGAATCCACCTTAAAGCATCCCTGACAGACGGTTGTCCAGCTGCCTCTTGAAGGCCTCTAGGGTGGGAGAGCCCACAACCTCCCTAGGTAACTGAATCCATTGTCGTACTGATCTAACAGTCAGGAAGTTTTTCCTGATGTCCACCCGGGCTTCCTGTAACTTGAACCCATTATTCCATGTCCTGCAACCTGGGATGATCAAGAAGCGATCCTGGCCCTCCTCTGTGTGATAGTCTTTCAAGTATTTGAAGAGTGCTCTCATGTTTCCCTTCATGTTAATATGAGATGTAGTACAGTCACATGAGATGACTATAGTGTGACAATCTCTGAATATGTGGTATCTGGTCAAACCCACTAGCTTCATGAAAGAAAGAAAGAAAGAAAGAAAGAAAGAAAGAAAGAAAGAAAGAAAGAAAGAAAGAAAGCCAATGCAGATGGAATTTCTAACTAGATGCTTACAGTCAAAGATTTAGCTTGTTATTTGAAACCAACACATGGACTTCAGGCCTCCATGCTTCTGCCAGGTCCTGGTCATACAGACCTCTCTCTTTTTTCTTTTTAGTTCATTACTCTTCCCAGATTTCCTTCCGCTCTCCCAGCCCCACTGTTGTGCTGCTTTCTAAGGATTCTGTGTCTTCCTGCACCGCTGTTGCTTCTTTTAATCCACCTTCACCTGGCCCTTTGTCTTGGTCTGCTCCACCCCTCTGTGACAATGGCAGACTTCCGAGAGTCACCTCATCACCACCATCACAAAAATCCTTTGATGCACCCTTCCCCAACCTGTTGCCTACAGATGTTTTGGACTACAACTCCCAGCATTCCTGACCATTGGCCATGCTGGCAGGGGCTGATGGAAGGCAAAGTTCAAAATATCTGGAGGGCACCAGGTTGGGGAAGCCTGCCTCGATGCACAATCTGCATTCTAACACTTTTGAACTATTATGATGTTCAGCTATTTTATGTGTCCCCATGAAGTTTGGAAGACTTAAACAATTGTGCAAACCCAGCACAGTAGAGTGTAGATTCGCCACACTGTAAGTATGTTCTTCAATTATAACGCATGTACATCTTCATCAACATGACCTCTTATTAAAATCAGATGGGGCAAGCCATCATTTGTTGTGGTAGCCAACCATTCTGAGGCTAACCACACAAGGAAGTGTTATAATTAAAGACTCACAGAAATGCAGCAACTGGCTTATTCCATGCAGGCTGTAGTAAACTTCTAAATCAATGTGTAAAGTGTAATTTATTTATTTATTTATTTATTACATTTTTATACCGCCCTATAGCCGAAGCTCTCTGGGCGGTTCACAAAAATTAAAACCGTGTAAAGCATAAAAACATGAATACAAAATACAATATAAAAAGCACGATCAGGATTGAAACCACACAGCAAAAATTTACATAGTTTAAAATTCCAGCAACTGGGCCCTTACCCATTTTGAGACCTACATGATCTTGGCTCTCCTTTCAAGGAAACAGTTTCTGGTTTGGGGATAATAATAGCAATAATGATAATAATACCAGATTGCATGCTGTCTCTCACTCTCTTTCCATCAAAAGAACTGAGCAGCTTTATTGACTCCAGTGCAGCAATGCAGTATGTCTGTTAATAACACAGTACCAGACACGTAGTTCTCAGTGTTCAAACTGGGTGGCTGTATAGGCAGACGTCTTGGGAGACATTGGGAAAGACTTAATACCACAGGCTCTGTGATGGCAGTTTAACATGCAAACATGTTCTTAGTTAACCTCTCTTGGTGTCCATGAGATTTAGCGTTTGCTGAAAGTGACTGGATGCAAAACAATTTCTTCAAGTTAACCATTCCTTAAATGTTCTTTTAGGAGTATATCAACCAGGGAATAGGATGTACTCATGAAATGTGTTTGATCCCTGGAATTCGTGCACACTTGTGCAGATATGTCTCTTCATCTATGCGACAATGAGAGTGACTACAGAAACACTATTCAGCACGTTCTGCATCAGGACACACCAGGCAAGAAGCTAGGGGAGAAGTATGTCTGCCCTGAACAAAACAGCAACAGGAAATTCCAGATGCAACTAAGTTCAGTGCCACCTAGTGACTAAACTATATAATTATAGTTTCCACACAGTCTGTGCACACTGAGGAGAATTGTGGGGAAAGGCAGGTCTTTTGAGGGAAATACATTCAACAGCGGACACAGGCTGTTGCTATGAAAACATCCTGTCAGAATCTCATAGGAAGATTACTAGCCGTTTACCCCTGAACTACAAATCCTAGAAATCAGTTCTTAGGTTCACCACTGCATGCTCAGAACATCTGTTTGCTCATAGAAAACAGCAGAGAAGCCCTCATCTAACTTCAGTCCTACTTGTGGGTTTCCCATAGGCATCTCATGTAGTGACACTGGGACAGTTTGTCACTGTCCAATCACCTGCCATGCTCTGGTTGGTCATTTCTGGGTCCCCTGGGCTGCCCTGGATTTCTAGCCCAAGGTCCAGCCCCATCTACATCACTGAGTCTATGTAAGAATCCCACTGCCTTCTGCAGAACACAGGGTGGCCTTCTGACCATATATTGTTCATGTCATCACAGCTGTCATGAATTAACTGATAAAAAGGGCTTTTTCACTGCATGCAGTCAGTCCCCAGTTTTCATGTCTGCTGTAAGAATTTGTGCAGGAGCCACTATGATCCAGCTCACATGCAATGATAATCCATGGGTTCTTTAACCCATGGGTTGTTGGGCATGAACAGGATTGAGTGCTCTGATGGCACCTCTGGTGTGCTCCTCGCTTCCACTTTCAATTAACAAACAATCACTCCCTACATATGTTATGAGCATGATATTAGAATCCAATCCAGAATTAACCCAAGAACAAATCACTCCTTCTCACACCCACCAATTTCTGGTTAAATAACTGAGTACAAGACTATAAAGATGAAACCAAAGCTAGATCGTTTGTGTGTCTTACCATTAATTTAATATTTGAACATATGCACACATTGCCAGAACTTTTACAAATATTGTTGAGTTCAAAACCAACTTGCATTTCATAAAGATATGTTTCTAAAGGATTTCACATGTAGCCAGATGCAGTTTATCATTAATGATCAAAGTGACTGGTCAAGCTTTCAGTAGGGTATCACACTGTAAATGTCAAATGCCAAAGTTCTGAAATAATTCTGTCTGTAAAAATAAGAGAGACTCCTATGGCACTTGCAGACAAACAAATGTATTGTGGCAAATCAAATGCATTAAATGGTTACCTATGTGATTAGGCGTATATCCCCCGGGTACAGAAAGAAGCAGAAAGTTGTTGTTATTCCAGAATGGGTCTAAAAGAACAAGCAATGAAAGAGACAAGCAATGAAAGAGACAATGAAAGAGTAGGTATGTTAGTAGCTTAGTACTCTACAATAATTTAATGCAGCCTTCCTCAACCTGCTGACTTCCAGATGTTGTGGACTACAACTCCCAGAATCCCTCAGCTAGCTTATGCCTGGATGCTGAAGTCCAAAAGATCTGGAGAGCATCATGTTGAGGAAGGCTGATATAATAACCTTAAATCCAGCATGAGTGCAGCCCACTTCTGACTAGGATGAACTGGCAATAAAAAGACATAGGAAAAATTAGTAGCCCAAATAAGCACTTGAAGAGGGGCAATTACTTTCTGTAGGGAGCAACTCACTGCCAGGATTTGTCCAGTCCAAGATCCGCACAGTATGGAACTCATTTGTGCTCTGCATAGTAGCGTGGGACACACCTCCTGCTGTCTCTTGCATTGCTTGACCTTTTGGCCTCACTTTGTAGACAACCATTTATTCTTCTTCCCCCTGTACTCATTGTTTACATACACCTGCCCCCCCCCCAGTGTATATGCCTCCCTACCCAGGTGACTACTACACGTATCTGATCAAGTGGCCCATAAAAGCTTATGCCACAATGATGTTTTAAAGTCCTTAATGTGCTACAAGACTCGCTGTTATTTTTACTGCAGCAGAGTAACCCAGCCATCCTCCCTGGAATTCTTCAATAGTGTCCTCCCTCGCTTTGGAAATAAACTGTGCTTCCCTTTCAGGTAGCTGTAATGATTGTCTTGTTTGTGACTCACCTAGTTGGTAGACCAGTTTTTCTTCCAGGGCATGTTGTCTTTGAGAACAAAAGAGAGGTTTTTGTTTCAATAAAGTGCCAATTGTGTGAAACTTGCTTAAAAGCTGTTCAGCTTTTTAGGCACTCTCACTCTGGCGCAATCTCCTTTGAGCCCTCTCTGTAATAGATTTGTTTTTCTCCCTGTTAACTTGGATTTCATGTTTGCATCAACCTTTCCCAAAAAACAGTAGTGTTATGGCTGCTAGGCGACCATAATTTGTTAAGTTAATTCCTTGTTAATAACTGGAATGATTGGCTCACATTTCCTTAGTGGGAGCCAATGTCCAGGGATGTTTTCTTTAATGGTCAATCAATTTGCAGGCTGGGATCTAAAATCATTGTCCTGGCAGTGAGTGGGTTTGGCAGAAAAGAAGGCAGTTTGAAATGGTAAACTGGCCCCGTTCAGAAGACACCTTAAACCACAGCTTTAACCATGGTGAATAAGGCTTTTTGACTTATTCACTGTGTTTAAAAGCCGTGGTTTAAGGTGTCTTCTGAACAGGGCCACCATGACTTAGTATGTCATGTGAACCATTCCTAAGCATCGTGGCTACATAACCACGGTTTAAACATGCTCACTAACCACTTGCTGCAAAAGGGTTAGCAGCCTAACCATGACTAAGGCCTTAGCTAGACCTAAGGTTTATCCAGAGAACGTCCTGGGGTCATCCCTGCCGGCTCCCAGGATATCCTGTGTGTCATTTACATGAACATGGATGACCCCGGGACGATCCCGGGATAAACCTTAGGTCTAGCTAAGGCCTTAGTGTGTTGTCTGAATAGGCCCAACGTGAAAAAGCCTGGGCTCATATGCTGCCCCCTTCCCTCTGGTGCAGCCACAAGGAAGAAATTCAAATTGTTTGCTTCCATTTTTAACTAACTGCAGTTTAGCATGATGTCCAAATCTGGACAAACTCAAGTCAACTTCAAACCTTAGTTTATGAATCTGACTAAGGCCCTTTCTACAACTAAGGGTGTAGAGGGAGGGGTGAGATCCCGTACTTACTTGCTTCCGGGATCATCCCTGTGTTTCTAAACAGATGCATAATAACCCGTCACACCCACCATTTTTTTTTTAAAAGGACTAAGTACAAAAAAAAAAAGCCCCGATCTCGCTCCTCACCCCACCCCCGATGGCCCTGGACTCCCTCCATCCCAGCTCCTTCCCTCTGCTGACCCCTGCTACTCTCGGGGTGAGGGAAGAAGCCAGGAACGGCACCCACACCCACACCACCTGCAGTCCTCGGGATCATCCCAGGACTGCAGTTAAAACCAGGATAACAGGTTATCCTGGGGAAATGAAGGGATCATCCCTGTCTGCTCCCTGGATCCCCTGCGCATCATTTGGATGCACAAGGATGATCCAGGGATGATCCCTGTAAAAAATGGCGGCGTAAAAAGGGCCTTGATGGTACTTTACTTCCATAAAATATTTCTCTACACTAAGCAAGATATAACACTTTGAAAACATTTTGAAGACTGTATAGGGAGTGTATCCTGAGCCTAAACCATTGTCACTACTGTTATAAACCATTATAAAGTAGTAGTGTAGATCCTGCCTTGCACTGCTGGGTTGGCTCTGGTTTTCCAGGATCCTATCACTCAGACAAGAGCCCTGCCCTTTCCCATTTAGATTACATCACTTGATCCTGTCTCTCCTGCAACTGTTAATCCACTTGCCCAGCTGGTTTCTTGAGATCTAGGAGAACAGCACAGAAAATAGTTCAGGGAACACCATCAGCTCTATCTCATTGCTTGACAAGCTTTCCCAATATTTGTGGGTGTAAGGATCAGCCAGGATTCAAACAAGGAGGCACTGATTCTGTGCACTGATGTCCCCAGTGTGATGATCTGCTCAAGCCTGCATTCTGGCCTTGCTTATGTAGCTCCCCAATCTGAAATGGTACAACCCAGTAAAAGCAGCCTGTTGTGATGGAGTGTTTGTGTTTTAGTTCTAAGATGTATTTGTAGCATCATGTGTTAAATCATCCAGAACCTGACTTTCTGTCATTTATACCAGGGGTGGGCAATTTGTGGTCCTCCAGAAGTTTTGGCCTAGAACTCCCATCTCTCCTAACCAGCATAGCCAGTGGAGTTGTAGTCCAGAACATCAGCAGGACCACAAGTTGTCCACCCTTAATTTATAGCCACTGCATGGAGCAATCATCCCCAATCATCTGGAAGGCATCAGGTTGGTGAAGGTTGGCTTAGATCTACAGCCATGGCTGGAGTGGAGTCTGCAAGAGACAAGCCCCCATAGGAATTTTTCAGATTCTTTCACTGAAATTTCTGCCTTCTTTTATTTAACAATGGATTTATAGTCATTTTATTTACATGGCTAGAAGAGAAAATGCAAAGGTGGCATTCTACCCAATTGCTCAATGAGAAGTAAACCTGTTCCTCTCTTTCATTGCTCTTGCCAATGAGTGTAGCGGCACTGGGATAATTGTCAAGCTTTTTGTTTTTAAGTTTTCTTGTAATTGTGTAATTCACTCTAAACATTTTTAAAATGTACTTAGTCTTTGACTGGGTTCAGACAATACAATAACCAAGGGTGGTTTAGTTGACAGTTGGTTATTTAAGCCACTGTGGGTATCATGTTGTATGGAGGGAGTTTTTTTAAGCAACGGTCGGTTATTTGGCCAAAATAAACAAAGTAAATAATCAATGCTGTGCAGAGTTGGCTATTTGAACTTATTTGTGTGGAGGGCACCATTGGCTATTTCGTCAGTCACAGAGTCACAAGGCAAGACCACTCTAGTCGAACCAGCAGGATGAATTTTCAGCAGCAATGGCTGATGGGATACTAGCAGGAGGACTGAGGGGTGGGAAGGGCAGGGGATGAGTGAGTCAACTCAGCTTGGACTAATAGTCAACACAATGCTGATCCTAATCCACACCACGGTTTATTATCCCACCATTGACTATAATGTTGTTTGAATGCAGCATTTTGGTAGTATGTATTAGCTTATATTGCCATGATTTCTGATTATTTTCCATACTCCTTTCTTATTTTATTTTTTAAAGAATAAGTGTGTGTGTGTGTGTGTGTGTGTGTGTGTGTGTATACTTGACAAAAGCACAAGGAATAAATAAGACACAGATAAAACCTAGACTCATTACAGATAAACAGATTATGAACTTCTGGTTTGAATAGGGTTTTTTTTTTATTGGGATGGCATATGTTGGGGGTTTAAAATCACTGATGCTGCTTTTAGATTTTGCATTAGTGTTTTGTTTTTAGATTATTTGATTCAAGATGCTGCCTCAAACTTTTGAAGAGGCAGGATTATTTTAATAAATAAACAAACAAATAAATACATTGAAATCCCAGTACCACAGCACATCCTTAGTCTTCCCATCATATCCTTGGCTGATCACTTAGATGTGCTTTCTGTCTTCTTTCCGGTAGCCTTTTAATCTTTGTTTCGAGACAATCCTTACTCTTAAAATCTGTAGTACAGCCCTCATAATCACTTTTATCTGAAAGAAGGATAAAATGGAAGAATGGAAGAGAAGTGTGTTGCTTAAAAGGGAAGGAATTTTATTGTGCGTGACACGACTGTTATCCAAACACCGTACGCAGGCAGGCACATGCAGCTTACTTGTCTCTGAGAGATATGATGACAGCTCGGGTGCGGCTGACTGCTGCAGCTTTAAATCACTCAGGTGTATGCAGTAAAGTTTGTCTTTCCAGCCATTTGTGATGTCATGCGTTTCCTTGTGCAGACCAGCCAATTAAAGTTTTCTTCCTGCAGGTATCAGATTAGGAGCTCAAATGTCCTGTTCTCGAGCCGAACATCTGTTCAGCAACACTGATTTCTTTTCTTTTTTCCATACGTTGGTTTGGGCGCACCAGATGACCCTGTAAATGAATTCAAGATCCAGTCGCTTACACTGATGACAAAGGTGAGTTAGGCTGTTTTGACTTTTTCATACTTCTTCAGCTGGCTTCAGGCTACTGCTAAGAAGCAAATCCTAAATGCAGAGAAATTATTTGTAGTCTACAAGTGTCTTTAGGTTTTAAAAAGAGGAGGATAATAGACCAGCTTTTATGATTATGAAGGGAAACTGTGGTTCACAATCAGTGTGAACTTCTGTTATACATATTTTTTTAATTTGAGACGTAAACTGTGCTTCTATTGTGGGAAAGGCCTGTGTTGTCCTGTTAGTAATGTTTGATCAGGAGATTTAATTCACTGAGACTGCAATCCTTTGCACACTGCCTGTACAGTAAACCCCACTAAAGTTGTACCAGTGACTTATTTCCAAGTAGAAATGCAGAGGTTCTTACTTTAAGAAGATGGCAACTTTCATATTATTACTCAGCAGAAGGCCCAGTGAGACTGTAAGAAATAAGTAGTTTTGAGGCTTGGAGTTTAAATGCATCAGGGATTATAAAGATAGTTTCAGTATGGATTATTTTAAATCTTCATTTTTCTAAGGGCTAATTAAATAACATCCTTCTGAACACTAGTTATAATTGCTTTGTTTTCTGTATCTCTTGGTCGGCCAAATCCTCACATCATTTATACAGTGCAATTTCACCAAAACCTCACACACAAAATCCCCTGAAGTAAAACTCTTCCCATTTATAGTTATTGTGAATGCGTCGATCAAGGTGCACTAAAAAGAACAAGATGGACTTGTTTTGTTAAGACTGCAGCTAAGTTTTCTTTGCACAGAATTTGCCCCAGATTGCAAAGGAATATATCCTTCACTTAAAAAAAACAAAAAAACCAACAGTGTAATGTGATGCATGGTTTTGTTTTGTTTTTCCAGAAGTCAGCCTTACTGTGTTCAATGAGGTTTTCTTCCTAGGATTTTTAGGATTGGAACCAGAGGGATTTGCTTGTTGGATTTGAGTGCTTGGTTATACCGTTTTATGCAGTGCAGTAGTTGTAGCAAGGTAGGTGTGCTGGAGTCATCAAAGCAGGACTTGACTCTCCTTTGCTGCAAAGGCAATGGAACACACCAGCACTGCCGAGCTTGCAACTCAGGGAGCTGAATGCAACCACCAGCCTTATATCGGGGCCCAGTAGGGCCAAAAGTCACCTCTTGTTTTTGCAGCTTGCCTGGGATTGCAAGAACTGGGTGGCAGTGGTGTCAAGCACTTGGCAGGTGCTGATACATGTCTAGTGGACTGTGTTTGGTTCAATGGGTCAGGACTTATGCAATAAAATAGATCTGAAAAGTTGGTGTTCATGATAGGAATGTATAAGATGTTCATAGAGGTTTTAGGATGCGATGTGCCCTGTGCCAAACTAAGCTCTAGTTTTCTTGAAATTTGAATGAGACAAATATTGCTATGCTTGAAAAACCCACTTATTGCTATGCTTGTAAAACCCACTTAACTAATTTGATATGGTGACCAAAGAGACTTCAGTTATTGATGTAATTGTTTCCTAAGGACTACAACTTAATGGGACTGTTCAGACAACACACTAAGCCATGGTTAGGCTGCTAAACCTTTTACAGCAACTGGTTATTCAGCATGTTTAAACCATGGTTATGTAGCCAACATGGTTAGGAATGGTTCACAGGACATGTTAAGTCATAGTTCACATGACATGCTAAGCCATAATGTTTATCTCAAAATGCTTAACCACTGTGGCTTAGCATGTCATCTGAACAGGGTCCATGTAAACAACCCTGGTATTTACAATGAATGTTTCTAGTATGGAGCACAACTATACAGCAATGGTATTTGATGTCTGTAATGACCCCCAGTGTTAATTCCTCACAGTGTTAATAGACCCCCATTACTTAAGCACTTTTCTTTTCAACTTAGTGGAGGTAGGAATAACAGCAACAAGAATAAAACAGTATCGATTGGTTAATGCCTTATGTTTAAAAAAATGAAGCATAGTCACCCCCTTAGGACTAACAAATTTAATTATGGCATATGTTTCTGTAGACCAAAGCCCACTTCATCAGATGCTTTTACTGCAACAGACTAACTACCCCTCTGAAAATTGTTACAGTGGAAGACAACTTAAGGCTGCGGCATCAACATTAAGAGGAACTATTGAGTTGTTAAGAGAGCAAGCCTATAGCCTATAGGTGAGTGTCGCAGGGACCATAGGATAGTTTGGATTCCCTCCTCCAAGGTTGGAGAGAGCATTCCGACCTTGGAAGGGGGAGTTGGAGATCCACCCTTTCCCTGATCCCTCACATCTGGCACAAAGAGAATCACGCCGGCTGCCTCTCCAAGGTAAATAACTCAATCTCAGAAAGGGGGGAAAGTGGGTGGGGAAAGGAGGAGACCAGAGAGGCCAGCTAACAATTTATCCTTAGCCTCTTTCCTTAGCCTCTTCCAGCCTCCTTCCCTCCCTCTCTGAAGCACCCCTACTAGATGCTCTGAAAAGCCCATTGAGCGGAAAAGAATGGTGGGCAGGGAAGCAGTGATCACCTTGACCACACCTTGATTACTGGCAGGGCACAGTAATCCCAGAAGCCTCCAAGTTCAGGGGCTTCTGAGCAGGAGGGTGTAATCAATAGGAATATAAGAAGTGTCATGCTGGATCATGCTGGTCCATCTAATCCAGCACTCTGTTCACACAGTGGCCAACCAGCTGTCAACCAGGGATCAACAAAGCAGGACATGGTGCAAAAGCACCTTCCCACCCATGTTCCCTAGCAACTGGTGCACACAGGCTTACTGCCTCGGATACTGGAGGGAGCACATAACCATTGGAGCTAGTAATCATTGATAGCCTTCTCCTCCAGGAATTTATCCAACCCCCTTTTAAAGCCATCCAAATTGGGGGACATCACTACAACTTGTGGTAGTGAGTTCCATACTTTAACTATTTATTTATTTATTTATTTATTTATTACATTTCTATACCGCCCAATAGCCGGAGATCTCTGGGCGGTTCACAAAAATTAAAACCATTCAAAGTATAAAACAACAGTATAAAACCATAATATAAAATACAATATAAAAGCTCAACAAGATAAAAACAGCAGCAATGCAAAATTACAAATTTAAAACCATGTTATTTAAAATTTATAGATTGTTAAAATGTTGGGAGAATAAAAAGGTCTTCACCTGGCGTCTAAAAGCATATAATGTAGGTGCCAAGCGAACCTCCTTAGGGAGCTCATTCCACAGCCGGGGTGCCACAGCAGAGAAGGCCCTCCTCCTGGTAGCCACTTGCCTCACTTCCTTTGGCAGGGGCTCACGGAGAAGGACCCCTGAAGATGACCTTAGGGTCCGGGCAGGTACATATGGGAGGAGGCGTTCCTTCAGATAACCTGGCCCCAAGCCGTTTAGGGCTTTAAATGTTAATACCAACACTTTGAATCGGGCCCGGACCTGGACTGACAGCCAATGAAGCTGGAAAAGGACTGGCGTAATGTGGTCTCGTCGGCCAGTCCCTGTTAGTAAGCGTGCTGCCCTGTTTTGTACCAGTTGAAGTTTCCGGACCATTTTCAAAGGCAGCCCCACGTATAACGCATTGCAGTAATCCAAACGAGAGGTTATCAGAGCATGGATAACTGTAGCTAAGCTATCTCTGTCCAGATAAGGGCGCAGCTGGTATATCAACCTGAGCTGATAAAAGGTGCTCTTTGCCACTGAGTTCACCTGTGCCTCAAGTGACAGTTCTGGATCCAAGAGCACCCCCAAACTACGGACCCGATCCTTTAGGGGGAGTGCAACCCCGTCCAGGACAGGGCAAACATCACCTCGCCGGACAGAAGAACCACCCGCTAACAGTACCTCCGTCTTGTCTGGATTGAGTCTCAGTTTGTTAGCCCTCATCCAGTCCATTACCGTGCCCAGGCACTGGTTCAGAACAGCCACTGCCTCACCTGGGTTTGATGAAAAGGAAATGTAGAGCTGGGTATCATCTGCATATTGATGACACCTCAGTCCACATCTCCGGATAACCTCCCCCAGGGGCTTCATGTATATGTTAAACAGCATAGGGGATAAGATAGAGCCCTGTGGAACCCCATGGCTTAGGAGCCACGGCACAGAGCAATAATCCCCCAGCACCACCTTCTGGAATCGGCCATCCAAGTAGGAACGGAACCAATGCAGCGCAGTACCTCCAACTCCCAGCTCAGACAACCTATCCAGAAGGATACCATGGTCGATGGTATCGAAGGCCGCTGAGAGGTCTAGGAGAACCAACAGGGTCGCACTCCCCCTGTCTCTCTCCCGACAGAGGTCATCCCACAGGGTGACCAAGGCAGTTTCCGTTCCAAAACCAGGCCTGAAACCCGATTGAAATGGATCTAGATAATCCGTTTCATTCAAGAGTGCCTGGAGTTGTCCTGCAACCACCCACTCAAGCACCTTGCCCAGGAAAGGGATATTAGCCACCGGCCTGTAGTTGTTAACATCCTCCGGGTCCAGGTTAGGCTTCTTCAGGAGTGGTCTAATTGCCGCCTCTTTTAAAGAGGCCGGCACCACTCCCTCTCTCAAGGAGGCATTTACAACCTCCTGGACCCAGCCGGCGATCCCCTCCTTATTTGATGTAATGAGCCAAGAGGGGCAAGGGGCAAGCACACAGGTGGTCGACCGGACTTGGCCAAGCACCTTGTCCACATCCTCGGGCCTCACTAACTGAAACTCATCCAATAAAACTGAACTGGACGGAGTTGTGTGAAGAAGTACTTCCTTATATTTGTCCTAAATCTCCCACCAATCAGCTTCAGGGGATGACCCCGGGTTCTAGTATTTTTAGAGAGGGAGAAAAATGTCTCCCTATCCACATTCTCCACACCATGCAACATTTTGTACACTGTGCCCTATATTACTTGTCATCATGTTGAGTGCTGAGATGTGCAAAATTCTCCCCCAATTCAATTTAATCGTGATCTAATTGACATCAATGACCTTTTAATGGACACTTAAGGTTTTGTTTTTTGTTTTTTTTAAAAAAACAGATTTGTGTGAGTGTTTTAGCATTATGGAGTAGTGGAACAAATGGCACAGGTTAAGAGGGGAGTACTTTATATTTGTACAGCCCTTTGGGGTCTGTTAGGACCCAAATGTGCAAGAGGACTGAGAAAGTGATCTGTTAATAATTCAGTTTTTGATATTGATGCATCCAAAAGCTCTATGATTTGTTTTAATCTTCTAGAAAAATAAATCCAACAAGCTGGAGAAGCATGCCTGCGTGATAACTTTCTCTTGCTATGTGAAATTGGACTACTTACGTTTCCTGGTTCCAATTCGTTTTGCTCTTGGGTTTTCCTTTGTTCGTTCTTCCACTGTCTTTGCTACTTTTTTTAAAGAGAGCTTTTCTGGACTTAAGTGTTGGGGCGTTAACTGCTGCAGACCGTTATTGGTTATATAGCACTGAGTTGAGAAAAGGAATGTTCCTGGCTCTAAACACTGTGCGTTTATCAGAAAAGAAAATGAATATACTATGTGAGAATTCTGCAAAAGGTCCAGTGACTCCCCACAGGATAATATATTTTGGTGAAAAATTCAAATAAAATGCACAGACAGGATAAGAGATTAGATTCACTATATTGGGTTGGAAAACATATTATTGTGCAGATTATAACATCACCTAATAAATCAAGAGTCTTTTTCTAGGTGAATATTGAAACTCTCCAAACTATGCATAGTGCTCAAACTATCAGTTCATGTCTAACCTTTTCATGCTGGCTTGTACATAATTCCTGTCATTGTAAAATGTAAATATACCTATTTTGTATGTAAATATTCCTAGCTTGAAGGGAAAATTCCCAAATGCACATATGTGTGTGCTTATGTATATAAATATAGATACAGTCATTTACCCAACCAGCTCGCCCCCAAATTAAGAAAATGTACATTGGTGAATATAGTACAAGATTTCAAAGGATCAGGACATGATACCTGAGAGAGCGCCTTCTCCCTTACCAACCTGCCCGATCACTGAGGTCATCAGAGGGCATGTTCCTTGTGATTCCACATGAACCTATGGCCTGACTGGAGTCCACCTGGACAAGAGCCTTCAGTGTGGTGGCTCCCTTCCTATAGAACTCCCTGCCTCTGGAGGTCAGACAGGCACCAACAATGCATTTTTGGTGCCTCCTGAAAACAGCTCTTTTCCAGAAAGACTTCCTTGGTTGACCAGCCTTAATTTTATTGGCACTGTGGTTTTTTTTTTCATTTTTAAAAAATATTTTTAATGTCATGTTTCATTCTTTTTATCTTTTGTTTATTTTATCTCTTGTTCTTCACCACTCTGGAATTTGTCAAGATGTGGAGCGGTATGCAAATGTTGTAAATAAATAAAGAAGATGGAGAACAGCTGTTTACTAGGATCTTTGAGGGAAAGGTAGGAAGCAATGGGTTTGAGTTGGGGTAAGGCAGATATAGGGAAATGCTTTCAACCCATAATGATAATTCAGCAGAAAAATGCATTTTATTAGGATTTTTTTTTAAAAAAAGACTAAGGACTAATCTCTTATTTGGGGACATATACACTGCACGAAGATCAAACCAGTCCATACTCCAGGAAATAAAGCCAGACTGCTCACTTGAGGGAATGGTATTAAAGGCAAAACTGAAGTACTTTGGCCACATAATGAGAAGACAGGATACCCTGGAGAAGAGGCTGATGCTAGGGAAAGTGGAAGGCAAAAGGAAGAGGGGCCGACCAAGGGCAAGATGGATGGATGATATCCTGCAGGTGACAGACTTGACCTTGGGGGAGCTAGGGGTGGCGACAGCCGGCAGAAAGCTCTGGCGTGGGCTGGTCCATGAAGTCACGAAGAGTCGGAAACGACTGAACGAATAAACAACAAACACAGGTGCCAAGTATGTTTATAGCTCAGCAAGTGTGAAGGAGAAGGTCATGGTAATCAGAATTAGACACATGCCTCTTTAAAGTCAGAAGGAGCAGCTAAGTAATTATCTAGAACTAGCCACATGAGGCTGAATTATATCCATGTATCCACCCTCAGAGACAGAGATCGCCTGAAGGGAGCAGAGTGGCAGCAGCGTTTTTCACCGCTCTTGCCAGGTGACTCTGTAGGCAATGTGCTTAAACCACTATGGATCGCCAGATCACATGGTAACCCATGATGGCTTAAATAAACCTCACTACAGACCGTGACTTACCAAGGTGACTTGTTTTGGATAAATAAGCCACCGTGGTTGAGGGGGGAAACAGTGTGCAGTTGACACAAAAACCATCAGGGTTAATTCAGAAAAATAAACCATCATGGCTTAATGTGTCACCTGAACCCAGTTAGAGAGAATCAAGTGCATGCTAGAGATTTAACGCATTGTGTAGTTTGGCTCTCTAGATGGCATCCATGGAGTTGTTTGCAACAGCCTTGTGAGGAAGGTTATGACTGACTTGCCAAAGTCATCTGGCGATCATCATGTCTCAACGCAAGATTAATTCCAACATTACAGTTCATGCTTTTGTGGTGTTGTCTTGCAAGTTCCTATTAAAAGGCAATAGTATGAGATATTTGTATGTGGTCTGTGCATAATGGTTAAGGAATAACCATGCTGCTAGTCATTGGGCTGCTGCCATTTTTAAAAGGTTGTCCAAAACCAAAGAGCTTTCTTGAGCATGAGAGGGGTCTTGTATGGGATTTTAACCAACTCGGGTCAAGACTTTAAGCCATTTTCAGACCCACCTGAAGTCTCTAGTATGAAGGTTAACTTGAGGAGGAGGGAAAGGAACTAAAAGGGGTTTCTCCAAATTTATCCTTGAGCTTGGTGAATTTCAGCTCCCATACAAGTTCCTTTTTTACAGGTTAAGTTCTGGGGTCAGAACCACTCATGTATGGAAGAGAGTTTTGTTACTCATCATCAGTGATGACAGGGTCATCCACTTTGGGGGGGGGGGGAAATGACAGGGTCATCCAAAAGATGTCCATGAGAATTGCATAACCACACTACTGGATTCTAATGGGCCTGACAGCTGAGAGGAAAGTCTCATCTTTCCAGCCACAAAATATTTTAGGGCTGGGTAAATGACATCGTTGCCAGAGAAAGACATTTTGCTGCCTGAAGCAGAGCCAAAGATCACCATTGCTGCCACCTCCTCCAAGGTCCAACACTTTAAAAAGTCTTGCTGCATCATTTAGAGTGCAACCCTATGCATGTTTAGACAGAAAAAAGCCCTACAGCTCCCACTATCCCCCAGCCTGTATGACATGCATAGGACTTCAGGGTTAGTCACAAATTCTAGCTTTTACCAACCCTCCCCCTTCACAGAACCACTGGAAGCAACCCGCTCGAGGAATAGCCCCCAAACAGGTATATTTCCTTCAGGGGAGATGACTGGATCCTCTGCAACAAATGAGCAACAATTCTGTATTTGCTGTGCTATGAACGGAGTGTCTTGAACGGCCCAACAAACTGTCCTGATGTCTTCAAGAAACCCTGGGAATTGCAGTTCTGTGGAAGGGTAAGAAAGAATTCTCAAGGTTTGATCTTCAAATGGCTGTGCTTTGCATTTGCAGACCTACTGATAGCTTCTGGCTTTGCTTGTGCTGTTTGTGGATCAGGTGACCACTTGTGAATTGCCAAAAAAAAAAAAAAGACAAAATGCATCAGCAAAAAGACAAAAGACAAGAGGATCTTGACTTTCTTAAAATTTGTATGTGTTAATGTATATTTACACATGCAAATTCAGAAATAATTATTATAATTTAAATATAAACTCAGCAATGTAAGCCTAAGCGGCAGGGTCTTGCTATTTACTGTGTTACTGTTTTACTCTGTACAGCACCATGTACATTGATGGTGCTATATAAATAAATAAATAATAATAATAATAATAATAATAATAATAATATTGTACCATGGTGGGAAAGACTATGACCAGGTGACCCATGTGCCTGGCTTAGTCTGCTGTTCAGGTGCTGTTTGTTGATGGGTGACTTCAAGACTCTATTTCCCTTCTTATGATCTTTTATCTTTTCGCTGGACTTGGGCTGAAATAAAGAACCAGTGAGCCATTCAATGTATCTGAAATTGACATGTATTTTAGTTGCTGTACAAATTTCTTTAAGGCAGTTCTTGCTGTCCTCGTACAAGATTATTTTCCATTTTTCTAAAGAAAACAGGTCCTGGGTTAGAAAAAAAATAGTTAAAGAACACTGTGGTTAGGAGGAGGTACACCAGTGCTAGACTGAACAGAAAATGGGAAATATACAGTAAAGAAAGATTAGAAAGGGAGGCAAAAGGTGCAATCCTCCAGCCAGAAAAAAAGTCCTAGAACTCCCAGCATGCATAGGATTGTGCTCTAACCAGAAGCAAGCCTCACTGAGTTTAATAGGACTTATTCCCAGATAAGGGTGGAGAAAGAAGAGAGAAAGAATGATTGGGTCACTGTAGCAATCTTTTCTTGGACCTATTCAGTGTGATTTCATATTAAGCAAGAAAGGGAGGCTCTCTTTAAAACATTGTAACACTTGAGATGTAATATAAACTAGATTTTCACAAGTCAATTTCTCTTGAAGGTCTTGCTCCAGGTATAACCTTTTGCAGATTTTTACTTGTACACTGTTGGTAGAACAGGTGATAAGCACCCACCATGTAGCCACAGTGGTGAGTTTCTACCAAACCCTGTTGCTATACCACTATCAAAACATATGACTACAAGTTACAAGTTTACAGAGTTTACATTGTGTTATTTATTACATTTATATCCTGCCATTTTTCCTCCAAGGAACCCAAGGTGGTGTAATCCTCCTCCTCTCAATTTTATCCTCACAACAACAAACCTGTGAGGTTTGTTGTGACTGGCCCAAAGTCACCCAGTTAGCTTCCATGGCCAAGTGAGAACTAGGACCCAGATCTCCCAACTCTCAGTCTGACACTCAATGCAGTAAACTCAATTGAGCTATGCTGTCTCATCATTAATACAAAATTAACCAGAATTAACCTGAACTTCACATTGACTATCCATTGACTATTGCTAGTATATTAAATGTGTGACTTGTGGACCACAATTCTATGCATATTTACTAGTATCAACTTAAACCCTTAGAGGAGGGAATCATAGCTCAGCAGTAGGGCATGTTCCTTGCATGCAGAATGTTCGAGATTGAATCCAAAAGCCTGAAGAGTTGTTATCATTTAGTGAAGAAAATATTGGGCTGGATATGCCAGCTTCCTATGTTCTTATTTTCACAAATAGGCCTCATTTATACTTTAGACTCATCCAAGAACAGGTGATCATGGACAAGTCATCCAAGTGCGCTAGATGCCATCTAATCAATGAGATGAGTTTATGTGTGAGAGCATGGAGCTTCTTTTAATCACATCCAAATACTTGGAATCCCATGGATGAAAGGAGCTGCACAAGCTTAATTATAACATAACAGGCTAACTGCTGTAGAGTTAATGCATTAATTAACAATCACATGTACTAAATTATGTAACTGAACTATTGAATGTCTGATGATTTATCCTGCAGTGCTTTTAAATGGCCTACCGCTTCTTTCTTGATTATCGGTCTGATAGCTTCTCATCTACTTGTCAGATGAGAGTCACCCTTATTGCTAGATAGCACATGTGCAGAAAAAAATTAGGAAGTAAACTGCAGTTGCAGTCCATGTACTTGTGTACTATCGTGGCAACTTTTTATGTCTGACACTGACATTTTGCTTGTTGTTTGTTTGTTGCATTTCTTTCTTTGTTGCTCTGCATGTCAAAGTGGGCATTGTGTCAAGTAGACTAGAGCACCTAATATGGGAGACTCTTCCACAGAAGTGCTGTGGGTGACAATACACAGCCCCCAAACTTATTTCGTGCTAGGAATGTGCTATCACCCCCAGACCAAAATGCTCAGGGTGAGCTTGAGATGGAAAATGAAATCAGAAAGGCCTCCAGACAAGCAAGTGTTGTAATAATGGGTGACTTCAATTATCCTCACATTGACTGGATAAATGCATGTTCCAGTCATGACAAGGAGGTTAAATTTCTTGATGTCCTAAATGACTATGTCTTAGAACAGTTGGTCATGGAACCGACTGGAGGGGAGGCAACCCTGGACTTAGTGGTGTTGCCCATGACCTAATATGAGATGTAAATATTGTTGAACCAATTGGTAACAGTGACCACAGTGCTATCAGATTCAATATATACTTAATTGGGAAACTGCCTAGGAAGTCCAACACAGTCACATTTGACTTCAAAAGAGGAAACTTCTCTAAAATTATTATTATTATTATTATTATTATTATTATTATTATTATTATTATTAATATGCTGCCCCATAGCTGAAGCTCTCTCGGGCGGTTTACAAAAGTTTAAAACAGTGAACATTAAAAACAAATATACAAAAATTTAAAACCATAAAAAGCATAAAATACAAACAAAAACAGACAATATCCATTTAAAACAACTATGGTGTGACCACACCTGGAATACTATGTACAGTTCTGGCCGCCACACCTAAAAACAGATATTATAGAGTTGGGAAAAGTGCAGAAAAGGGCAACTAAAATGATTAAGGAGCTGGAGCATCTCCCCTATGAGGGAATTGTTTAGCTTGGAGAAAAGGGGGCTAAGGGGAGATATGACAGAGGCGTACAAAAATTATGCATGGTATGGTGAATGATGATAGGGAGACATTTTTCTCCCTCTCTCAAAATACTAGAACCCAGGGTCATCCCCTGAAGCTGATTGGTGGGAGATTCAGGACAAATAAAAGGAAGTACTTCTTCACACAGCGCATGGTTAAACTATGGAATTTGCTACCATAAGATGTAGTGCTGGCCCCCAATTTGGATGGCTTTAAAAGGGGGTTGGATACATTCCTGGAGGAGAAGGCTATCAATGGCTACTAGCCCTGATGTGCTACCTCCAGTATTCAAGGCAGTAAGCCTATATACACCAATTGCTGGGGAACATGGGTGGGAGCATGCTGTTGCACCATGTCCTGCTTTGTTGGTCCCTGGTTGACAGCCGGTTGGCCACTGTGTGAACAGAGCACTAGACTAGATGGACCGTTGGTCTGATCCAGCATTAGGGCACTTCTTACATTCTTATGTTCTTATTTCTATGCCACCTTTCTGGAACCAGCTGTTTACAAAAATTCAGAAAATAAAAAACATAATCAAATAAAAACATAGCTAAACATTAAGATCAACCTTTAAAAGCCATAATAACCATAACAAGAATTTAAAAAGCCAAGTTAGAAAGATGTGTATCAACCCCCTTCTTGAATGCAGATAGAGAGGACCAGTCATAATTCCAAAGGAAGAGTGTTCCAGTGTTTGGATGCAGGACTGCTGTTGTAGCTGTTATTGCCTTTGTCATTGCTGCTGGTTTTATTGTTGGCTTTTATTGTAGTTTTAATTGCAAGTTTACTGTGCTTATGTTTAAGCACTTTAAGATTGTATTCTATATATTTTCTTGCTGTACGCCCCCTCGGGAGGGCTTCTGCACTGAAAGATGGTCAAGAATTTAAAATAAATAAATAATAATATTAACACAGGAGAAAGCCTTTTCCCGTATGCCTGGCAAGTAGCCTCCGCAGGTGAGGATGTCTTCAAAAGGACTCATGCTTATCCTAATAACAGAGTAGGTTCATAGTGAGATAGACAGTCTCTCAGCTATCCAGACCCTAAGCCACTTAAAAGTTAAAATCAACACCTTGAATTGGTCTCGGAAAACAATTGGCAGCCAATATGCATCTTTCAGTGATGTCATCATGATAAAGTGCACTGGTTAGAAGCCCAGCTGCTGCATTTTGCCCCAAATGGAGCTTCCAGATGCCCTTCAAGAACACATTGCAATTGTCTAACTGTGTTGTAACCAAGGCATGGATAATTGTTGCCAGATCAGATTAACTCAGCAATGGTCTCAACTGGCGAAATAAATGTAGTTGTGTAAACATACTCCTTGCCACCACTGCCACCTGAAAATCTAGGGAAAGTGTAGGTTCCAGGAGCACTCCAAAGATGCAAACCTGATCTTTCAGGGGGAATGCAAACTCATCTAGATCAGGCAGAATCCCAATGCCTGAGCCAGGCTTTCTACTGGCCAACCTATTTAACTTGATTCAGAGTAAATATGCATAGGATCAAGCTACACAAGCAATAGGCTACAAAAGGTATAAAATAAAAAACCTTGTAATGGAAGGAAGTTGTTTGGTTGGTTGCAGGGTTAAATGCATGTCATCTTATTTCCACTGATAGTTGTACTGAATGATTGGCAAAGTTGGGTGTGGGGGCATGAGGCCAGCATGCTTAATGTTCCCCCAGACTGATGGTCACCAGGACTTCCCTATCAAGCTTTATTCAAAGTACAGGGAGATCCAGTTAAAGAGGGTTGACTCTTGGTTATTTCACTGGTTATTTCATTTTTCTTCCCCAGGTGGACTTGCAGTACTGGCTTGGTGCCCCATCCTTTTTGATACTTTTCTTCCCTATCTATGGCAGACCTTATTTCAGAAAAAAGGAACGTTTTACCCTTTCCCTGTAGTCTATAGCCAAGGGCAGATTTCCACAGCCTTTCCTCTGCCCATTAGGGGCCATTTCTACACTAGCCATTTATCCTAGGATCATCCCGGGATCATCCCTGTGCATACAAATGATACACAGGGGATCCTGGGAGCAGACAGGGATCATCCTTCCATTTTCCTGGGATAATCCTTAGTTCTAGAAAGGGCCAGGGATGTCAGAGAAATCCATTTCAGGGGTGGAGCGTGATGGATTTCCTTAGGTTCAGCACCCCAGACTTCGTTTCTGCTCCCACTGCAGCCCCTGACTCGATGTATAATGAGTCAGTCCAGTTTGTAGATTTTCTGGGAATTTTGCACATTCTGGGTGGGGGAGGGAGAAGTTCTAGAATTTGCACACATTCCAAGCAATTTGCACAAATTACAGTTGATTGTACACAAATTATGGCTGAATTTGCAAAATTTGCGCAAATTCAGCCATAATTTCTGGAAATTGCTCAGAAATTGCTGAGATCCTAGTGATATAAGGTGGGATACAAATGTTTTAAATAAATAAATAAATTTGCACAAATTGCAGAACCTCCCCCCAAAATGCCCCCCCCAATGCCCAGAGTTCTAGGAATTGCCCGCAGCTCAGCTCACAGATGCAAAGTGGGTCGTATACTCCGTTGAGCCAAAAAAGAACTGGATTTCCCACTGCCCATATGATTCCTGATAGGATTCCCAATCTGAGACAAGGATCCTAGTTTCAAACATTGTTTCCAGATGGAGGGTTCCCAATATTACCAATCAAAAGACAGTGTGCAGCTATTCTGTCTTTCCCTTCTTAATGGGATTTTTTTAAAAAAAAATGGTAAGAAGGAGTGGGAAAATATGGGAGGGTTTACAAATGGAAAATGCTGCTGTTTGGATTTCCATAAAATTCAGTGTTTGAAGCAGGGTGATTGTTAGGGTGGCCATTTATGCATTGGCAAAAAAGAGGATCTGCACCACCCAGATGAGAAGACATAAAGTTTGCATGTGTTCATTTATGTATATAGATGAAAATGTAGACATTATTATATGTGCTATTTCTATTATTTAATAGAAATGCAGTACATGTCACAATGACCAGATGACTTGTATGTCCTTTCAGTGTGCTGTCAAGTGCTACATAAACGCTCCTGGGGCGGATCCGCACGTCGGCCCCAGAGCGCATTTATGCGACCCCAGGGCACCCCGAAAATGATAGTCTGTACTTGCCTGTAAAAAGAAACGAGGAAGAGACAACGACGATGACGCCGCCGACGCCACCCAGCTTCCTGCTCCCCAGCTGGCTCGGAGAGCTCTTTTTGAAGAAGGCGGGATAGAGAGCTTTTTCCGCTCTCCACCCAGCTCTCCGTCCCTGCTCCCCAGCCAGGACGGAGAGCTGGGTGGAGAGCGGAAAAAGCTCTCTACCCTGCCTTCTTCAAAAAGAGCTCTCCGAGCCGCCGGGGAGCAGGAAGCTGGGTCTTCCTCGTTTCTTTTTACAGGCAAGTACAGACTATCGTTTTCGGGGTGCCCTGGGGTCGCATAAATGCGCTCTGGGGCCGACGTGCGGATCCGCCCCTGCACTCCCTTTTTATGGTTCTTTAAACTGGATCTGGACTAGACAGCCCTTCAAATAGGGAATGTTCTTTAAAAAGACTGACCTCTGTAAAGTAGAACACTGTAATCCTTTCCCATCCCTACCTGGAGATTCCAGAATTGAACCTGGGACCTTCTGCATACAATATGTGAGCTCTACCACTGAGGACCCTCCCTGGTAAATCCAGCCTCTGCCACAGTGGGATTTAAATAAATTCCACAAGAGTGAACAAAATTTCCAGCATGTAATTTTGGGCACAGAATCCTGCTTCCCGAGAATCTCTGCTTTAGTTGTGTGTGTGTTTTAAAAACATAAGCACACCCATGTGCATGCACGCGCACACACACAGACAGACAGAGACACACACTGCAAGCTTTCTTGTTACAGTGTCTCAACAGCCAGGGGAGCTGGAAACTAGGGCCTTAGCTAGACCTAAGGTTTATCGGGATTGTCCCGGGGTCATCCCTGTTCATGTAAATGACACACAGGATATCCCGGGAACAGGCAGGGACAATCCCGGGATAAACCTTAGGTCTAGCTAAGGCCTTGGTACCTTCCATGTGTTCAGGAGGCAGTGCCTTGTAAAGCTCCATGCTTTTCTTCAGGAGGAGCAGAACACAATAATTTTTGGAAACTATCATTTTAAAACCATGCAGTTCTGCTTATTTTTTCTATTTTTTATTCTGGGTCAAAGAATTTTGATTATTATTTCTTTCTTTCTTTTTTAGCGGAGAGTATGTGGTCCTTATAGCTAATAGGTATTAGTTCTGAAAGCTGCTGTTGCAATCAGATGGAGGCTTCTGAACTCATGATGATTGGCTCACAGGTGCCATGCAAAATTTATCTTACAGACAGATGGAAGGATGCTTGTTTAGCTCCTACTAGGCAAGGAAGGCACCCTTGCTAAGATTAAAGCACAAACACTGTATATTTTATTATCACCTTTTCTGCAGTCCACACCCTTTTCCCTTCATTAATTGTTCTCACTTTTCTCCTCTCCTTTCTCCCTCAGCATCCTGGGAAACTTAGTTAACTGTCCTCATTTGTATGGTGGCGTTGTCACCAGTCTATTTACATATGAATGCCTTGGATCCTAATAGTTTCAGTTTATGTTATGTAGTTGAGTTAATGATTGGATGGCCTGCCCAGACTGCTCTGGAATGAATCTGGAGCAAGTGGATTAATGTCCTGGATGCCCCCTGGCTGTCTGAAAGATTAATTTGCATTTCAGATAGGGTACAGAGTAGATTGGGTTCCCTAAGCTCTGTTGTGGTGCAATGACATTATCATCATATGCTTGGGTCATACAATGAATGCTAAAGGGACATTTTAAAACATAAATTAAGGAGAAAGTGAATTCAGAAATGAAATAATTTGTGCTGATGTGCACCATATGTTTCATGCTTTCCAGCAAGTATGTGCCACAGCATCTATGGCCTCAGGCCATGCAGTAGTGTTCCTGGAAGCTCTCTATGCTTCCCTTCCCTTTGACTTGGGAAGTTCCATGAATTGAGGATGTGACACACAGGGCAAGCTTCAAGGGTAAGAACATAAGAAGTGCCCTGCTGGATCAGACCAAGGGTTCATCTAGTCCAGCACTCTGTTCACACAGTGGCCAACCAGCTGTTGACCAGGGACCAACAAAGCAGGACATGGTAGGCTTGTTCAGGCACCTGCCAAAGGCCCACATCCCAGTAGCAGCCTGCTGCCAAGTTCTCTCTGGATTTGCTCCTCCTCCTCACCACTGCAACCTGCTTGCTCAACTGCCTCTTGCTGTGGCCCAGACAGTGGTGGTGGTAAAAAGGAGAAGCAGCTAATGCCACCCCTACTTGTTCATGGGCTCTGCTTGTCAAACAAGCAAGGGGTAGGAATGATGAGAAAGGAGATAAGGACCAATAGCAGCTGATGACAATGGTGATGAGAAGGAAAACTCACTGAGGGAGAGGGCCCATTGAATGTGACTTGTCCAAGGGCCCTCAGAAACCTGGGGCCAGCACTGATGACATGCAGAACTCCAAGGAGTGCACACTGCAGAATGTGGTCCTCAAGCCCTGGTATGTCGTGATAATATAATTGTGGTGCAGCAGAGCTTAGACCCAATCCAGAAAGCAGATTAATTTTTCAAACCTCCAGAAACCTAATCAGTTTGCTTCATTGTAGAGTAGACCTGGGTAGATCAATCAATCATTAACTCAACTGCAACTATGAGGATCTAAGGTGTGGATGTGTATATATAGATTGGTTTTGATGTCAAATTGGCTTAATGTCGTTGTTCCAGGACACCTTTCCTTGATGACCAGCCATGGTTCACTTTGCATTTTGCTTTTTTAAAAAATACACACACAACTATTTTAATGTTTTTATTTTATCTGGTACACTGCTCCAAAATTTTGAATGGGGAGTGGTATATAAATATTGTAAATAAACAAAAATAAAATAAAATAACTATTAGCTGCTGCTGCTGCTGCTTTTTTTTTCAAGAATAGTGGTTTCTTTAGCCTGGCTACCCAAATAAAATTAAATGAAAGTCCTCAATTATCAATTACATTTCTGGGGGAAACTACAGTTTTTTTAATTGTTCTTCAGTTCCAGGAATGTGAAGCATAGTGGATTGGAAGCCAGTTGGCTTCTCTGTACATTCGGTCAGGTGAAGATGATAATAAAACTGCCTCTGGTTACGTTTTACCCAATGAATGAAATAATTATGAAAAAGTTTCACATGTAATTGTTTCTCCCCTCTCTTTGGAAATTGCCCTGAATCTTTTAATAGTGACTCCACTATTCAGTCCTATGTTACATTATTTATATTGAAGTTGTTGTTCATCGACATTTTAAGAGTGTACAAAGTTACTATCAGTTTGAGTTTGGGTTGGCTGAGTACATTACTGTCAAGTCAGACCGCGGTTGGTGAATTAGACAGTTGGTGCTTCAAAAGCACCTATAAAAACATTGTGTCACACCGGCCCACACAGTTATTATGCCACAGTTCTGAGAAAAGCTACTTTTATTCTGCTTCTTTGGTGCCCTGTTGATAGCTCAATCTGGGAAGTAGTGTTAGGTGTCTACAAACACTGGAACCTTTTGCTTTGGGAAGATGACTAACTATGACGTTGTCCCTTGTACCATCTTCTCTTGAGGATCAAGTGCAGGAGGGACAGGCTTTGACCACTTAAGGCAGCAGGGTCTGTGCAAATCCCTGACTGGTTGGTGTGTATGTGTGTGTGTGTCCCCAGGGCAGTTTTCCAGTTTAAAGAAGTACAGCACTGTACATGTATAAATGTACATTCATACAAACAAATCAAAAGTGGACAGCCGACCAGAAACAATCAGGGGGAGACAATGGGTTGCATCCAATGTTAGTCGAACTTAAGTCCCATTCATGTCATTGGGTCTGTACTCCATAGTAAGGAGGACTTAGATACAAACCAATACTGCTAAGGAAATTGGTGTTCACTGTGGAGACAAGTATATGTGTTGTTTGAAGAGCAAAGGCAGAGGAAAGCCAAGCTCACTCCATGGGGGAAAAAATTCTTGTGCTGGCTCTTGTCTTTATGTACAGCTGTGTGCTATTGGCTTAGCCAAATTGCTGGATGATTATGATGATTAGTTGTTATTAGAAGAAATCAGTTTGATTCAATTAGAACTAACAAAAATAACTTGTAAAACACAATGAATTTAGATTAAGGGAAGGATGTTCCCATTTATCATGCCTGTAACAGGTTATTCTAGCATAGAATTTGGTTGCCCCCAGAGTTTGGCTTTCACTTTCAAACTCCCACGGGATTCTTGAAGATATGGAATCAATCTGAATTCTCCAGTTCCCTAGGAGAGAAATTGTTAGAACCTCCAGTGATAAGAGAAAGGATGTTGATTCACCATATATCCATACTCCATCACATGGCTACAAATTCCTGGTTTTGTTCCCTTCCATTCTTAATCTTGCATCCTTCCTTGTCTTGTACTGCCCTATCTTTTCTAATAGGCTCACTTTTTTGCAATTCCAAACTGCAATCAAAAACATAGTAAACTTCCCATTGGACAGCTAGGCATACATTATTATTTTTTTACATCTAGTCCCCTAATTTGACTCTAATGTATCTCTCAAATCTGTATTATGCACTCTTGCCTCTTCTTCCAACATATCTTCTATTGGATATGTTGAAGTGAATGATAATTCTGATTGATTATTCCCTCCTGGAAAGCCACATGGGCAAGGAGAATGCTGTTGATTAGCGGCCCAGCTGTGTTGAAACAGCTAACGCATAGCAGCTCTGGGATGTGCTGTTAACTATCAAAAGATCCAGCTTGCACCTTCAAGGAATTCTGGAATATGGTGAAAGACATGTCAGGAGAATATAGATAGCTTAGGACAGATGTTTCGCATTAGCCACCAAACACAAAATGGATGAAGGAAATGTGGACTATAGAGACCAGCCAGTAACCCTTTGTAGAAATGGCTGGCACAGAACATTGCTAGAGGAGTTAAGTCACTGAACTGCATAAACCTAACTACCCATTGTGGTGGTGGTCGTGGTAAATAACCTGCAACACTTGGAATAAAATGCACTCTATTTCCAAGCTTCGCAGATCCCCCCCCCACACACACACACAATTATGTGATGGATTCTCTGATCCCTCAATTGGGATATGTCTTTAATTACATCCTGTCAAACCACCATCTTAATGGGCTGTCCATTCTCCTGAGTTCATTTAATAGTCATCTTTCCTCTGTTGAGCTTGGTAGCTATACAGTTAAGTTTAAACAACTTTTGGTTGAGGTCCAGCTTAGCTTTGTGTGAATATCTGTGACAAGGAAGTCATCCTGCCTCAACCTTCTGCATCTGCAAAACATGAGGATCAGTGACTTATCTTACAGGGCCGGATCTACACTACTGCTTTAAAGCGCTTTATAACAGTTTTATAGAGCTTTAAAGCAGTAGTGTAGATCCGGCCCTGTTTGTCGGAAAGTCCAGTAGATCGAAATCTATTTTGCTTTTGCTTTCTTTCTGCTGCTTGGGAGTTGGGTTTTATTGCTCCTCTTCAGCTATTATTGTTACCTTGATGAATTATTTGTGTATTTGCCTGTTAGCCACATAGAGTTTTCTTTGGTTGAAAGTAGGATTTTTTTTTAAAAAAAAAATCTTCTATTTATTTCATTTATTCGTTTGTTATATTTATTTATTTATTTATTTATTTCCTTCCAACCTTATCCTTTCCATATTTATTCAGAAGTCCCTCTGAGTTGAGTGGAAAGTGTATAAAAGATTGTTACTGTACAACTGAATCCTATTCATGCTTGGAATTGTGCCTAGGCTTACTCCTAGGTAATTGCAGTCTTGAGCACAGGATCAGACTGCATATATAACAACAATCTTGTGAGGTAGATTATTCCTAGAGAGGCCTCCCAGTAAACTTCACAGCTGATTGAGAATATGAGGCTTGGCTTGGCTTTCAAAGTCCTCTGTACATCAAGTGATAATTATTAATCACCAAACCATTATGCTGCCAGATTTATACAATTGTGTCATTTGATCTTTAGTACATGACTAGCCTGCCTGTAAAAAGACTGTGCATTCACTATAACAACTTAAGTGGCAGTCAGGCAGTTTTACATTCTGTAACTCCACACATTTGCATAATAAGATTTATTACATGGAGTGCCGTTGCATTTATGAGGGCAATTAGGAGGAGCACATATTTGAAGGAGCAGTTCTGGAGCGACTGGGCACCTGACTTGTTTAGGCCACATGACCGTGTCCTGATGTATAGGAGGGAAGCATGCCCGTGAAGCAGTTCACCTCTGTCTTTGGTGGTTGTTTGGTGTCTCAGGGCCTGAACCTTTTGCCTGGGGATCAGTGAGGGAACTATCTGCCAAAATTTAACTTCACTGGGTTACCCAGGAAGTAGGAAGATTCAATACAGTATTCATTTTGGAAGGTGAAATATTTTGGAGGCACTGACCCTTTGAAACCTGTGAAACACCACAAGACATCTCTGTGGAATACATCTAGAGTCAAGGTGAGTTCCTTTAAAAGCAAGAGACACATGAGCAGTCCTGGATCCTGGACTGAATGTGCAGCACACATGTGCCCAGGCAGTTTGACATCCAACTAAGAATATACGTGGGGAAACTGCTTTCCAAATCCTTCCATGCATATGGCATCATGCAGTATTGGACTGAATGTCTTTCCAAGTGTGTGCTAATGACTGGATTGCATTCTAAATGTCAGAAGTTGTATTCTACACAACTGTGGCAGAGGCATTTTTGCACAACCTGCTACTCAGTCTTTCTGTGGTGGTGTTTTAATTTTTCTTATCCTGTACCTCTGTTGTCTCCAGCTGTGATTCGGTATTTGTAATACACAAAGATTCTTGGTGTGTGAAGGATTTGAAAAATCCCTTTCTTTTCTTTTTCTTTTGTGAAGAGTTAAGATGAAACTGAGACTAGTTTGTTGTACTGCAACTTCTAAAATTTTCTAAGGTTTATAACGTGTATGTGGAAACCTGTGTTTCTTTTTTTTTAACTGATAGGTTCTTGGTTCAATAGATTCATATATAAGATGGAGGGATATGTTTCCATTTGAGTGCTACAGACCTAAATGTGCAGTGCAATCCTATGCATGTTTACTTGAAAGTAAGTCCCATTTCTTTTAGTGGGGCTTACCCTCAGGGACATGTACATCAAATTGTAGCCAAAATGCAGGAAGTGCACACCCTTTCTGTCCATCTGTCTTATACACAGCAGCTGTCAAAGACACTTTGTGTGGTTTTCTTAAAACTTCTGCCAAAGAAATAAAGTCCTGAAGCTGCATGGACATTTCCAAATTAAAATTCACTAGAAGAAAACAACTACTGAAATGATCCAAGATGTGTGTCTATGTATTTTCATTTAGAAATGTCAAAAAACAGTTCCTTTTAAAATCTATTCTATAGCTTGCCCTATTACGATTATCTTCCAAGAAACACACAGAGGTAGGCTGGTTGGTTTTTTGTGGTAGGTCAAGTGAGTGTGTGAGAGAATCCATCAGTAGATTGTAATGCTTTTTGTTACAACCAAATAGATGTTCACCTGGTGGAAGAAACCAAAGCGGCTGCCTTGTGCATTTCCCTAGGCAAGTCAATCACCCTAATTGGAAAGACCCTACTTGGTGCCAGATGCTCCCCTTAATCATACTTCAGTATACAGAGGAACATGGAGTAAGGCCATATCCCTTGATCTCGAATATAAGGCAGGAGACTTCTCTTAATATGCACTGGGGGAAGTGGGTAATTTTAAGCTGGTCTGAAGATTTTCATAGTGAAATGGTGGGGCAAAAAAAAATGTCTTTAACTAACTAACCAACCAACCAACCAACCCTTCTGCTTGAATTGTCTTGAAGGTATGAGCTGCAGTATTAACTTTCTCACAGGTTTCTTGGCTTTCAGTATATACTATTATTACAGTCTGTGCACATGGATCTATGGCATAGTAGTATGATGGCACTGGTAAAATGCTTGCTCACTTCACCAAGCATTCTTGCTATGCTCTTCAAGGGGAATGTTTACTTCCCTTGAATTTACGCTGAGCTGTCAGATTTTTTAAGGCTATCATCATGTAGTAGAAGGAATGTCCCTTAACCTCTGTCTTTTTATTGGACCGTATGAAGCAGGGCTCTATTTAAAGTTTTTAAAAATGCAAGGCGCATATATATAGAAAACTGACTAAATATAATTATTAATAACTGTGCAGTTCAAAAAACACAAAATCATTATACGGCCAAATAAAACTAGAAGCTTATTAAACATCTCCACAATAACTTATATAAGATGATCTCCATGTCATGGAACAAGAATAAAATAATTACCTTTATTCTAATTTTCTCAATGACTTTGGCAAACAATGCCATCTTCTAAATAAGAAATTTGTCCAGATCAGAGAGCAAGAAACAAGTCTTTTGAACCCTATTAATCTCACAGAAAGCCAGGATGAAACATTCTCAAGTGCTCGTATAATGGACAATTATGATTGCAATCCTATACATACTTACCTAGGAGGAAGCCCCATGAACAAAGTGGGACTTACTTCTGAATAAACACAGACTCAGGCTGCACAAATGTTTTGTTTCCTTAATTTGAAATATTCCTATCCTGCCTTTCCATGATTTATGTCCAAAGTGACTTACAAATAACCATATAGCAATTGATAAAATTAACTATCCAATAACGAAGTCCCAACCCAAAAGCAAATGGAACAAAACAGCAAAGGATCATGACATGAAGGGCAAAGGCACAGGAAATGAGTAAAATAGTTTTCACCAGATAAACTAATGATAAAATATCAGTGACAAGTGGATATTTCTGGGGAGGGCATTCCAAAAATTGGGCACCAACACAGAAAAGGCCCTATCTCTGGTTGCCACTCACCTAACTTTTGAATGTGGGACACCTGAAGTTGAGTCTCTGCTAATGATCTATAAAACATGAAGGTGCAAATGGGAGACAGCCTGGTCCCAGGGTTTTCATGACTTAATAGCTAAGGAGTCTCCAAGCTTTTGGTGGCAGTGGCCACATCTGGATTTTTGAGAAAGTGTTGTGGACATTGTTACAAGATTGCTGCTATGGAGTAGAGGTGTCCATTCACAAAATGGCTGCTATGGTGGGTAAGTCACAAAATACCCCTTTCACAGAAACTGATGAGGCTAAAAGATAAGTTACTTGCCCAAGAACCTGAATAAATGGCAGAGGTGGCGACTGAGCTCCAAATCACAAATGTGCTCCTTTGAATCTAGTGTTCCTTGTCATTCAGGATCACACACACAACTCTCTTTCAATGCACACAAGATCCATTCACCACAATAACTCTTTTCTCTCTCTCTTTCAGGATCATTCCCTAAATTCTCTCTCTCACTCTCATGTACATTTGCCCACACACACCTTCCACATTTTCTCTCCCATTCCATTGGGTCACCCCCACAGGAACTCCTTTCACATTGCTCTCCACAGCCCTCCGCAACCTAGCCTTGGTCTCCCTACTTCAGGTCACCCACCCCAGCCCCAAACTCCCTACTTCTTCTTCCCACTCCATAAGGTCACCTCCAACTCTTCCAAGGTTTCCCTACTGCCATCCACAAGTTTCCTTTGTGCCATCCACAAGCTTCTTCTTTCCTTCTTTTGTCCAAGTGTGTGTGTGTGTGGGAGTGCTTAAAAGCAAAGCGCCGGCCTCCATCCACTCCCCATCTTAACTTGTCTGGGCTCCTGTCATTCCCAGACGCATAGGACAGCACCACGGAGAGTGCCAAGTGATGCTGGGGCTGGAAACCAGAATAGCTTCTCCGTTAGCGAAATTACTACATTACATGTGCAGTTTGTAGCTGCTCCCAACTTCTTCTTTTTTTACTTTATAGTAAGCATATGGGGGCCCTCTCTCTGTACTCTAAGGGTGATTAAACCTTCCCACTAAGCCTGTCTCTCTTCTCCCCCCCCCCCGCCCCACGCACACACAGGAGCTAAAGAAAGAAAGAAAGAAATCCTCCATTGGCACAAATGGAGGTTTTTTTTTCTCCTTTCTTTAGCCTCCACACTGGGGTGGGAAGAAAGTGGCTAGATGGGAAGGTTTAACCCACACATTATAATTTTTATTTTTATTTTACTTTAGCCAGAGCTACAGTAAAAAAAAAAGAGTGGAGAGAAAAATAGTTAGGATCAGTTACGTGCTACATATATAACATAGAATGTAGTTTAGCCCTCTATGTTGCTCCAACAAGCAACAAATTGTGACTGAGCTTTAAGCAGGTGTTTGGCTCCCTTTAGGCTGGGTTGCCATGCCTCCACACTGACTAAGGTATTTTCTCTTAAAGAGGCCTGATCTGTTCTAGCAGCCTCAGGCTGCGTCAGTGCAGGGGTGGCTGTGGCATGCTGGTGTCTTCATGAAAGCAGTCCTCTAAGTCCTAGGATAGTAACATGACCTCCTCTGAACTCGGGAGGACAGGTCCATGGGGTCTTCTGGAGACCTGGGTCCTGAGCAGGTGGAAGCCTCATGACCCCTTTCTGTAACCAAGCCCTCTCCCTGAACAGTGAACTCAGGAGTCTCTTCTTCTGAGGATGAGGAGTCAGGTACCTCTGAGGACATGGGTTCAGGGTCCTGGTTCAGGACACATTCATGAACATCAGGTTCCTCCTCCTCATATACTTACTGCCTATTGCTGTTTCATAAGTAACATCCCTCCTCTTTTTCCACTATTTTAACAAAAATCCTATATTGTGCAAAAGCCCAGTTTGTGGCATGACTGCAGAATTATCAAACATTCCCAAGGGGTATGTGCAAATTGTCTCTTGTGTTGTGCACTCCAAAATGCTAGATGGTGTGCTACAAATCCCATGCTTTGCTCTTGACAGTTAGTCTAATAAATGGAAAGGCACCTTGTGTGAATCAGTCATAGAATCATAGAATAGCAGAGTTGGAAGGGGCCTACAAAGCCATCGAGTCCAAACCCCTGCTCAATGCAGGAATCCACCCTAAAGCATCCCTGACAGATGCTTGTCCAGCTGCCTCTTGAAGGCCTCTAGTGTGGGAGAGCCCACCACCTCCCTAGGTAGTTGATTCCATTGTCGTACTGCTCTAACAGTCAGGAAGTTTTTCCTGATGTCCAGCTGGAATCTGGTTTCCTTTAACTTGAGCCCGTTATTCCGTGTCCTGCACTCTGGGAGGATCAAGAAGAGATCCTGGCCCTCCTCTGTGTGACAACCTTTTAAGTATTTGAAGAGTGCTATCATGTCTCCCCTCAATCTTCTCTTCTCCAGGCTAAACATGCCCAGTTCTTTTAGTCTCTCTTCATAGGGCTTTGTTTCCAGACCTCTGATCATCCTGGTTGCCCTCCTCTGAACACGCTCCAGCTTGTCTGCATCCTTCTTGAATTGTGGAGCCCAGAACTGGACGCAATACTCTAAATGCCTAACCAGGGCCGAATAGAGAGGAACCGGTACCTCACGTGATTTGGAAGCTATACTTCTATTAATGCAGCCCAAAACAGCATTTGCCTTTCTTGCAGCCATATCACACTGTTGGCTCATATTCAGCTTGCAATCTACAACAATTCCAAGATCCTTCTCGTTTTTAGTATTGCTGAGTCAAGTATCCCCCATCTTATAACTGTGCATTTGGTTTCTATTTCCTAAATGTAGAACTTGGCATTTATCCCTATTAAATTTCATCCTGTTATCCTCCCATGGGATTGTGCTTCAGCAGTGAATGGCTTGCAATGGGCAAGGGAACAGCAGATTGCAGTATTGCACTGAGGGCCTGATTCATCAGGGCTGGATTCACAGAGATCTTGCACTGCTTTGTCCTGGCCCCCTCTCCCTCACCCCGATGGGCCAGAACAGTCAGTCAAGCTCTGCCAATCAGCGCCCCCTTCCACTTCCCATGCAGGAGCCAGGTACCACTGCCTGGGAACTACCACCCTCATTTCCCCCTTCCTATTGAATCAGTTGCTGTATGCAGGGAAAACAGGGAAATGCCAGCGGTAGTTCACAGCAGCAGTATCTGTCACCCAGGGTGCACAAGGTTAGCCAGGATTCACTTTGTGTGCTAGAGAGTGGGTTGCGCCAGCCCTTTGTAAGCCTTCTTTGCATTGGGCTCTTTAAAAAACCCTTCAGCCTAGAATCTGTGGCTCTGACACATCCCTGGGTCTGCATCGACTTGACTGTACATGTGCGAGTCTTTTTGATCTTCTTTATTACAACAGCAAAATGTGGCCTGAAGGGAGCAATGCTTCCCTCTTACCCTGTTTATTGCGATTATAAATGTATTCACAGACTGTAAAAGAGAGCACCGTATTCCAGCTAAACCGGATTTCAACTGGATAAATTACTTTGTATAGGAGAGAGAGAGAGAGAATATAGCAGTAGATTCACAATTTGAAGCTCTAACCCTTGTTCACGTCCCCAGACTTTGACTCACTGGGGTGACTTTCCAAGCAACTATAAACTCTTTACGTGTCAGTCACCCTCTTTTGCAAAACGGCAGCAGCATTTAATCGCCTGTAATAAAAGCTGATTAATTTGGCGACAGCCATTGGAATCCTTTGAAGCTTCAGGTATTATTAGCATATTAGGTGTGTCATCTGATTGGAATCTTCAGCTGTTTATGGCTGCACTCCTATACATGCTTCCCTGGGAGTAAGCTCCATTAAAAACAATGAGACTTACCTCTGAGTATACTGCTGTAAGTGACTAACTGACCAGTTAAGAAAAACAAACCTGCACTAATGCAAAATCATAATGTGCTCTCAGGGATTTTTTTCATCTGGGCCAGATCTACACCAAGCAGGATATGACACTTTGAAAACGTTTTGAAAACCGTATATGGACTGTGTCCTGGGCCCCAACAGTTGTCACTACTGTTATAAACTGTTTTAAAGTGGTAGTGTAGATCCTGCCCTGGTCTGGGACAGGGCAGGCAAAGTTGACTGTAATGGTAAGATCTGTAACTTGCATTCGGTTAAACAGAGGACCTATATTACTACCCTACATACTCCAGGCATCATTAGAGCTCTCTATATATTTTACTCTGATTGCATTCTTTAAAATCCTGGCACGGCACACTTTCTTGCACTCCAGGGTGGGTGTTTATTCATTGCCAAAAAAGGAGGACAGATGAAGATACTGATTTGCATACAAAATTGCACATACTAATTGAGGTGAATAGATGCAAATATAGAAATAAAAATTGCATGTGCTAATTGATGTGTATAGATGCAAATATAGAAATAATTATTGAATAGAAATAGAAATATAGCACCTCTCACCATAGGGCAGAAGATTGTGACCTGTGTGCCTGCCAGTTCATTCTGCTGTAACTCTTGATAGGAAACAGTTCTAATGGTTCTTTGTTTAAACTGGAACTGAACAGATAAAATAGAGGACACTTTCCAACAGGGGGACAGTCCTCTGGTAGCCCTTCAAAGAAAGGACTGTCCTCTGTAAAAGAGGACACATGGACATCCTACAAGGTTGTCAAAGAGTTATGTTGAAAAGTAGCTGACCCCCTCCATTGGCACTGCCAGGCCACTGCTGTTCCCTGGCCTGAAGCCCTTTCTACTCCACCAACCCGCAGGCTTTCCCCTCACCTCACACATTAGACCTTAGGCCTTTTCCTTTAACACTGGTCAGCTGTCAACTCTTGCCCTTGGGACCACTTTTTCTACAAACTATTTTGTATGCAAACTGCAGTAAAAACAAAACAAAACTGAGAAGCAGCCAGAGGAAATTGTTTAAAATTCATGCTTAGTCTGCAGTCCTAAGCACACTTACTAGGCCTCAGTGGGTCCTAGTAACTCTTTGGGGCCTTACTCTGAGTAAACATGCATAGGAGTGCCTTCTTAATGCCCTGAATACCAATTTGCTATTACTCATTGATGCCACTTTTTTATATCTTCAAGCTTTAAATAATCTTTTTGCAGCAGGATCAGATTTGACACCTCTAGAGAGTGATGACAGAATAAAGTACAGCACATAGCAGTTACATGCATTATAAACATAGGCTGCAGTTAACATAAATATTATAGTTTGACCCTAATCCCTCTCTGGCTTTCTCTTATGCCTGCCACAAATGGTATATCAAGAGGGGATTTTTTTTTCTCCCTCTCCCCCACTGGCATTAATGAAATTGTCGTATAATCTTTCAGGTCCATGGCAGTTATAGCACTGCTTTTTCATGTGTAATCCTGAATGCTTGAGAAGTACAATGTCCCCGTAGGGAAATGGAGTCCATACTGAAGCAGCAGGCAGAGTTGTGTTTTTAATGTTGTGGAATTTTGTGAGGTTCGTGGTGAAGCCAACTCTGAATTATCTCTAAGTACAGCATGAGGCAGAGCATGTGTGTTTGGGGTGGGGGGCGTTTGTTAGTAGCCTGTGAGGAGCAGTATACTACAATGGAAATTTTGGAATTTGCTGTAATGATATCCAGCACCTCCTGCCTCAGTAGTTACACCTTAAGGCTGCAGTCCCAGAGGGTGTTTATATGACACTGCTTTGCCTATTGATTCCTCCAAAACTTCACAACATCACTGCGGTGAAGTAGCATCGAAAGGCTTACATGGCAAGAGTTAGCGCAGGCTCTCCAGGCAGGAAAATCCGCAGAACTGTTGTCAGACAGCAATAATGGGCAGCAAATATCGAGGGACTGAAAACTGCCAAAGTATTTTTGGGGTGTTTTCTGGCAACTCTGCGCAATGTTGTAGCTTTGAAAGCCTGTAGCTGCATCTCTGCACTGCTACAGTTCATTGAATTTATGCGTTAGACATCATAACTGTCCTTACTTTCATTCCCCAGACTTTTATATCACCATGGAAGCCATGGCTAGCCTTGACGAGCCCACCCCTTCCCTGTATTCCCATGCCTACCCTGCAGTGGGATCCACCTCTAACTACACCCAGGCTGTAGCCAGACCTAAGGTTTATCCCAGGAGTGTCCTGGGGTCAAACCTGTTCATCTAGTGCCACACAGGGCATCCAGGGCTCAGGCAGGGACGAACCCGGGATGATCCTGGGATAAACCTTAGGTCTAGCTACAACCCCACTCTCTTAATCCAAACTGAAGCCAAAACTGATAGACAAACAAACCATCATGGCGATATCAAAAAAGCACAGCTTCGAGGGGAATAGCAAGATGTGGCAGCAAGTTGGCGGCTGTATCATATAAACAATAGGGTGCAATTGCACAGCCATGGCGGAATATATAAAGCATATTGTCAAGCCCACGTACACACTTACTAGGAAGTCTGTAACACTGAACTCAATGGGGTCAACTTCTAAGTAGACATGTATAGAGTCCTGATCAGAGCTTGTGACCACCATGGTGAGCTTTTCCTAGAACAGCCTTCACCAACTGGGTCACCTCCTGATGTTTTGGACTATAGCTCCCAGTATTCCAGACCATTGGCCATGTTGACTGGAGCTCATGGCTGTTGAAGTCTAAAACATTTTGAAGGCACCATGTTGGAAAAATCTGCCTGAAGGGGTCACTTTGCACCAACTCTAAAAATGTATTTCATGAGACATTATTTTTTAGGATAAGCAGCCAAGGAAGGAAAGGAGTATTAAGGTGTTGCAAAATGGCTTTGTAACGGCACTGAGAAATTATCTTTATTTCACCATCCTAGACACTGACTTTGATGTGTGAGCATCCCTATAATGTTTATCTCCCCCCACCCCGCCCAAATATGGGTATTGTGCTTTTAACAGCTCCATGAAAAGCAGAAATTCAGCGAGTGAAACTGTTTGCAGCATTAACAGGCACCAGTGGGGCAAATTTTACATCAGAGGTCAGGCAGGTTGCCATCCCTATATTCCTATGAGAATATGGCCTAATCTACACCAAGCAGGATATTGCACTATGAAAGCTGTATGAAAGTGGAATATAAAAGGCAGGAGCCACACTACTGCTTTATAGTGGTACTGAAGTGCACTGACAACAGTTGAGGCCCATTGACACTTAACATATACTGCTTTCATACCACTATATCCTGCTTGGTGTGGCTCCTGCCTCTTATATACTGCTTTCATACCACTTTCATAGTGCAGTATCCTGCTTGGTGTAGATTTGGCCTATGTCTTATCACCCACTTTACTGTGAATGTGGTATTTGAGAGAGTAGAGAAGAAAAAGCACAGCTAGCAGTGGAATACAGCTAGATTTGAGTCATAACAAACATATGGGTATGGATATCTTGTCCCATTATGTTTCTCGGTTATTGGGTAATTATAAGGACACATAGCATTTATATAATGCATTTTGAGTGTCAATATACTTTGTATACTTTATTTCACAACAACCCTGTTACACAGGTCAGTATTATAAGAACCTGTGTGGTGTTGTGGTTAGACTAGGACTGAAAAGACTCGGGTTCAAATCCCCACTCAGCCATGAAGCTTGATGGGTGACTTTGGGCCAGTCACTTCTTCACACTGTCTCTCAGCTTAACCTATCTCTCAGAGCTCTGGTGAGGATAAAATGAAGGAACCATGGAGACCTGTCTTGGGCTTCTTGGAGAAAAGGCACAATATAACTAATAACAATAACAAATACAATAACTGTAAGGCACCCATATGTTATACACATGGACAGGAGGGTCTCTGGACTTGAAGGAAGAGTGACTAAGGTTCCTTAGTGCATTGACAGTTGCATAAAAACAATTCTGAAGGTGTCCAGTCAATATGTTCTTTAAATTAACCAAACTCCTCCTATTAAAATTTGAATTAGTCATTTCCACATGCCTATGCTGTTTTCACATAGAAAAAAATCATGGCAGAAGTCCATTCTTATATCCATATGATATATTTTTACTTTATGTCTTATTGGTACATTTATACTTTTGTGTTACAGACTATTAATGGAGGTATGGCAGTTGACGGCCTACATCTCACTCTTCTGTCATGCCAGATGTATAAGTCCTTGAGAGAGAAATTCTTGATGCCTTCACATAAAATTGATTTTCTCTTGGAAGGAACATCACATTTGTAGATGTCTACATCTGGATTTTGGGAATATTTTGTTAAAGGGAATTGGTTTGCACCAGGAGAGTTATGTTGAAAGGTTTTTTCTTTTTCTCTTCTGTTGGTGGTTCGTTGGTACTGTAACCTGGGACAACACCTTGAGTTTTTGTTGTATTTTTTTAATGTTGTGGCTTAATGGCTTGTATAATAAAGTTTGATGCTTGTGTGCTGCATCATAAAAATTATCAATCATACATGTTGCTTCAACACAATTTCATTTGATTCTTTCCCTACAGGTTTGAAGACCCACTAAAACAGCCAACAGTATTTCGGATAGAGATTAAAGTACAGTTAGAAATTAAACTTTCTTTGTCTCTTTGGTGACACAAGAGTTTCCAAGTATGAGTCAAGCAGATCCACCAGAAGGAGTTGAAGGAAGCTCTATTCCGTTATGTTTGGTCTGCGGCCAGGCACATCTCCCAGAAGAGAACCATGTCTATAGCTACACAGAAGATGTGGATGATGACCTCATCTGCCACATCTGTTTGCAACCTTTGCTTCAACCTCTGGACACGCCTTGTGGACATACCTATTGCACAGTTTGCCTTACGGACTTCCTCATAGAAAAAGACTTCTGCCCAGTGGATCGCAAACCTCTGATCCTACAGGCCTGCAGAAAATCTAGCATACTAGTAAATAAACTCCTAGATAAGCTAATGGTTAGCTGCCCTTTCACAGAACACTGCTCTGAGGTCGTGCAACGCTGCAATCTTGAACAACATTTTCAAAATGGGTAAGTCCTTCTGTATGTTTTTATTCCCCTAAATGAAAAAGCTAGGAAGAGTTTCAGTGCCATTGAGGCAGTAGCAGTTACTATGACAACCTTACCCATTCCATTAACCTCCAGATATGATGGACTACAAGTCCCAGCATCCCCAAGCCAGCCAAGTTGTAGACCATCCCATCTGGAGGACCCCAAGTTGGGGAAGTCTGTCCTATGGCAAGACTGAACTCTCTGACTTCCGAGGTTGGGGAAGGCTGTTCTATAGAACAATAGATCTCATGTTTCTCATTAGACCTCAAAATATTGTTGTTGGGATAACAGAAGATCTTCCTTCCTTCCAAAGACGAATGCTGGTATCCATAACCATGAACATGTCAGAGGTGGTCTTGAAACAGAATGGATGTATTAGAAGATCATCTCATAATGGCATGAATATATTAGATTTATACTTAATGGGTTTGGATCCATGGGATATTTCCACTGGAAGAGGAGAGCTGGAGAGGCATTTTTATTTTTATATTTTGGTCAATTCCTTCTCCCCTCTGTGCCCACTGAAAAGCTGTTCTGGAGGGTTGGGAGACCCTCTGAAACAGTGTCAGATGCAGCACAGGGTATATCAGTGGAAACCACCTCCCCTCTTATTCCAGTGGGAGCCTCTACTAGATCTCAGGCAGGATCTACACTACTGCTTTAAAATGCTTTAAAACAGTAGTGACAACTGCTGAGGCCCAGGACACACTCCTGGGCCTCAAAGTGTTATGTCCTGCTTAGTGTAGATCTGGCCTCAACAGTCTCTTCTGCAAATTTTATTTATTTATTTATTTATTACACTTATATACCGCTCCCATAGCCAGGGCTCTCTGGGCGGTTTTCCTTCCTTTTCCCTTTCTTCTCAGTTATTTTTTTGTTTAAATATCAATAAATGCCTCCTCACAGTGAGGAATTTCCCCCCTTCTCACTCTAATATTTGGTAGTATTCCCATGCCTATTCGTAGTGTATGATTCCTCCCTCTGCTATAAATTTTACTCACTAGGCATTCTGTTATGAAGTATCCATGCCTGCCCTTGTGGCTGCCAAGAATGTGAAAGAAGAGTGTGGTGATTCACAACAAAATGGCCCTGATTCATTTAGTGACTAAAACATAGCAGAGGGGGGAATCATTCACCAGCAGGAAGTCATTTTCAGTGACACCCCCATGCCAAAAGCAATGTGTGTTCCAGCTTTTATTGTGCAACCAAAAATACTTTCTGATCACACTGGCACATAATACTTAGAATAGTGTTGCACATGTATGCCCCAGTCCCATGGCTGTGGTGCCTCTCCAGAGCATTTGATATATAAATGGAGCTCTGCACCAGCAAGGGTTCTTCTAATCTCTAAGTCCAACTGTAGGACTCAATGTGCATCAGGGCCTCATGAGTTGCAGCCATAGTGTTTGATTCAGAGGTGATGGAAGGCTGCTTCAGGCATCACACATTGCAGTCAAAGACAACTTCTGGCATTCGGTGTCTTTGCTGTGGAGTTTGAAGGACACTCTTGTCTGACTGGAAATGCATTGTAAACAACCCCCTGGGAGCTTTGAACAACTGTGGGCCCAGAAGCCATGCTTACCATGTGTTTTCAAATGTGAATTCCCTCTATGCATTACAGAAAAAATGCAGTTGTGCATTCATACACAAGGTCCTGTCTTTTGCTGTAGCAAGTGATGTCGCCCAAGCATTTGTGTATATATATTTGAAGAATAGGCTTCACATGGAGGCATTGACCTCTAATTGGCTAAATACAAGACCAGAACTGAAGGAAATCACATCCACTCTTAGCTGTCATACTCACCAAATATGTGGTATATTAGGCATTTTCTTAATTTGTACTTAATTTCTACCTGTCTCAGCTTGTCTCATCGGCAAAGCATTGGAATTATGCTTCCGTACCCATCTAGTTTGCAGAACTGCTGTCAAGCTAGATTTAAGGGTTAGACAGCACTTTGAAGGAATTTGAAATGGACCAAATACTATTTTTACCTTGGTGATTTGTTGCATGCCTAAGGTTTAAAAACACCTTTTGGCTTCCTCAATACCTTAGGGACACTACTTGACCTCAGGTAGCCTAGCAGAACTGGTTCAGTAGCTACTGCAATTTTCTCTCCCCTGCCCTATCTCAATATGTAGAGAGCCTTTTATGTTCATTTACAGATGAGATCCAAGACAACACGCTGCGTGGCCTAAACATTCTTCTCCTTTTCTTCCCTGAGCAAGCCCTTCTAGAGCCAACTTTAAACATCACCTGTCCGTTCTTTGCAATGTGGCACTTGTGTTCTCTGAGGACTTTTCTGGAATCCAACTTTCACTGTAGGGTTGTTGGAGAGATCCAAATGAGTTTGGATTCAAATGAGTTTGGATTTCTGTGAATCTGACCTATGCATCCTGCAGCGGACCAACATTTTCCAAGTTGTGCAGAGTCCACAGACCTGCAGACCAGTTTTTTTATTGGTGTGTGTGTTGGGGGGAGATTTGTGCTAATGCACATTAGCAGAAGTGTATGCTTGTGCTGATGCGAATTAATGCTAATGCACACTAGCGTAAGTGGAATTAAATTCTCGTGCATCCATAAAAGAATCTGATTCCGTCAATGAGTGGAGGGTGGAATGAAAGACTCCTGACAATCCACGAATCACAGAGGGAAGAAATGTAACAAAATCTATACATCCTACTTCACAGTGACATGGGGAGGGGGGGCAGGGCCTTGGCGGGGGAGTGATACTTGCCTCTGATCTAAAAGTGCTTCCAGATGAGGCTTTTGTCCTGCAATCACCCTGCCACAAACATGGAATTTTACAGGCTGGTTCTCACCTTGTTGTCTTCCATTCAGCACCCTTTCACTGTTTTTTATTTATTGATTTGTTTTGAACCTTACCTTTCTACCAAGAAAATGGCAGCTGATAATGGCAGCTGATAATCATAGATAAATAAACACTTGATAAAAATAAAAATAAAAACGTGATTAAAAAAATAAACAAAATAAACAATGTAAGCTTTTTTTTAAAAAAAAGTATTTCTTTTCTTGTCACAAAAGTTCAATTAAGGATGGAAAAATGGAATCGCTGCATCCTGCCTTCTGGCTGGTAGCAATAGGAGCTCTCCATCTGCAAGCACCTCAGATTTCATTTGTGCTGATCACAGCTAATATTCTATTCTGCTCTACTGTGCTTTGCAATTGGTTTTTAATAGGGTTTTTGTTTTGGTATATTCTGTTATTTCATTTTAATTAGTAAGCTTCTCTTTGAGCTTTGGCTGAAGAGCAGCTATTAAATAAATAAATTGCATGTAGTAATAATCGCTCCAGGTGCATTTCCTGTTTCACTTCTGGGTTTGGTGTTACTGTGTAAAAGCACCCTTAAGCAGTCCAGATAACTCTTATTTCAGAGCTCAAAGATAATGTTTCAGCACTCCACGTAAGTCATTAATGGGCTGCTGTAGGGCCCATTCACATGTAATGGCAGTAATTAATGGGTTAATTAATCTGTGATTTGCTGAGTTGGGTGCTGCATGTGCACTGCTGCCATTTTGAATATGCAACCTCTGATCAGCCTGATCGTAGGTTGCTCCATGACATGCAAACCAGGACACTAGGGTTCTTTGGGGCCCACGAATAACCCACAGTGCCTAGGTTCACATGTCATGGACCAACTTATGATCGGGTCGATCGGAGGTGGCATATTTAATTATACCATGATTTGTTGCCGTTACATGTAAACTGGGTTGTACTCTCCTGCACTGGTTTCACCCAAGCCATTCCACGTGACTCACCTGTATATCAGTGCCAGGAAGCTGACTTCTTAGGCAGAACCCATAAATATTATATGCAAATCAGCATTCAGTGTTCCCTGGGTCAATTCCTATCTTCCTAGTTTGCTTTTCTTTTGGGAACATAGGAAGCTGTTATCTGCAAGATCCCTCGTGCTCCTATGTGATGAAGTAACTGACAAGTAAGAGAAACAATAGAGGAATCAAGGTGTAGAAATTATTGGAGTCCCGATTTTATTTTTATTTTATGGAACAAGTCACATAGCTATATATTCCCTTTTCCAAGAAGGGGAGATTTTGTGTGTGTGTCTGTGTGTGTGTGCTTGACAGCCAATGTGATTTCCTTGCACCTATATAAGAGTGACTTGCAAAACCCACCACTTTATTGCAGATTGTGCATCTGAATGTTCTTTGTTCAGATGTTATCATTAATGCTGTGTCCTACTGGTTTAATGGAATGCTAAGTAAGCCTGTATTTGAAAGTGCATTTATTATCTTTTTAAATCAGCTTGGGTTACTTCCTTCTCTCTGGGATGGCTGTGCCTTCCTACAGAGTTTGCCAAAATCTGATCTACATCTGATAGCCAGCAGACTTGCTGTTTCATAGCTTCCCATTCCCTCCATCTGGTTGAATCCGATCCGACGGCATCACGACCGAGAACAGTCTGATGCACAGCGCCTGCTTCCAACCTGCTTGTGTGGCTTCCCTTTTGCCACATCTAGGTTCCTTCCTACCCTCTTCTCTTCTGCAGCTCCACTCAGAGCACATCTGCTTCTCTGACCAATGATGTAAATGTACCAGCTGCTTCTGAAGAACCACTCTGCAGAGTGCAGGAGGCAGGTCTCTTTCCTGTGTGCATCAGCCTCGGTTTTTTTGCAGCAATAAGTCACTGCCTCGCCTCGCACCAACCATGCTCTGCTTTCCCCAAACCCTCACATCTAACCTCCATCTGAAAACCAGATCAAATAATCCTCTTACAGGTCAATGATTTTTTTTCCTTCCCCAGCATAGCTTCATTTAAGGGATTTGCATTAATTCATAGTGCTCTCAGTTGCGTTGAAATCGAAAGGCTCGTTTAAAAGGGGGAAGGGGGGGTCTGGAATTGGCTGACATTTTTTTCTGAAACAACCAAAAAAGCTTAAAGTTCTGTGTCCCATCGCAGAGAGAAAGGGGCAAAGAGGAATCCTAGCTGCAGTTTTAAATCTTGCACTTGAAAGATGAAGGCTCTCCTGTTGTTGGTCCTTCCTTGGCTAAGTCCTGCAAACTACATAGACAATGTGGGGAACCTGCACTTCCTGTACTCAGAGTTGTGAGTACTCACAGTTGTAGTGTTGTGGTGATGTCTCTGTGTTGTGTCTATGTCTTGTCTTTTTAAAGAAAATGGGGCAGGCGGGGGGAGCCTTGATTGATCCTTGGTACGTGTGTGTGTGTGTGTGTGTGTGTGTGTGTGTGTGTGTGTGAATATATACATCAACAAGCTTGCTAACAGCCACATCCCAACCTTGGAACCGGAATTCCTTTAGCACTTTCTCTTTTCAAAGTGCTGAAACAGCTGAGACAAGCCCATTCTTTTTCTTCTCCACTTCTCTCTGCTGAGTTGGTATTTGGAATTGAGGTCTCTCTCCCGCACCCCAGAATGTATTCAAATAGCTGTAGTTAAATGGGTGTCTTCTTGTCTACATGCTCTTTCAGTTGCATTTCACAACGCAATGAAAAGGAGCAGGGTATTTCAATATACTGTTGTATCTTGAAATATAGTCACAGAACCATCAACCGTGAGAGAGAGAGAGAGAGAGAGAGAGAGAGAGAATGAATATGACTGCCGTTTCCTACTGCTTATAACAAATATATTATTTGGGGGAGTATAGCCTGTAAATAATGCTCGTTGACTGAGCTCGTAAATGTTATGATGAATAGCCTTCAGTACACCGATTATCCTTACCCAGGTTTTTGGATAGCAATGCATAATCTGTAAAATATGTTCCAAAGTGAAATGGATTAGTGAAGCATGTATGCTGTGACATGTTAGGCAAATTTGCCTGGTGTGCATGCAAGTTGTCTTTAAAATGCATAAAATCATTCTAAATATGCTTTCCAAGAGGGTGTTTCAATAATTGTTGTAACACACTCAGTGTGTGTGTGTGTGTGTGTGTGTGTGTGTAGAGCAATGGTGATTTGCCTCAGATGTTGTTGCTAGAATGAGTAGCATTTTGAGAAAACAATGTAAAAGGCAGCTATTAATAATTCAGGGACCTCTTTAGAACTCCCCTCTAAATTTCATCATAGTGCATGTAGTCTCTCTCTCTCTCTCTCTCTCTCTCTCTCTCTCTCTCTCTCTCTCTCTCTCTCTCTCTCTCTTTTAAAGTAGCTGATTTAAAATTTGGACATGAACTATTATAATTTTAGCTACAGAGGATCATTAAGAAAAACAACAGTGAATGAAAGTAGAGCAGCAAGATCAAAACAGACCAGATGAACTTTCAGAAAAAAGACAATGGCATCTGGGACATCCAGTTTCCAGGAAAACAAATGGATGAGATTAATCAGAGCATACACAGAGAAAACTCCCCCCTCCCCCATTGTTGTTTCCTAGGGAATTCTGATTCATTCCTGTCACACAGAGAAGGCGACTATGTACAGTAGCTACTCAACTTGCATTTATTTTACCCTCTAACCTACGAAACTCTCAACTACAGCTTGATTGCTATTCTTGTTGACATAGTCTTTACCCAATTGGTTTGCTGTTGAATGTGCGTCTCCAGTTATCAGCAATGAACAAATCTATTTAGTGGTGCACTCCACTGGAAGAGGGAGAGGGAGTGAAAGAAAACTGCTGCACAGAACTGCACATGAATTGGGTCAGAGTAACAAAATTAGAGTATGAAAATCAGCCAATGTGGGTTGCAGGACTTGTTTCTGTTGAAAAGGAATCAGTCAAGGCTAGAATGGGACACTTTGGTTCTTCTTCGTGCAGGTTTGGTCATTCTGGATGCTAATAGGTACTATACAACAGGGATATGCCATGCTAATCCAGAGTGTAATGTTTGGCTGGATTTGATTTGGTGAAGGAGTGAGGCACCCTGTCATGCAGCCTCCCCCAACCTGGTGTTCTGGATATTTTAGACTTCAGCTCCCATCATCCCCAGCCAGCATGGCCAATGGCCAGGAATGTCAGGAGTCGTACTGAAAAACATCTGGATGGCACCAGGTTGGGGAAGGCTGCCATGGTGCATATTTTTTATTTGCTGTCTTTCTTAGACCATGGCTGAGACATGCAAGCCATGCCACCTCCAGGTTTCTGAGGACCCATGGACAAGACATCCTCAGTGCACCCTCCCTCAGTGAGCCTACATGCTCTTTCAGTTGCTATTGCTCCTCCTTCCCTCTTTCTCATCATTCCTACCACTTGCTTGCTTCATAGGCAGAAAGCCAGTAAGCAAGGAAACAGTGGCCCTGTTCAGAAGACACCTTAAACCATGGCTTTAACCATGGTGGTTAAGCCAGAAAGCCAGGCCGTGTTCAGAAGAGCTGGGTGTCTTCTGAATGAGGCCAGTGGCATCTACTGCTCCACCTTCTCACTACCACCATTGTCTTGGCCAGAGCAAGAGACAAGTGAATGAGCAGGTTACACCGGTGAAAAGGAGAAGCCACCCCAGGGGGCTCTTTTCAGTGGACCATTGCTGGGGTGTTGTCCAAATCATGTATGCCTTTGAGAATGGCCCTACTTCTAAATACTCCTTCATATTTGGAGCAGGCTACTAACCCTGATGGTTGTGTTCTATGTTTAGTATTTGAGGCAGTAAGCCTGTGTGCACCAATTGCTGGGTAACATGGGTGGGAGGGTGCTGTTGCACCACGTCCTGTTTGTGGTTCCTTGGTTGACAGCTGGTTGGCCACTGTGTGAACAGAGTGCTGGACTAGATGGACCCTTGGTCTGATCCAGCATGGCATTTCTTATGTTCTTAGTTAGAGTCATTCTGAATATATGCCTAGCTGGTGGTAGCTCTCCATGTTCTCATGGACACATTCTTCCCAGGACTGGGCCTTGGCAACAATGGCAGGTTCTGGGGTTCTGTCTATTGAACAGTGGTGAAAATTAAACCCTGCGTGCAGCATTACTCAACAACATTTCTGAATATTGGTCAGCAATAATACTGTATGTTTTATAGAAATGCCAAGGTCAGTCCAAGACCTTTGGTTGCCCCAGTTGTGTTCCTTGTGTTGCCCAAAGGATTGCTCAAAATATTACAGGGGCTCTAGGGACTCTAGGTTGCAACTAGGTTGTAACTGTTGGATAAAACAGTTGCAACCTAGACTGCAACCCGGGACTGTGCACTGATTTATTGGTGCTCGTGTGAGACAATGGATTGCTTGTGTGATATGGCCTGCCCTGGGAAATACTACATTGTTTGTTTGTATCCTTTGACCCATCAGGGCTCTAAGCAAGAGGACTGACCTTAAGCAAAGTTGTTTAGCAGCAGGAGACAGGCCCAAGCAACCTATTCAAGCTTGTGAAGGACCAAGGAGAATTCACAGTGAAGATGGGGAGACAGTGATCTGCCAAGGTTCAAGGATCAAAGGAATCCTTCTGTTCCCCCCCAAGCCAGATCATTTCAAGCAACATTGCAGGGAATTTCAAAAGGTGGTATTCTGGCATTGAAGCTGTGCATGGTGGTGGTGGTGGTGGTGATGAAGGTGAAGGTGAATTGACTTGCATTGTGCAATCTGCCTATCCTTCGCAGAGCAAGGAGCCTTGGCTGGTGAACTGGGCAGATTCAGATGACTTACCTGAATGGTCTGAGCTGCCCCTTCCAAGTATGGAGTCTGGCACCAGGCTGGCACTTCCAGAAGTGGAAAAGAGAAGGAATTACTATAGCCTCCTCCACTTCTTCTTCCCTTGCACTAATTCTATGAGACTATGGGTTTTTCTACATGAGGCATTTATTGTGTGATCATCATTCCCTACTCATGATTGTTCCTGGTTCTTTAGTTGGCCCAGTTTCACTTCTCTTTTTAAAGAGCACTTTGGGCAATTTTTTTAAAAGACGAAAACAGGATATTATTTGTAAAAGCAACAGCTAATGCTTTTTCCACCTATGTATTTGCACTATTCCGCTGTACCACAGTGACACCTAGAGGTTATGTAGCAGAAGAACAGGAAAGGAAGCACTCCTTGTATAGTGCTCAGATCTCAAATCTGTGATGAAACCAAAAGTAGATGCAGCAGATTATCAGCTGATTAAGCAAGCTCCTTCCTCTTCCTCCATATGTGCTCAGAACTATGCCAGTGCAGAGAGTCAATTCAGAGAGCAGATCCATTCAGGTGCTGTCATGTAGCTGCCACACATATTGAATCCCTGTGGTCTGCAAGGTAAATGAGCTGAGATATGGAAGTGGAGCATGCTTTATCACCCTCATATAGTCCATGCAAGTATTGCACCAGATACTTGTGCCCTGGGTTTGTTACTTTTGCTGTCTTGTTTCTGCAGTCTCAACATCGGGCTTTTCTACATGAGCAATTTTTTGCGCACTCGTGATTGGTCACTCACAGATGTGAGCATGTCCTTTATATGATGTCTTTAACCTTTAGGTCCTGTGCCTTTTCTCCTTTATCCCGCTTTCAAAAAGATAAGAGATAATATGAAAAGGGACGTTATTCTGATCTATCAGCTGTGTGAAATGTCAACATAGTGCTGTAATGCACTATGACAGCACCGTCTAGTGGCTGTAAATTGAAATGCACCAAAACATATAGAACTTGCCAAGGAAGGATTTTCCTCGATTCAAACCACGTGTCTGCCATGTAAAGAAGCCCATCGCAACTCCACAAACAGATAGCAGAAAGACCTGGTAAGGATGTGATAAGGGGTTGTTGTTGTTTTTTGTGCTAAATGTAGAGAAACTCATCATTGATTTAAAAAAAGAGGGGCTGGCAACTGGGGCTCAAGCATCTCTGGAAGTTGTACTCACTGACTAGATGTGTTGGGACTAGCAGTCTCAACAGGTACATACTACCAAGTCCTCTCTTCTTCATTAGTGCTTCCCATAATCCAGGCTGAGTCTTCAGTCCTGGAAACAGGCATCAAAGCTCAAAACTGTTAAACTCTCATTCAGATTGGAGTCCTGAATATAAGAGCTGCACCCAGTTTATTGCACTGCAGATTTAAGTGGGGTGATTTGAAACTTCTTTAATCCAGGATGGATTAAAACCCAAGAACTAAGCAATTACAGCAGTTCCAATTTGTGATTTCAGAAGGCACTGACATGAACATTGAATTTTCTTTATTTGTAAAAAAAAAAAATACCATTAATTATTGCATTTTTAGTTACCCTTCCTTAGAGGACGTTGGAGTGATGATGTGTTTCATCCTCATGATCGGCCTGTGAGGTAGTGACTGGGCCAGTAAGCTTCATGGCTGAGCAGGTCTCCCAGTTCATGTCTAACATTCAGTCCACTATGTCAGCAGTTCCCCAGATGTGTTGGCCTGCAACTCCCATCATTCCCAGGTTGGAAAGGCTGCACTATGTGAACCTGGCTTTCACTGTCAAATTAATGGACTGCAAGGCCATAGTGCAAATGCAAACACTTTAGTTATTATAAGGACCAGATCTTTGACATCTCTGACATGTGATCTGTTAATATTATTTGATTTATATGTGGGTTTATCTTATATTGCTTCTTCTTTTATGCTTGACAACATTCCTGCAATATGCCCTGACAACTCTCTATGGCTGTCTTATGTTATATACAAGGATAAATGGTATAACTAATGCAATTTAAATCAACGTACGAACATATTTTACCCTCCGGTGCATATGAAAAGCTCTCATATATTTCATGGGCAGAATTTGACTCTGGATGATATCATGTTGCATGTATTCTTTACTCTTGGTTCCTTTTTTATGACAGTTTTCACAAATGCAAACATCAGGCAAAGTAAATTAGGGACAAGATTTCTGTAACAAACCATCAGAACTGAGCTGGCTGCTAAAGTTAAACCACAGCAAGGCAAAAGGCAATATACTGGAGCTATGGCGGGCACCAAGGTCCCACCTCATTATTAAGCAATGTCTCCATGGCGGTTGAGTTCTGTGCAAGTTGCATGACGGAAACTGCATGACATGCTTTCTCTTATATAACGTGCCAAAGTGAATTGCAGCATATCACTTCTGGGTGCAATGTATGGTGTAGTGGGTAAAGCAGCCTTCCCCATCTGGGAATGACTTGCAGTCTAACACATCTGGAGGGCACCATGCTGGGAATGCTGGGATAGATTGTTGGATTTGAACCAAGAGATCACTGAAAGGAAAGGAAAGGAACCTCTCGTGCAAGCACTTGAGTCATTGCTGACTCCTAGAGGGACGCCTGCTTTCGCTGACATTTTCTTGGCAGACTTTGTAGCGGGGTGGTTTGCCATTGCCTTCCCCAGTTGCAGTTACCATCCCCCCAGCTAGCTGGGTACTCATTTTACCGACCTCGGAAGGATGGAAGGCTGAGTTGACCTGAGCCGGCTGCCTGAGAACCAGCTTCCGCTGGGATTGAACTCAGGCCATGGGGAGAGTTTTGGCTGCAGTAACTGCCGCTTACCACTCTGCGCCACATGAGGCTCTTGATCACTGACCAACTTTAAAACTCACCTTCTCTCCAACTAATCTACCTCCTGGGCTGTTGTGAGGGTACCATAGGATAATCCTGTCAACACTAGTCAGGGCTCTCTGGAGGAACAGTGGAATACAAGCTATGGCCTAGTTTGCATTTGGTGATGCTAGGAGGGAGATTGGAGAATGCACTGAAAGGGAGAATAGGGCTGGTAGGGAGTGTTCATGATGAGATGACCCATTCATGACAATGGGAGATTGAGAGTTTTATCAGATGAGCATTTTATTGCATGCTCACTACTGCCCACTTACAGATGTGTGTGTGTCCTTTAGACAGATGTCCGCCTTCTGTGCACCTCCTGCTCCTTCCGCTTGTTTTTCTGTAGCAAAATAGACCCCTTTTAACCTTTTTTTTTTTTTAAAAAAAAAAAACACAACCAGAATGTGCCACGATGTCCTGCTGTGTGCAGGGAAAGTGGTGTGATAAAAATGGCTCCTGAATGGGCCATGTGGCATTTGTTTACTTCCTCTTTCCCCTTCGGACAGAAAGAGGAAGTAATGAGGGCAACAGTGGGGGCAGGGAAGCGTTGGAAAGAAACTCAATTTTCTACCATGTGATGATGCTCTAGCGAGTAGACATGTGAACAATCCATGCTGCTGAATCCTGTGTGTCTTTTCTAAAAAGAAAATCCTATTGAGTTCGAGTTGGTCCCCAACCAGTTGCGTATAGAATTGCAGACTTTGGTGTGCAGATGGGGGTGACTATCAAAGAGTAAGAAGCATGGGAGGCATATTGATAATAAAAGCCTTTCTGGAATGTAAGTGTGCTATTTGAGGCCTTACTCACCCGGCCCTACTATATTAGAATTAACCTAGTTTGGCAGCATGACAGGGACAATTGTGGATCTTGCAGTCTTGATCTGGTAGCTCTGAGAAAACTGTGCTATTCTAGCAATAATTTCTTCTACATTCTATACACACAATTACCCTGCATTAGACACAAAGAGGAGTTGATTCCCAGTTAACCCCTAAAATTGCTTGGAGTTCTGTCCTTATAAAGCCCCACCCCAATTGGAGTGTGTGTGTGTGTTTTATTAAACACCCTTGACCTTTCTGTTGAATCTGCCTCCAAGCTTCTAGGAGTAGAGCAGCTGGTGAGTGTTTAGCGACCTTCCCCCGCCAGCCATTCTATCTCTTGGGGATTCAAATTGATTTTATTTTTTTGTATCTTGGTATGCAGCTGAGTATCCAAAGGGTACCCTGGGGGCGGAGGGGGGAGAACACACAGAAGCATTGAAAATGCAGAGCCATAGCCAGCAGCTAGAGGAAGCTACAGAGTGGATTGCAGTAAGCCCTGCACCATCATACTTAACACAAGAGAAGAAATGCATTTCTACTCTTCTGTCGTCAGCATCACCCCACACTAAAAGCAGCCAGCGTCATCTCTGCGTGTGCCATGAATGGCAACCTCAAAGCACAATCTAAAGCAGCCTTCCCCAGCTAGATGTCCTCCAGCTGTGATGGACTGCAACTCCCAGTATTCCCAGACAATTGGCCATGCTGTCTGGGAATTATGAGAGTTGCAGTTCATCACAGCTGGAGGGCACCTGACTGAGGAACGCAGATCTAAGGAGGCAGGGAGCAGATCCTAAGAGAAAGTACAAAATCAACCCACAAATGTTTAAGGTACTTCTAAGCCACCCAGTGATTGGTGGTTTGCCGTAAGAGAAAGTATAACAGGTAAGAGGGTGAGCTGGGCAGCAAGGAAGATAGGCTGCCGGCTGTGTAGACTTTTCTCTTGAGACAGGTTGCTCACAGCAAAGACTCTATAGGCCCCTTGTGTCCAATGACAAACTGCTGAGCCAGCTTGGGAGTGCCAGATGGCAGGCCGCAGGACCTCCTCCTGGCCCATTTTGGCAGTACCCAAGAGCAGCTTAAGGCACATATTAACCCACAATTTGCTGCTACACACAAACCAGGTCATTGTCAGCTTTCTGGGTGTCATAGAAGTACCTTAAGCATTTGTGGGCCCATTTTAAGCCTCCTGCTTGTCCCAGGTTTGGACAGAAAACTCCCATTTTCAGATTGTTCAAAGAATCAGATTGTTTTTGGACTACTTGTGTACCAATGTTCATGGTTCTGGCTCATTAGGAAGTATATTAACAATTCTGATACTCCCTTGAGTCAGTGAGGCTTAACTATATGTGCGTAAGGCTGCCTATTTCCAGGAATCAATGACCTGGTTTACCGTCCCTCCCTCCATATGTGCCAATCACATGCCAGAGGGGGGATTAGTATAATTATCCCCAGCAGTGCCGCTTATCATATTGTGTGAATCTGGCCAGAGTGTATTGTTACAGTGAGTAACAAGCCATGCAGAACCCTACAGCCAGCTACCATGGCTAATTCCCCTCCATGAATATGTAAATCTACCCAGTGGAATGAATTTATTCCAAATACTGTACAGTATATTTTAAGTAAGTTAGGCTTCTTCATTATCATTGCAAACACTATGGCCCTTTCTACACCTAAGGATTATCCCAGGAAAATGGAGGGATCGTCCCTGCCTGCTCTCAGGATCCCCTGTGTGTCAATTGCATGCACAGGGATGACCCTGGGACGATCCCAGGGAAAATCGCAGGCAAGTGTAGAAACAGCCTATATCACTTCAGCCTCTGCTGTAACGTCAACTAACCTAACCAGGAGACAATTGTGTTTTGCTGGGAGGAAAGAAATGTCTACAATCCTTGTTCAGTATTGGACTATTCAGTCAAGAGTATTAGATCCTTTCTTATTCAAACTGAGAAATGCACCTGTAAATATTAAGGATTTCTAGTTCTACTGCCTCTTGTTTTCATCCTTCTAATTCCATGTTCCCTTCTTATGGCAAATCCAAACTACAATAGAGGAATTCAGCAGAAGGAAGGTGTCGGGTTGATGATATTTTTTCATGTGTATTTTTCATGTGCTTGCAGACATGTTTGGATCCTCCCTTTGCACTGGACTTAAGAGATGGACAAGGAATGTTATGTTCCAGGACCCTAATGTATTCTCATATTAACCTTGATTTAGCTACACAAGGAAAACATTAAGCTGGTCTCTGCTTTTTCTTGGACTGTACTTGGAATAAGCTGGATAATGTTCAAGTTATTTTGACAACTGATCCAAAAAAACAGAGAAGACAAGCTTGTTGACATGATGTTGGTGTGTTTTGTGGTTAAACTTTACAAACTGAGCATCATCTCAATGCCATAAATAAGCATATTATATGTTTTTTTTTATTCGAACCAGCAAGAAACTATAATAATTTAGTACATCGTCAACCTCAAGCACTTAAAATCTCTTTAATCATTTACCTTTTCCCTAAATTAAGATTATGGATCTGTAGGAACCTTTGCATATCATTCTGATTTCAAATCTGCTTCAATTATCTATTTTGTTCAATAAACAACCTTTCCTTATCAAAGTTGCAGGATTGGAATATGGCTACCCCAAGATGTGTTGCTGCCCTAATTGGGGTACCACGTGATCCAAGTCATATGCCCCAGAATCCTCTGTGACATTGTGAGGCATGATGAGGAAACCTCCCAGATTGAAATGCCACTTTATTTATGTCCCCAAACTGCTATGACTCTGCCTGGCATCTTAAGTTGTTTAGCTGAGCCAACCCTGGATTGGAGAGGATTTTCGATTTGAACTTGGACTATTTGTACAGTTCTGAACCTGGTGTTTGTTTTTTACATTGCTCATTCCCTTTAGATGTAACTGAAGTGCAGCTGTTCCGCGCAGCTGTAGGAATGAAGGGACATAGCGATGTGTTTTTGCCACGTCGAGTACATGTAAAGCTGGTGTCTTAACTTTAGTTTTTACACTTCAGAATTTCTCCTACACCAGTTATTTTCATGTGTAGTAAGCCAAGAAACTAGTTCTGCCCTTCCTTTCGGATGAGAATGTTTGTCCTTTGATATTGTATTGTACCAAGAACACCCGTCTTTCCTTCTTTATGTGACCAGTACATACATTTTGGAGGATTGCTTTATCTAAAGATTTGGAATATTTCAAGTCTCTAAAGAGTTTTAACCCTGCCACCATTACCAGTGATACTTTTTCCCTTCCAATTTCCTCTTCCCAGAAGAGATTAAATTTCAGTAAATTCTTGTTTTATCTGTCCAATATGAAGATAATAAGATTGGACAGTAATGGTTGCTACAATTTACATTTTATGTCACTGTGTGTACCAATGGTCTGAACATCTGTAATTTTTGAAGGCCCTTACATTCACAGCTTTTGAATTTACAGTAAGTCAGACGAGACTGTAGCTGAAGCTGAACAAGATTATTATTATTATTATTATTATTATTATTATTTATTTATTTATATAGCACCATCAATGTACATGGTGCTGTACAGAGTAAAACAGTAAATAGCAAGGCCCTGCCGCATAGGCTTACAATAGAAGGCACATACATGTAGAGGTGTGTTGTTTATATGGAAGTAGCAGATTAGATGAATGTATAGCTCCACACATTTGCCACTTTTTCAGTTATAATCTTTAAGAAGGGTACTTTCAAATATTTTCTGCTACTCTTAAGTTTAGTATCAGAAGGTACTTGAAACAGGATGTCCTCACTAAAGAAATAGGTCCTGTTGTAGGGGTTTGAGCTACTGTTACCTTTTTAAACATAATGATAACCACCTCCCAATAATTCCCATGAAGTTCCTGCTTGTCTGTCCTGCTGGGAGCAATTGAAACTGAGGGGAAGTCCTCCTTTCCTCCACCTGAATATGTGGTGACTGGCATTCTGAATTAGCATGCTAGTAACTCACCATAGACTACAATGCCTGAAAGAGAGATGATCTGAACATTGGACGAAAGAGTATAGAAGGACGATTATGGTAAATTATTCATTGGTAAATAAAGAGTGATGAGCCATAGTCAGATTAGACACAACTCCAGGAAGGCCGTCCCACCAATACAATAGTAGTATTCTTCCTTACTCCTCTCTGTCGTCAATATTGTGCATGACATTCCATTTGCAAGATCATGGTAAGGGTGACTATTGCACCAAATAACTCTTTGAAATATTTGGAAAAAGTCCCTTGATGGTTTTCTTGTTTACAATTAAGTTCAACTTTCCTGTATTTTGTGCCTCTTCAGGTGTATAACATTATATATTATTGTATATTACAGTACAATATTTTACAGTGTATATAGTGCATATTTCAATGCATCCATTTTCCAGAGGAGTAGTTGTGTTGCATCAAAAATAACAAAGAGTTCACTTTTAAGGTGTAAAGACTAATTTATTATGGCATAAGCTTTTGTGGGCATAGTCGACTTCGTCGGACACATGTAGTGTTATCCTCATTTGGCAGAAGTGTGTGTGCGTGTGTATGTGTGTGTGTGTTTGGGAGAGGAGATAAATTATAAAACAGTGAGGTCACAGGGAATTGAGATGCAGAAAGTACAGCCAGTGATAATTACCTTAAGAATGGTTACTTCATTTGTAATATATGTGCTAGTTTTTAAGATGCCACAAGACTCTGTTGTTTTTGCTTCAATAAATACATGTCGACAAACAATTAAAACTACTCTCTCTGTGCCATGCAATGACAGTGAACACCAGGGGAGGTTTGTAGACAACAGTGAGAATTTCTGCTTAATGGAAAGAGCTTGTTTGGTATGTCTCTTGCCACAAAGGACCAGGATAACAAAAATAGCATTTGGCACACACAGAGAGTTTTACCACTTCAGAGTGGTTTAAAAACATCAGTTATGCTTCATAAGTTCTCTTTTGCGCAAGTGACATTTGTTTAGTTTTTGACTAAGGAATAATGCATGATTGAAAACAAAAGAAATACTTCCCTCTGTTACTCTTGAAAATGTCTTGCAGTTTCAAAGTTTCCCTCACAATAGAATAATTAAACTATGAACAACTCCACAGGCCTAAAATGTTATTCCCACTTCCCAGTTAATTGTGGGAATTGCAGTAATGTGAGGGAGAAGCAGGGAGGGGGAATCCACATGTCGTACCGAGACCGCTTCTAAGCGACCCCAGTGCGACGTGAAAGCGATCGTGTAACTAGCCTTTGGAAGAGCCGAGGAAGAGGCGTCCTTGCTGCCGCTGCCGCCACCCACAGACCTCCTTGCCGGGCGGCGAGGAGAGCTCGGCTGAAGAAGGCGGGGTGGAGAGCGGAAGAAGCTCTCCACCCCGCCTTCTTCCCCCGAGCTCTCCGTCCCAGCCGGTGAGGAGGTCTGTGGGCGGCGGCGGCAAGGACGCCTCTTCCTCGGCTCTTCCAAAGGCAAGTTACACGATCGCTTTCACGTCGCACTGGGGTCGCTTAGAAGCGGTCTCGGTATGATGTGTGGATTCCCTCAGAGTCTCAAGTAAGAGAATTCTCAGCACTTCACCTGGCTATGATGCTCAAGTTCCTTCTTTGGGGGAAGCTGTTACAGTTAAAAAAACATATAAAACTAATAGAAATATACAGTGTAGTTAGGGCCCTATAGGGCTGGAAGATATCATATAGTCACTCAGTTATCCACACCAGTTCCTGTGGAAGCAAATAGTGCCCATGGACAGAGAACAAACCCTGCTTCCACTCTCTCACACATACACCAGCCTTTCCCTCTGGTCTCCTGACGTGAACTGTATCCCAACAAACAATGAAGAAAGAAAGAAAGAAAGAAAGAAAGAAAGAAAGAAAGAACTTGTTTATCATGATTTTTCCTTTCTCAGAACCACCTAAAATATTCCACAATAAGGAACACAGGTTTTCAGAAGAAAACTAAGTAAACAGTCCAGAAAATATTAGCATATAAGAATTCTAAGAAGTTGGGTTCATGGCAAATAGAAAAATCCAACTGCAATTTGAGAGGACATGAAATGGCAACTAGTTCAGTTATTTAAAATTACGGACAGTATGCTCACAGAGAACTAGTGTCTTTACTGCTTTTATGTGTAAAAGTGGGAGAGGTCATCACTTACTTTCAAGAAGCAGTGCTGTCAATATTGAAAAATACTTCAGAGTGAAGCCTTCAAGGAATTGCTGACACAAAAGCATCAAACAATAAATGGAGCACTTACTAGCGTAAATTTTTAAATCTTTGCTGGAAGCAAGAGGATAAAAATAAGTATTCCAAGGGAACCAAATCTCTAGGCATGATGGACACAAAGATCTGGCATCCATGCTCAAGTTTGTCTTTAGTCAGAATCTTTCAGCTGTTCATAACCATGAGGGCTACAAACATGCTTTTTCAAAATCGAAAAACCATAGAAATATTGCAAGGTACAGTGTTTCCTACAGTAAGAGCATTAGATATCTCTAAAAGCTGGTCATTTTGTGAGGATTAGCCATCTGTATTGACAGGCTGCTACAGCAATACTTACAGAACACGAACTGGATTTGTTATAAATATGCCTACATTAATTCCGTTAGCACACCCAGTGTTTGATGTAATATGGAATGTAGGGCATAAAAGTGAAAAGCCAATGAAAGTCACCATCATTTACTTGTGATGGCTTTAGAATATGTGTGTGTTCCTCGCTTATGGGAGAGCTCCACAAATAGAAAAACAGAATGGAATGGGGATCTACACTAGTCAAGTTAGAACGTGTTTTACCATTTTTAAGTGTGCGTTTGGTAGTATTTTGCCACATGAAGTTCAATTTGTGACTTTTTATTGTTGTCTGTTCTCCGGTTTTTATTTTGAACTCTGATTATTTTGGCCAATTTCATCGTATTAAATGGGTTTCCTGTAGTTCTTAATTAGCCAGTCGCATTCCGGGGTGGGGGGGCATTTTTATGTAATTTCTGCGCCCAAAGTTGGAGCTGTTTTTTTCTTTCAAGCCTCTTTTTTGAAGACACCTTTAGTTTCACTTTTGGGAGGCTGCTGGCTGGATCGTTAGTAAGTGGAGGATTCTTGGAGAGAAGAGGAAGTGGGAGGGGAAATTGGCAGACAGGGAAAAAGAACAAACAGATTTCTTTTCTTAGTGTGGCCAAAAGGAATGCATTCCCCCAGAAAGAGAAAAGTAAGTAAACGTTTTAAAAACTGCTACATTTTAAATCATTCAAAAACAAAATGTTCAATGACTGTAAAAACAATGTTTCATATACTAGTGTAGATCCCCTCCAGATAATAGACTGAGGCTACCTGATTTGGGTATATTGTG